>NC_058378.1:21695789-22001578 GCF_018350175.1 Felis catus | reverse complement strand
TAAGAAGCATGAAGAATCCAGGTCAAATAGAATATATAAAGTGTAACGTTGCACAAAGATGTTTACCAAAATATTGTTTATTATAGTAAAGACTTTGAGAAAAAATGTTTAAACAGTAAGAATGGTAAACCAATACTTGTCAAGTCATACAATTGAATAACATATAGTCATAAAAATGAAGTCCACAAAGTTTTTCTTAATAATATGAAGTTTTGCTATAATGCTAATTCAAAGTACCACATTACCTTGCCAGAACTTAGCAAAATAGTAAGTTGTAAATTGTAGCCTGTTGATTTTGTCTGCAAATATTTTGGGGGTACCTACTCATTGCCTCTCCCAGTTTTAAGTCCTACTTAAAAAAATAAATATTAGAAAGAGTGCTGCCTTCCTGGAGTCCATTTTAATAACAGAAGTTTAGAGTAGCTATTTTATTCAATAGGTTGGAAAGGTTGTTAGTCTTTCTATGTAAATTGGCAGTTTCAAGGAACGTGTGAAGTCTCTGTTCCCTAGTTTTTTCAAATTCCTGTCCTCATATTTGGCAGCCCCATTATTAGTGAACAATTTTATGAAGCAAAGTCTAGCCCACAATTGGCCAGAGACATGTTAATGAAGTTAGACCTCTCTTTGCATGTATCAGAGAATTTGGGTTTGCTGAACTATTTATTAATACCTTAAGTCTGAGGTCTGCTTAAAGCACAGAACAGATGTTTCTAAGTCTTCCCTTCATATAACACAAAAGCCTGCTACAGTGCTCCCAAGTTCTTGACAATCCAAACTCCCTGGCTTTTTCTCTACCAGTTGGTGATGGCATGGCCATAGCTCAGATTTTGGAGTCGAGTTTCAAGACAGCAATAGTTTTATGGGGACAAATGACAAGTAATTTTATTTGTTTTTCATATACATGGACTGTATTTTGGAATCATGGAGGTTTTGAATCCCCTGGGTGTGAATCCTAAGCCTGACTCTTCCTTGATGTGTGACTTGATTGAACAAGCTATATGACCTGATGAGCCTCAATTTTGCCCTCTAGTAAATGAAGACAACAATATTTACTTCACAGAAATGTCATAAAGATTAACTGAGGTAACATTCAGCACCTTCTCCTTAAGGAAGAAAATAAGAGTTGTCTTAATTGTGGACTTCTTATAATTTAGGGAAAATGTTAGTCTGCACTAACCTGAATTCCCGAGGTTGTAATTTAACAAATTCTATAGACCAAAAGACATACATAAGAGAACAGGGAAATATTTTTTATTTCAGTTTTAATATCTTGAAAATATTTTGTGATTATTATAGAACAAAATATTTTTCATATTTTTCTGGTGTAACAATTTGAATTTCTCTTATCTTTTATTTTAAACATTCCTTTTATCTGTGCATGTCTCTGTATTAATAGGAATCACAGAGCAATTCCAAACAGCCATTATAAACAGGATGGTTTTTGAATTTCAAGCGTTCAGATAGAGACCAAACTTACAATAATTTGCTGCAAAATTCAACTTGTCTTAAAGACAAGGTAGAAGACCTGGTCTTCTCAAATTGAAATACATTCTGGCATCCATTAGAGTCTAATTGAAGGGCCCAGAATACTGTATCTCACTAATTCTCTCAAAGGCAATATAGACCTTAACAACTGGTTAATACGTGAATGTTTTCAGGAGATTTGATACCAAAGTATACTGTGACTTCTTTTTCTTTAAAATCCTCCAGTCAAACAAATAAATAAATAAAATCCTCCAGTCAACTAGTTGCAATACATATCCAGCCTTGCATTCACCTTAAAATCACAGACATTTTTTAGGCTGAAAATACTTCAGAATTTCCCAGTGTTTGCTTTGATAGACTGGAAATTAGCAAAGACATTCTGAGGACCAAAATTGTCCGCCATCCTCCAGGGAAAAAACCCTACATGAGCAGAGATACTTCCAGAGAAATTTTGAAAAGCAGATCAGCTGGCTTCCCATGAGCACATTAAAGTTAAGGAACTTTCAAGAACTTCACAGTACCAAGGAATGATCCAATATGAAGGCATTTGTAAATCTTTGCTTCCTTTCTCAGTTGCCATGTTCCATGTAAAGTGTGAAGTAAGCCCTGACGTGAAAGCAGAAAATGAGCAGAACGTGTTATTCAATAAGGAAACTCTGACCATTTTCTGTCAGTTTTTCCTAAACTGCCAATTTTAAACATCATTTATTGTCTCTCCCTCCCTGTCCTACCTCCCCACTTAACACTAGATTTTATTTCCTTGTTAAAAAATAGATATTAAAAAGAAAGATTTAGCTTTTGTGAAAATTGATATTGAACTAAATAGTTTATTGCTTTCACTTATTTCTTTTCTGACTAGTAATCAGTGGTTCCCAGTAGCTTCAAGCAAAAGAGACCATGACTAGCTACTAGTGAAGTTAGCTAGTGTTTGATTTCAGTTTCGCTTTTGATGTTCCTGCTTTCCCACATGGATTTTGTAGACTACAAGTAGCTCTATTCCTTTGTACCACTAATAGAATATTAAGCAGGGCTGTTGATATTCTGAGTTAGTGGTGTTCTCTTGTTCCAAATAACCGCCACTTTTTAAAATAAGCAATGGTTGAAACCTTATAAAAGATTAACAGGTAACCTCTGAATTCAAATGGGACTGTTGTAACCACCACATTATTTTTTAAAAGTCTTTTTAATGACGGGGTATCTGGGTGGCTCAGTCGGTTAGGTGTCTGACTTGGATCTCACGGTTCATGGGTTTGAGCCCATCAGGCTCTGTGCTGACAGCTCAGAGCTTGGAGCCTGCTTTGGATCCTGTGTCTCCCTTGTTCTCTCTGGCCCTCCCCCGCTTGTGCATGCTCTACCTCTCTCTCAAAATTAACTAAACTTTTAAAAAAATAACAAAATAAAATCTTTTAAATGAAAATCATGAACATAAAAATAAGTTTCTTTTTAGCATATTTTATCTAAAGATGTTTGCTTTTATCTTCTGATTTAATCATCTAGTGGATGATTCAGTGCTAGACGCTAGACACTGGTTATAAAAAGATTAAGGACACAGTATTTGCCTCAACAAGGTCACAGTGGTTTGAGGAAGACAGACAAGGAAACAGAATTTTTTTTTTTAATTTTTTTTTTAACGTTTATTTATTTTTGAGACAGAGAGAGACAGAGAATGAACGGGGGAGGGGCAGAGAGAGAGGGAGACACAGAATCGGAAGCAGGCTCCAGGCTCTGAGCCATCAGCCCAGAGCCCGACGTGGGGCTTGAACTCACGGACCGTGAGATCGTGACCTGAGCTGAAGTCAGACGCTTAACCGACTGAGCCACCCAGGCGCCCCAAGGAAACAGAATTTAAATGCAGGATTATGATGCTCTTAATAGAGGTGAGCACATAGAAGGTGTGCACATAAATGTAACAATGAGACCCTTTGTGAGACAAGGACAGACAGTGAAGTCCAGGAAGGCTGTGAGTGACTCCATGGTACAGGTAGAGTGGGTAACCCATGAGGCAGCATGAACACAGGGGAACACAAGAAAGTAAGGCACATGCCACAATACCTTTCCCAAACTTTGCTGAGAAACACTCAGTAAAGTATCTTCAAAAGTCTTGAAAAGTCTCAAACTTAGAATAGGTAACCTCTACAAAATACTATGGCTGAAAATATTTGTTTCCTGTAAAGTAGAACATGGAGGGGGTGGGGGGATGGGTGAAACAGGGATTAAGGAGGGCACTTGTTGTGATGAGCACTGGCTGATGTATGGAAGTGTTAAATCACTATATTGTATACATGAAACTCATAGAGCACTGTATGTGTACTAACTGGAATTAAAAATAATAAATAAATAAATAAATAAATAAATAAATAAATAAATAAATAAATAAATAAAGCAGAACATGGAACATTGTTCTAAGATTATGTCAGTGTTGGGTGGTGCCAGTCTTGGCCCCAGCTTATTTTTCTTGGACTTCAACTGAGTGCATTGGTCCTCCTTTTCATATTTCCTCTCTTTTCAGTTTGAGTGGGCTTCCTCCCAAATTCTGTAAATAGTTAAAAAGCCGAGAGCAAGTGAGTCTTCCTGAATCCTATAATCTGATGGGACAGCAACCCCTGAATAAGTCATGTACGGCATCTACAGGGCTCTGTGCCCTCGCTGGTGTTGTCCCTGATTCATTCCTCTCCTCTGACAAATGCCATGGCCGAGGTTCCCGTTGCACAGATGCTAGAGGAAGAGAAGGAAGGCCTCCAGGACTCAGACACTAACCTCCATGCTCGTACTGGGGGAAAGAAAACAATCTGCAAGCACTCACACCAAGTTACTCTTTCCTAAATATTATTCATGAAAAGACACTTTACAACTACAGAGGATTTTTAAACTTGTGTACAGTCTTGGTGATTTTTTCTTGGCCATTAGAACAACCAGGTAGCCTGCACGTTCTGTTGTAGACTCAGTTTCAAATGTTCAGTCTCATTAAACACATACACCATTCAAATGACCTGGAAATTCTCATGGTACAGCATTCATTTTGCATTTCGAGGCCATCTTTCCTACCCAGAAACAACATACAGAACATATTTATCAGCTGTGGGTATTAATATTCGGTGAAGAAAATATTATCATCATATGTCAATACTTAGTTTTATAACTAACTTTTCTTTTAATTCTGCTAAAGCTAGTGCCAATGGCCATGTGTTGAAATTCCTGCATAATTTTGCAAAAAAAAGTCTCTAGGTGTCTTTTTGGTAAATATTTATTTACTTATTTTTGAGTATAGTTGACATACAATCTCACATTAGTTTCAGATGTACAACTTAGTGATTTGACAAGTTTATACATTATGCTGTGCTCGCTACAAGTTTAGCTACCATCTCTGTCCTGTCACAACACTATTATAATATTATTCACTGTATTCCATATGCTGTGCCTTTTATTCCCATGACTTATTCATTTCATAACTGGAAGCCTGTGTCTCCCACTCCCCTTCACCCATTTTGCACAATCTCTCACTCCCCCTTCCCTGTGGCAACCATCAGTTTGTTTTCTGTTTTAACAGACCTGATTCTGCTTTTGTTTACTCATTTAAAATTAACAACAACAAAACATTTTTGTTAATTCACTTAAAAATTTTTTTTCTTTGTGGAAGTATTTTAAGGCAAATCCCAGACATTATATCATTTTATATCTTTTTTTTTAAAGCCTCTAGTTTTAACAAGTGAACACTGGAGTATGTAGTAGGAAAATGGTATAATGTCTGGGATTTGCCTTAAAATACGTCCACAAAGAAAAGAATGAACAGGAAGTAGGGCTGGATGAAGCAAATGTAGGAAAACCTTGATAAACCATAGAGTCTGTGGTGAGTCCACAAGGTTCAGTCCATTCCCTCCACTTCTGAGAATGTTTGAAATTTTCATGAAGACTGCAGATAACAGTGTTGCCACGGTGCCAATATATAAACATATTTTGTAGATTTTTTTAACGTAAGAATTCTAGGCTTGGGCACCTGGGTGGCTCAGTCTGTTGAGCATCCGACTTCGGTTCAAGTCATGATCTCACAGTTCGTGAGTTCAAGCCCCACATTGGGCTCTGTGCTGACAGCTCAGAGCCTGCTTGAATCCTCTGCCTCCTTCTCTCTCTCTGCCCCTCCTCCACTCATGCTCTTCCTCTCAAACATTTAAAAAAAATTTTTTTAATTTAAGAATTCAAGGCTTAGTCTCCTACAATTCATAAATTGTTGCTCATACATGCCATGTGTGCTATATTACCTTCTCTAAAATGACTGTACTTTGAATCTTTTGCAGAATGGCCTGACCCCACTCCATTTGGCTGCTCAAGAAGACAGAGTGAATGTGGCTGAAGTCCTCGTAAACCAAGGGGCAAATGTGGATGCCCAGACAAAGGTATACAAAAAAGAATGTGTCGTTTGGTGACTCCTATATGGAAACAAGTACAATTTGATGGGGGCAGAACAAATTTTCCATCATATCTTTTATACATAGCATGTCAAACATAAATCTGTGCAAAGGACACCAAAACCTCTGGTTATAGTGTCCCAGATGCTTTATGTCTTTAATGGCCTGGGCACTTTATCCCAGCTGCCTATAGATATCCACCCATGTTAACAGTATTTATCCTTGTGATAACAAATCGGTCCTCCAAGGACAGAGTGTAAAATCTTGGACCTTTTTTAGCTTTTGTGACTGACTTTAAAAACGCATCCAGAAAAATTTATCAGTAATTTGTGACCATTAACTTTGTTCAGACATAGTCTATTAAAAAAAGGATAAAATAAGTTTTATTCAGTTATTCCTCACTTGCTAAAATCTTTATGGTATGTGTGGTCACTAGCATCTCCCTCTCTCCCTCTCTCTCTCTCTTTCTCTCAAATAGCTCTCTTCAGAAAGAAAACAATACTGATTAATATCTTATAATTACACAATTTCAAACTCAGATAAGAAAAATGGATGTTTTGTGTCATCAGACATAGGACTTCACATTAACCCCATTTCTCTGAGCATTTATTTTGCACTTAATTTTGCTACCTCTTCATGGCAAACTTGTTTTATCTACTCTAAAATATAACTCTTGTTTCTTTCCATATATCATATTTTTGACACAAAAATGAATGCTTATTAAATATTGTGACTACAAGGGCACCTGGGTGGCTCAGTTGGTTGAGCATCTGATTCTTGATTCTCTCTCTCTCTCTCTCTCTCTCTCTCTTTCTTTTCCTCTGCCTCTCTTCCTCACCCTCTCTCTCAAATTAAAAACATAAAAAAATAAATAAATAAAGTTGTATCAAGCCTTGCACTGGGCTCTGTGCTATGCATGGAGCCTGCTTGGTATTCTCTCTCCCTCTCTCTCTGCCCCTTTCTCTGCTCTTGAACACATGCTCTCTCGCTCGCTCTCTCTCTCTCTCTCTAAAAATGAAAAGTTGTGAATACAAACATTTTGTATATAATATGTATAGATTCTGAGGTGTATATATAAATACTGAAGATACTAACAAATATAGAAGTATCACCAGGAATTAGCCAAGTCAAAGGATATTCAGGGGCACCTGGGTGGCTCAGTTGGTTGACCGCCTGACTCGTGATTTCAGCTCAAGTCATGATCCCAGGGTCATGGGATCAAGCCCCCCATTGGTCTCTGCACTAAGCATGGAGCCTGCTTAAGATTCTCTCCTCTCTCTCTCTCTCTCTCTCTCTCTCTCTCTCTCTCTCTCTCTCTCCCTCTGCCTCTCTTCCTCACCCTCTCTATCAAATTAAAAACATAAAAAATAAAGTGGCATTCAGACATCAAAATCAGACTGGATTTGCCAGACAAGCACAGAGGGAACAGCCCTGAGTAGACTACACCCTTTGGACATTGTTCGGCTGTCTGTGGCAGTGGCTGCTCCACCCATACTGTGTTCTATTAAAAAGAAGCTGCCTGAAAGAGATCTGACCAGGCAAGATCCTGTCTGT
This sequence comes from Felis catus, assembly GCF_018350175.1. Classification (NCBI taxonomy): domain Eukaryota; kingdom Metazoa; phylum Chordata; class Mammalia; order Carnivora; family Felidae; genus Felis; species Felis catus. The sequence goes on along the minus strand of NC_058378.1, from coordinate 21,994,136 downwards.
GCTTTAAAGTTTGTGTTAAAGCAGTAAAGCAAGTATCATTGTGCCTGGTCAGGACAGCCCGAGGTGGAACTGGGAGGTAGGCAAACTCCCCTCTACCTCCCTTTCTGGAATTTCTGTGGCCTTGAGGTCTCCACGACCTCACTTGGTAGCCAGCTTGCTCAGCAATCCCTTCACTCTATTTCCCTTCCTTTCTAAAAATTCTCATGATCCTCAGTCTTGAGTTCTTTCCTAGGTAGCTAAGTATTTAACAGAGAAACCATTAAAGGCACTGGCAGCAGCTGGATGGTTTCTTGCTACTCTCCATTCGAAAAATAAAAGCATTTTTAATTCTAAAAAAAGAATCAGACTGAGTTTAGCTTACCATCTTTATTTTACTTATGGTAAATATATTCATCTTGTGTTGTTTTATTTACACACACAAACACAGACTTAAACACGTTTTTTGGTTACCTCTCTCTTTACAGAGTAAAGATTCCAGGAAGCACAGGCAGGGTTAAGTTTCTCCATATGTTTTTGCCCCTGCACATCCAAAGCATATACTATAATTCAGTCAGGAAGTGTGACGATTCTCCAGGGCAGGTGGGGAGGCAGGACATGGTGCCGTGAGTCTTCTTGCACACGTGGCCCCTGGGCTTAAGGTTCTTAGGCCTCTACCAGGGTTTCCTCCTAACCCAGCCCACCTTAGGTCATGATCATTTTTGTACTTGGTATAATATTTATGAAGCATGTTCCCTTTCCTGCCCTTTACAAGTGATGCACTTTGAAAAGCACCTCTCGTGGCGCCTGGGTGGCTCAGTCGGTTAAGCGTCCGACTTCAGCTCAGGTCATGATCTCGTGGTCCGTGAGTTTGAGCCCCGCATCGGGCTCTGTGCTGACAGCTCAGAGCCTGGAGCCTGCTTCAGATTCTGTGTCTCCCTCTCTCTCTGGCCCTCCCCCGTTCATGCTCTGTCTCTCTCTGTCTCAAAAATAAATAAACGTTAAAAAAAAAAAATTTGAAAAGCACCTCTGCCTCCTACAAATTCTTTTCCCTTTCTTTTTCTTCTCAGCAAAGATCATAGCACCAAGAAAGCCCTGAGGCTGTGATCATCCTATAGCTGAATAGAGCAGAAGTGCAGAGAGATAGGTTGTTGGGATTTGCCTTCTGATCTTGTGAATAAGTTTATTCTATGAATGTCCAAATTCTTATTGGTGAAGATGATGTCTCTAAGCAGCCTACAGTTGGAAAGTATAGTACCGTCAGATTCAGGCTTAAATTTAAAAAATGATAATCATGAAAACATGGAGAACACTTCTCTCTTGTGGGAAAAATATCTGAAAATCCTGGTAACAGCTTTTGCAGCCTTCCCACTGGGCTTGCTGACCTTCTCCACGTCCAGCTCTGTATTTTTTTTTTTAATTTTTTTTTCAACGTTTATTTATTTTGGGGACAGAGAGAGACAGAGCATGAACGGGGGAGGGGCAGAGAGAGAGGGAGACACACAGGATCGGAAACAGGCTCCAGGCTCTGAGCCATCAGCCCAGAGCCGGATGCGGGGCTCGAACTCACGGACCGCAAGATCGTGACCTGGCTGAAGTCGGACGCTTAACCGACTGCGCCACCCAGGCGCCCCCGTCCAGCTCTGTATTTGAAGTTCACCAAATCAGTTCAGACTAAATTGTGCTGCTGGCCACAGGGTTTAATATTTAGTGCTGTTCAGATGAAATAAAACTATTCCTTTCACTTTTTAAAAGAATAATCTCCTGAAGCATTTTATTTAGACCATCGAAATGCACTGATTCTGAGGGGTACTAACTAGCGAATTAATAGTTAAATTGTATTTCTTTAAATGTGTGTAAAATAATGAAAAAATTTATTTGATGCTCATTTCACATTCATTTTTTTGAGCTCTTACTACTTGCCAAGTTCTCAACAGGGTGATATATTCCTTGATCTCTTTATAGTCTAGAAAAGAAGACATATGTTAATAAAAATAATAATAATATAGTAATAATATAATATAACAATGTATACTTATATATAATAATATAATAAAATGTATTACCCACCTTCTCTGTGTCAGGTATTAATTTCTTTCCTTTATTAATTAGTTTAATCCATACAACTACCCTAGGAGGTGGGTGAAATTAGTATCCCTGTCCTTCAGAGGAAACTGAGGTACAGACAAGTAATTACTTATACAAGGTCACATAGGTAATTGGTACAAAGCCTGAATTTGACCCCATATATAAATTAGTAATTATAGAACTATTGGAATTAACTGAATTATTCCCCACAAAGGTTGGGAATGTAGGAGGGAGCTATAACTGGTTCAGTATCACAGAAACATGAGAAAAAATTGGGGGCATGTCCCAAGATACTGCTAGAAGATTAAGATTTCAGAGGGCCTGGGTGGCTCAGTTGGTTAAGCATGTGACTTTGGCTCAGGTCATGATCTTGTGGTTTGTGAGTTTAAGCCCTGCGTCAGGCTCTGTGCTGACAATGCAGAGCCTAAAGCCTGCTTCAGATTCTGTGTCTCTCTCTCTCTGCCCCTCCCCAGTTCATGCTCTCTCTCTCTCCCTCTCTCACATACACACACACTCTCTCTCTATTTTTCTGTCAAAAATAATAAATAATAAAATTAAGTTTTAAATAGTAAAAAAAATATTTTCAAAGATTTCAGAGGGCCTTAATGTGCCGGGCAAAGTAAGTTCAGCTTTTTATCCTGTTTGCACTGGGAAGCCATGGAAGGTTTTAAACAGAAGAGTGGTAAGATCAGACATCAGGTTTAGAAAGAGCCTAAGAGATAGTGCAAAAACTAAGTAGGTCAAAGGAGTTTGGAGGAGGGGCATTTGAAGGCTGTTACTAAGGTCTAGATGGAGAATAAAGAAGACATCTGCTTAGGGACAGATGGGAAATTGATGAACAAGGGAGAAATTTAAGAAATACTTAAAGAAGTATTGGGGTGCCTGGATGGCTCAGTCAGTTGAGTGTCCAACTCTTGATTTCGGCTCAGGTCATGATCCCAGGGTCATGGGATCAAGCTCTGCATCAGGCTCTATGTTAAGTGTAGAACCTGCTTAGGATTCTCTCTTTCTCTCCTTCGGTCTCTCTCCCCTGTGCTCGCTCTCTCTCTCTCTCTCTCTCTCTCTCTCTCTCTGTCTGTCTCTCACTGAGAAACAATACGGTGGAAATCAAAGAACAAATCCTGGGATCAATGATGTTTTAAAAAAGCTCTTTGTGAAGATACCTTACAGTCTTCCATGGGTCTTCATCTGCCATATTGTTAAGTACTCCTTAGTATAACATGTGACGATAGTCTTTCATACACATACAATAATCAACACATAAAAATTGAAAAAAAAATTCTACCTGAAATAAAATCAAGGAGTAGTCATAGCTGTGAATGGGTGTGTTCACTGAGGAAGACTATGACAAGAGTAAGGAAGGCTAAGGATGGACTCGTAGATAGAGAACCACAGATTTTAGGAGGTTGGGAGTGAAGTGTGGCTTTCTTACTCCTCTCTCCCAAACCCCGTTTGAGCAGATGCACCTAACTCAGTAAAATAAGGTGCTACGGCACCATGGATCAAAAACGCCAGACTCTCCATCTGCACCTGTTTGCTCTTCATATACAAATGCAACCTCTTTGTATTGCCTAAAGGAGAAGGCTTAACTCCCACTTATAATGATGGTATAAGTAGGCAACAGTGGAAAAAGAGGCAGACACTGCTCAGTTAGCTGAACTGTGATTATTTCTTAGCTATTCCAGACAGAATAGTCGGTCTTTCCAAAATTGATTGCTGCCAGTTGGAAAGAATTTCTCAAATCACATCCCTCTGAGCATATTTATGCAAGGTACCATTTAATGTGGGCATTTTATGACTCTCAATGAATGGAAAAGCCCCAATTTGGTTTCTCTAAATGCAAAATAAATCTTCTTGACGATGCACATGTATTTTTAATAAAATACTTAAATGCTTGTGGAGCACTGAGAATACCAGTGTCTTAGAGTATAACAAACAGGGAAGAGATTGGGAGGAATGAGCTCAGAGATTTAATGCATAGGTGGTGTAGAGGAGGGACCAGATCAGACAGGCCCTAATAGCCCATCACAATGACTTAGGGTTTTACTAGGAATGAGATGAGAAGCTATGACGGTGAGTAGAAATTGTACATTAAAATACTTAAAATCAGGGCTCCTAGGTGGCTCAGTAAGCTAAGCATCCAACTCTCGATTTTGGCTCAGGTCATGATCTCACCGTTCATGAGATTGAGCCTCACGCCTCTCCCTCCCTCTCTCTGCCCCTCCCCTGCTCATGCTCACGCTCTCTCTCTCTCTCTCTCTCTCTCTCCCCCTCCCCTTCTCCTCCCTCTCTCCCTCTCTCTCTCAAAATAAATAAATAAATACAATACTTAAAATGATTCAATTTCTTTAAAAAATCTAATTAATAGATGTAGTACAATAGCCATTGGAAACTGCTGCATTATTGCTTAGGCACATTGACTCAAAACATGAAAAGTTTCTTAATATTTAGATTTTAAAAATATTTTCTATATGTTTTTTTTTAGCTTGGAATTAATCCTCTACCACTAAAGTTGGGAGTAATGTTACTTCAGTTAAGCTAATTGTACTGAGAACTGATTAGAGAAAATTATTTCCATGCCTCCTACATTAAGCACCATTCTGATTTCTAATGCAGTATCCCAAGCTCCTCAGCATCAAGAAAGAAGTCTGCAGGGTGCCTGGATGGCTCAGTCAGTTAAGCATCTGACTCTTGATTTCGGTTCAGGTCATGATCTCACAGTTTGTGAGTTCAAGCCCCACATCGGGCTCTGTGCTGACAGCACGGAGCCTGCTTGGGATTTTCTGTCTTTCTTTCTCTCTCTCTCTCTCTCTCTGTCTCTCTCAAAAATAAATAAACAAGAAAGAAAGAAAGAAAGAAAGAAAGAAAGAAAGAAAGAAAGAAAGAAAGAAAGAAAGACAGACAAAGGAAAGAAAGACAAAGGAAAGAAAGAGAAAAGAAAGAAAGAAAGAGAAAGGTGCCTGTAAAGTAGGCAAGTCAGTTCTGGTCACCAAAACAGGATCTTCTTCATCATGCATGGAGCAGCTTTGGGGTTTCCATATGACTCCCATACAAGTGGTTATGCTGAGCTTTATCAGTGGGAGTCCAGGCAGTGTGCGAGCACTGACAGCTCCGTTTGTGGAACAGAATGTGACCAGAGTAAGCTCTTTAGGGCATCACGTCCCTGGTGAGATGTCTTCACCTTCCACAATCAGCTATGGCCTAGCCATTCCCTTTTCAAATTCAAATATACCCATTTGTAACATGTCTTCATCAGATGGGGCCGCTATAACGAGAATACCATAGAGTGGACAAACTTCCATTTCTCACAGTTCTGAAAGTTGGGAAGTCCAAGATCAAAATGCCAGCAGATCCCTTGTGTGGTAAGGGACCTCTTGCTGGTTTGCAGATGGCTATCTCATACCTTCTTGTTGTAATCTTCACATGGCAGAGGGCAGAGAGAAGAGGCGAGCTCTCTCCTGCCTCTTCCTATAAGGGCACTAATCCCATTCATGAGGACTCCACCTAATTACCTGTGACCTAAGTACCTCCCAAAGGCCACATCTCCAAATGCCATCACACTGGGGGTTGGGGTTTCAGCATATGAATTTGGAGGGACACAGACATTCAGTCTGTAGCATGGAGTCACCATAAAGATACAATAGCGCATCGCACATGAGATACAGATCCTTGAAACCATGGACCCCCATGTTCCCCTGCCCTCCCCCCCCCCCCCCGTGCATACTGAGAAATGGTTTTAAAACTCTATGCTCTTCCTTGTGGTGATCTGGTGCTGCCAGTGTCCTCATAAACAGAGATTGATTGTGGCACTGAAATGACATGGTGGTGTCTCTTGCAATGTGGCCTTCTAGAAGAGTATCTGGATATCCTTATTTTAAACACATAGTTATACACACATATATATGATACATATATAATCATATATATGTGTAAAAATATATTTTTTAATAGATAGGACTTATGTCCTTCAGTGGTCAGAGGATATTAATTTGGGAAACAACTTACTGCTTTGTCTAAATCAGTTGTTTTCAAATTATGGGACTCTAGCTAGTTGGGCAGCAGCCTTTAGCTACAGTATATACACCTGGATCAAGTTCATGCGTCCCAGACCTCCTGAAGACCAGCCTCTTCGTCTTTAGTGGTTCTGTGCTTCCCACCTCTGTCATGCGTTCTGATGCTCATCCACTGCCTGGCATTATCATTAAGCCACTTTGTGTTTTTTTCTACCTCAGTTTTATGCTTTTAGAGAATAGAGTGTTCATCTTATGTGGATCCTGAGAAACTTAACAGGAACCCATGGGGGAGGGGAAGGAAAAAAAAAGAGGTTAGAGTGGGAGAGAGAGCCAAAGCATAAGAGACTCTTAAAAACTGAGAACAAACTGAGGGCTGATGGGGGGTGGGAGGGAGGGGAGGGTGGGTGATGGGTATTGAGGAGGGCACCTGTTGGGATGAGCACTGGGTGTTGTATGGAAACCAATTTGACAATAAATTTCATATATTTAAAAAAAAGAGAGAAAATAGAGTGTTCTGTAAATCCTAGTCCACATCTGTCTGCAGAACACTCTCCCTAACCCTCCCCCAGAAGCCACACCATCACTCTGTCCAGACTGCCGGCTGTGCCATGTTTACTTCCTATCTTGAAAAGTTGGTGTGAGAATAAAATGAGTTGATGCAAGAGAGAGTCCTTTGGGAAGTTCCTAACTACTTACATGTGACATGGTACTATTTTTTAGTACCCCCCCCCACACACACACACACTCTCTCTCTCACACACACACACACACACACACACACACACGTGGGGAAAACACTTATTTTTTGCCATCTCAAAAAGACAGGTTAAATAATACTTTTGCTTCTATTTAGGGTAGCTGTTACTATAAGTATACTTATGAGGTTTCTTTTCTAAAAAATATAACTACAGATGGGATACACACCTCTCCATGTGGGCTGCCACTATGGAAACATCAAGATTGTTAACTTCCTGCTCCAGCATTCTGCAAAAGTTAATGCCAAAACAAAGGTAAACTCTTTTCTCCTTTGTATCCACCAAAGTCATTGATTTTTGTGTCCAAGGAAGTAAATGTCCTTTTTTCCACCTTCCTTCTGCAGAATGGGTATACGCCGTTACATCAAGCAGCTCAGCAGGGACACACACATATAATAAATGTCTTGCTTCAGAACAATGCTTCCCCCAATGAACTCACTGTGGTAAGGGGGAAGGGAAGGGAAGAGGGAGGCTAAGGGAGGAGGGAGGAGATGAACCTGGATACTGGAATCTTCTTACATTTTTTATCGGGCACCAATGTTGCTGTTTTACTTTCATTGATAGGTATAAACAGAGCATTCAGTGGAATGCAGGGCAGAGACAATAGCTATATTGTGAGCTTTCCAGAGAGAGAAAGATGTAATTAGATGTTTCATACTTAGAAACTACAAATCCATTGCCAACTAGTAGGAAATACATATATAAAATGAAAAACGTTTGTTTCTTTGATGATTTAGAACGTTAATAAGCCTCTTGGGTTCCGTGTGTAGAAGCCGAGTCTCTGCTGCGTGAGTGGGAACAGGTTAGGTGGGTTTTGTGCAAGGTATGTGTCTAATGAAATAGTGTTTTGTGTATGACAGTGGGTGGGGCCAATGAGACACTCGCCTTCTGTTTAGTATGGGCGAAACATGTGGGAGCACACAGACACTAAGACATGGGGAATGACTTGTTAATTCCTTGTCCTCATTTCCCTCTGGCCAGAATGGGAACACTGCCCTCGCCATTGCCCGGAGGCTGGGCTACATCTCAGTGGTCGACACCCTGAAAGTAGTGACTGAGGAAACCATGACCACAACTGTAAGTAGCAGATGCTGGCCCTTGTCCCCTCGTAGCCAGCTCTCAGGCTGTAGATTTTCTGGGGCTTTTGGGAGATGAACCTACTTTCCCCTCTTCACAGACTAAGCGCCATGTTTCCAAATGCTGTCCCTCTCATTTCTGATATTGAGAAACTAAATGCTAAAAATACCTTTTTAAAATTTGCATTAGGAACTATGGAGTTTTTCATTCCACGTAAAGCTAAATGTATGTATTTATTTGTTTTGCTGTAAAAATAGTTTCAATGAAGTGAAGGCAGAAATATTTTCACATTCTTCTTTGGCAGTGTAGGAAAGTTGAAGATAAGTTGGTTCTTTACGATGTTGTGACTCACAAATGATAATGGATACGTTGCTATCATTGTGAAAACAGTTTTTACGTTGTTGCAAAACTAAAACATTAGGGAGAGGATCGAAATGGATTTTTATCACCACCCTCACCACTCTTCCAGTCAGCTATTGGCGTTTTCGTAGGAAAAACAATAGGATGTTTTATTAAAATTATAAATAAATCTTTACCAGGGAGCCTTATTGCGTCAGATACATTTTTACAAGCTGCAGCCTCTAGGATAAGTCATTTCTTATTAACACCATCTGGAGCCTTTGAACTGCATCAGGATTTGGTAACTTTGGAATCAAGAGCTGATATTGCGCCATTATCACAGGCTTATTGCAGTTATTCCTGACTCCATGACTCAACACACATGCCTGAGATTGGCTCTGTACAATGTAAATTTAGGACTCTGGAACACTGGGAATTATCGACTCTGCCTCCTTGTCTCATCCACCACCTTCCGATGTGAAGAAAGGCATAGTTAGCATCTGCAAACAGTTTGTGTACACAGTGCTTCACGTAAAAGAACACAGGTTGAGGGTCTCTGCAGCAACCCGCTGGCTGAGTTATATACAGGGTTTACAAACTAAAACAATAAGCCTGCTGATCACAAGAGAGAAGGTATGCTATTTGCCAAAGAGAATGCAGTAGCTTCAATGGACTAGAGCAATGGTTATCAACCAGGGTACATTTCTAGCTTCAAGATACAGTTTTTATGCAGATAAATTACCCTGTATTGCTTTTATATACCTCTTGAGTATTTCATGATCTTAAAATCTGGTATTAAATTCTTGGGAAACGAGTTTAAACAAATAATGTTTATTAACCTTAATCTTAAAAGTATTCCATCTAGCTCTCTGTAGGGTATGAAACAAGAGGGAGAAGGACAAGGTAAAACAATGGTCAAGTGTCACAATGCTATAAAAGATTTGAAGTCACTGTAATAAATATATAGAACTTCTTTTCCAGTGTTGGAAAATTGAAACTTGTATAATAGTTCAAAATATAAATCTTGGGGCACCAGGATGGTTCAGTCGATTGACTGTACGACTTTGGCTCAGGTCATGATCTCATGGCTCATGAGTTCGAGCCCTGCGTCGGGCTCTGTGCTGACAGCTCGGAGCCTGGAGCCTGCTTCAGATTCTGTGTCTCCCTCTTTCTCTGCCCCTGACCCACTCACATTCTGTCTCTGTCTCTCTCAAAAATAAACATTAAAAATTTTTTTCAAAATATAAATCTTATTTATCAAATGTAAAAAACTTTCTCACCCATCAGGAAATTTCAGAATGTTTCTTTAATATCAAAAACAGCTTGAGAAGGGGTGCCTGGCTGTCTCAGTCGGTAGAGCATGTAACTCTTGATCTTGAGGTTGTGGGTTCGAGCCCCGTGTTGGGTGTAGAGATTACTTAAAAATAAAATCTTAAAAAAAAAAAAACTTGAGGAGAAAATAAAGTTAAAAACAGAGAAAGTAAAGTGATAGCCTCAGGATATCTACTGAAAGAGAAGTGTTTCAAGGCTCTGGTTTCTAGTGAAAGACAGAAACGTATGGGAGTCAGGCCATAGCCTTCAGTGTCATCAGCTGAGTTGACTGGTAATTTCTTCAAGAGAGAGAAGACGGGACTTGTGCTGACAGGAAAGGTCCAGTTTGCCTAATGAAGTGAATGAGGCTTCCACCAAATGAAGTGGTCCCGTAGGTTAGGAAAGAGTCCATTGTCCCTAAGACTTAGTCCATCATTGTGGTATTTGAGACTTTATCTCAAGCTAAGACACAACCTTGTCAACTCTGCCTTAGCAGATACATGTAACCTGGCACAGATGAGGACTGACACAGCTCAGGGTGGAGTCTGTGATCTCAAGCTCACAGGGTGGCCTGCACTGCTGGTGGTCTTTGCACAGCCAGTTGCTGGGGCCCCAGCAGCCATTGGCTCCATAAACAGACGTCTCTTTTTTCAAAACGCTTAAAGAGAAGATTCATCTTCCCCATGAGTATAACATATGATGTGGCAATTCTAAGAAAGATGCTTCAGTTAATGACATTACAGTCCTGGCAGAGTAGAAAACTGAGTAGCTAGAAGCTGACACTCAAAAGATGAATTAAGCATTTAAATTGCATTGTTTAAAATATTCAGTTTCCCTCATTAGCAAAAAACAGAGCATGTCTCTCAGATACTGGTTTCTAATACTGTTCTATAGTAAAGGGAATCAGGGCTTCCTTGGGAAATGACTGAATCCAGATCTGGAGAAGGAAATACACAAGATGAACGTCTTGTAGTGCCAAAAAGTAAGGAAGTGTCTGCTTCCACAAATAAGCAAATAAACACACACACTCACAATGACGAGGCTATGTCACAGGGACACAGGAATCAACTGAAAGGGTTCCCAATGGCCAAAGCTGGAACAATGTAAGATAGATAGAAAGAGAGAGAGACAGACTGACAGACACACAGAGAGACTTGGAGTATAGTGCAAAGTATAAAGTAAATATCCGTGAGTCCATATGATATAGATAAATGAATAAGTAGGGAAGAAGAGACAAACCAGGGAAAAAAAGTCAAACAATTTATGAAAATACCCACAAGGAGGTGGAGAACAGAATTCTCTACTGCTTAAGTGTGGGCTGGGTATAGTGTTTTCCCTCCAGTGAAGACAGTCTGTGGAAGGGGGTGGAGAACAGAGTAACTTTACAATGGAGAAACCTAACAAGCACTGCCTCAGCCAGGTGACCAAGCCTAATACCAACGCTGGTAAATCATGTTGATAGTATATTGGCACTTTACCTCTGTGGTCTTCCACCCCAAAACATGTGACCCAGTCCAGTCATGATAAAAACATGAGGCAAATCCCAATTGGGGGACATTCTACAAAATACCTGACCAGCTCACTTCTAAACGGTGAAGGTCATTAAAAGCCAGGAAAGTCTGAGACACTGTCACAGCCAAAGGAGCCTAAGGAGGCCTGCCAGCTAAAGATAATGTGGTATCCTGATGGGTCCTAGAACAGAAAAGGGACATTTGGTAAAACCTAAGGAAATCTGAATAAAATATAGAGTTTAATTGATAGTAATATGTGAGTATTGGTTCAGTAATTGTGACAAATGTACCATAGTTTTAACAACCTAGCTTTTTTTCCAGTTGCCTTATTTAAGTATCTTCCCTTGTTCCATTAGCCTTTCCTATGCTCAGGATAAAAAGAGGACTTGTTTTACAACTAAATCATTAAGTCACTAATATTTTTTAACAAGTTATGTTGTTGGTGTCTTTGGATGGACATAGTCTATATAGGTAAAAAGTCATCAAAGAGCAAGTAAAAGATTCACTAAGGCCTTTGCTCTGTAATCTACAGTTCTTTAAAATTGTGTAGGGGTTAAAATGATCTTCAAATGCATTACCTCTAAAATATTTTCTGCAAGGCATAGTTGCACAAATTATATAATTTATACAATCTTGATGTTTTGTATTTAAGCTAGGAATCAAAATGTACATATAGAAGGCCAAGACAAAAATCAATGGCTGGCATGGCACAGGAATAAAGACACAATGCTTGCTGTTCATTTGGCTTATCTTCAGCCAAGACTTTTAGTGGAATGAGGTGGCAGGTTCATGAGACCATGAAAAAGTGTAACAATGGACAAGGAGAGGCAATATCTCCCTTCTCTTTTCCTTTGAACAGCCTTATTATGGACCTAAATCTTTTAAGCCGGTTTGCTTTGCCACTAAAATTTGTTCACCTTGTATTTGTTCTTATCAGTGTATCTATGGTGAGGACCTTAATGCTAAGGGACAGTTTTGATGTCGTTTTATATGTGGGAGCTTCAAGATATTCAGCACATAAGTCCTGTAATAAATCAACTGATTAATTTAGAAAGAAATAGTGTCATTAAAATGTTCAGTCTGCTTACACTAAAGTACTGCTTTTTTGTTGTTGTTACTAGACTATCATAGAGAAGCACAAAATGAATGTTCCAGAAACGATGAATGAAGTTCTTGATATGTCTGATGATGAAGGTACGAAACCCACCCTTATGTTCGTAATTAAGTGTGACTTCATATTTGTTTCCTGAAGAACGTTTATTGCAAAAATGTTTTTAGAAATGTTCATGTTTTTTGTTGTCGTATAAAGAGTATGCATTTTTCACACACTTACACTGTTCACTTAAATCATGCAGTTCGTAAAGCCAACGCCCCTGAAATGCTCAGTGATGGCGAATATATCTCAGATGTTGAAGAAGGTATTTGTAACTTTTTACTGGATGAAATTTAACTACCAGCTTTACCTTCCATTTCCTATCTTTGAAATGTAACACTTCCTTGAGTTACTAACTTTTCACTTAACTTACAATTATTAACTTACATATCATTTAAAAGATGTGCGTTTGGAATTAGTGTCGTTTCTTTGAAGCCCCTCTGCTTGAACCCATTTTCCAACTTGAAAATACAAATGTCACTATATGAATTACTTTCTTTCTTTTCGTTTCTATTGAGCAGAAACTTGATTTTTATTGTTTACATTTGAAAATCTAGAAGAGAAAAATCTGACTAATGTTTATGCATGAAATATTTTTTAAAATAAGTGAGAGAAGGTATCTTATAGGTAAGGAATTAAATGCCCATTTTTAAGGTTTACTCTAAGCTTCATAGTAAAAGCAGCTTTTGAACTTGAACTAATAATGAAAACTCAACCTGAACAAAACTGCTTTCAAAATATAAATTTTCAATATTGATTTCATTAAAGAGATCAATATATAAATACTGGTAGTCATACTTCATTTACTTAAACTACTTGTTTTCTGCCTTATTTAAAAATCGATACATGTGACTAGCTCATGACATGTAGATATATCGATTAATGATATCTTTAAAAGTTACATTGGAAAGGTAGTACTTTTACAGAGCATAAATATTCTAAAGATGGCAAATTTGAGAGTTTTACTGGGATAATGAAATGTGTCCTTATAGTAGAATTTATATTATATTTATGTTTTTTTTTTCTTACACCATTTGATTCTTCCAAACTACATCTATCTTCTTGCTCCCTGTATTTGCCATCTCTTGTGTATTTTTCTCATAGAGCGGACTCAATGCTGTTAGTCTTTCTCTGCGTTTAGGTAATTTTCCCTATTTTAATTATTGGTTTCAACTTTGAATTGCACAAATGTAACTGAAAATCTAAACAGTGGAAAGCCTACGTAATCCAAAGTCACTTCAACGTTTCTAGCATCCTATGACTGCCTACTGTAAATGCACTGTGGCCAGGGCACTGCGTGCCTCGAAAAGCTAATGCCCTGGTGGTCATTCAGGAACCTGGAAGGACCCGTCTCATTGTTTGTAAATGTCGTGTTGATAAATGTTAAGGGCTTTTCCTCATTTTTCTTTCCTTTTGTCTGAGCCATAAGCTATATGTTTACCACTGTTCTATCGCCAATTGAATATTTGTATCAGCTTTAGGACTTTAAGAATATTATGCCTTGCTGTCATGTTATATTTCAATGCCTTCTTATGTAACATTTTAGGAGTAATTTCTTATTGTGCAAAAGATAGAAGGAAAGTGATGTTCTCACATGGATGTGTACACACATAAAACATGTCAGAAGTACATTTTCAAATGAGATTTCATGAAATATGACAATCACAGACCTAAAAATTTGCTAGCTTTGACAAAATATCTCAATATTTGCATTGACGAGAGGCCAAGTTTGAATGGAAGAAATAACACTTTATATATGTGAATAACCAAATAATTTCCAAAAAGGGAGAAATTTTGAATCTTTTCATTTGAAGAGAATTCATCTAGCCATTTAACTAGAAATGACAATGATTTCTTATAGATTTATCTCAGCTTGAGATTTTGAAATTAATAAACAAATTTTAATTCTCATTTTAATCATCTTTAAACTTTTTGGCCCTTGCTTTATGGGTGGGTCATGGGCTGTGAGAATCAGATGGCTTTTGATTTCATAATATTGTAGAATTTGATGGTGGAAGGGGTTCCTAAAAGGTCACTTGATCTGAACAAGAACCTTCTATGTTGGGGTCATCTCTATGAAATCCTCTCGGGGAGATCTTTTGCCCAGATGCCTCAATGACAGAAATTCCCTAATTCCCAGACTGCTTGTTCCACTTTTAAACTCTGAGTATAAAAATTCTTCATTTTACTGAGTGTCCTTCTCATTGATTCAGGCTTCCACTCATTGATTCAGGCTCTGATATGCTTGGCACTATTTAAAACAAAATCTGCCTCTTCTATGTGACAATCCTTGCGATATTTAAAAAATATGTTCCCTATTTCCTCTTACTCTATTTTTCTCTAATACCTCCCTTTCCTCTGCTCCCTCATCATCATGGCCAGTCACCTATGCACATTTCAGTGTGTCAATTTGCATCTCAAATTGAGGTGACCAGAATGGAACACAGCATTCCAGGTACAGTCTGATCAAAGCAGAGTAATGCAGGGCTATTGTTTTGTCCATGGATGATACTAAAAATCTATTATTGAAGATTAAGATGTTTTCGAGGTTGGGGCACCTGGGTGGCTCAGTCAATTAAGAATCTGACTTTGGCTCAGGTCATGATCTCATGGTTTGTAAGTTCAAGCCCTGTGTGGGGCTCTGTGCTGACAGCTCAGAGCCTGGAGCCTGTTTTGGATTCTGTGTCTCCCTCTCTCTCTGCCCCTCCCCTGCTTGAGCTCTGTCTCTGTCTCTGTGTCTGTCTCTCTCAAAAATGAATGAACATTAAAAAAAATCAAGATGTTTTTGAGGTTATAATACCCACTTAATTTGACTCCTGTTAACATTACTATCAGCTGATGTTCCTAAATTTTGCTTATGTGAGTCCCGATAAGCCATATCTGCCTTATCATGTATTTACATGGTTCTGTGCTAAACAAACTAGTGTTTCTGTATTATTCCAAATCCCAGAACAAATCCCTTTGAAATTTTAATTCTAAAAGGACCCCTACAACTTTAATGATAGCTTTTACTTCTGACTCATTTACCATATAGTCTTGCCACTGCTTTGCTACTTGAGGTGGATTCTGAGTTGCCGTACAGACTGCAGCAAATGTTTATTTCCATGTCACCACAAGGTGTTGTGAATATCTTTCTCTAAAAACCAGTAAGA
Organism: Felis catus; assembly: GCF_018350175.1. Lineage (NCBI taxonomy): Eukaryota > Metazoa > Chordata > Mammalia > Carnivora > Felidae > Felis > Felis catus. The sequence continues at coordinate 21,978,761 of NC_058378.1, read as the reverse complement.
GATCATCACACTGGTATCCTATGTTACTGAGGATATCAGCAGGTTTTAGAAGCAAATAAAAATGAAAAGTGATATACACTGCCAGTGTTTCTCAAGAAAGAAAAAGAGAATGAGTTTGCAATATGGAAAAATATAATTTTAATCCTGTATTCTACAAATTGGTAAATATTAAGGGAATAGTGTCAACAGTAGTCTTTCTAGCCCTTCTCCTTCTTTTTCTTCTTTGCTTTCTCCTTCTCTGTCCCCTCTCTCTTTTGTCCACTATGCAAAATTAGTATAGGTAAAAGAATGTGTGCATTAATTTCACACACTAAAAAAACAAAGAAAACAAATCTAGACAATGTTGTCAGTTAATGATATAGGGGAACAATGGAGCCAAGTCACAGAGTAGAATAAAGGCTGAAGTATCAGCAAAGCAGAGCAATAGAAGGAAAGGCGATAAAGCAGCCTTCTCTAACTCACACATTACCCAGGCAGAGCTCCTAGACGGTCAGACTGATCCACAAATATCTTAATACCCCACTATCTTCTTTCCCAGAAAATATGTTACATGCATGTACAATTAATATACATGCAAAATTAATGCTGGTTCTGGTGCCAGTTACATTCTTATGTTTTGTAACTCAGTTTATAATTTAAAAGAAAGAAAAGCAAAGATGAAAGAAGGAGAGAGAAGAGGGAGGGAGGGAAGAAAGAGAAAGAAAAGAGAGAGAAAGTAAGAAAAGAAAGAAGAAAGAAGCAAGAAAAGAAAAGAAAGAAGAAAATTGAGATTAGTTTCAATCTGTCTTCTCTTTTGGGTCCCCCCGCCCAAGAGATTTTAGAGTTGGCTTTGGTTCAGTGCTGACTTTAAATTGTAAATTCCTATAAAGTATATTTTATAAATTTTTAAATAATGTATAAAATGTTGTTTTAGCTTGCAGAGTTCTAGTGAGTTGGGTAATAGTAACAGGGTTAAAGAGCCATAGATGGGACATAATGAGAAATGCAATTAAACCGTGGAAAGTAAACCAAAGGCAGCTCTGTGAAATAGAACTCTACTGAACAGGTTTGGGAGATAACTGGGTAGGACTGGAAAAAATTGTTTAATTCTTAGCTACTTACAATTTTGCTAGGGCTGCAAAATCTCTCTCGGGATCTAAGGCAGACACTGAAAATTAAAAGGAAAAAAGGAAGAGGCTGAGTGTACATGTGGTCAAATAATTATCAGATAGGTAGAGGTTTGAGATAAAATGCCATCAGATGTTAGTGACATGAGGAGTGAGGAGAGTCAGGCTCAATCACCTCTGTGCCAAATTCAGTGCCCAGTGAACTGAATCAGTCATGTAGCCTATTCTCTCCACTATACTGATGAGGTAGCAAAGCCCAGATGAATGCTGAGTGGCTTGCCCACCCGGGTTAGTGGCAGAACTGAACAGGAAGACGGTCAGACAGTCTGGTTCTAGAGCTTCTCTTTCATTGCTACTCTAACATGATCTCTTTTCTTATACACAGAACCCAAGAATGTATTATTTTTAAGCTTCTAAAAGTTTTAAAAAGGGAAATATTAGGGAAAGGGACAGATTATGCTCTTGGATATTATCACAAGTAATAAGAATTATTTTGTAATGAGCTCGATGAGACTATTGTAGAAATAGTTTACTTTCTCCTGACCATCCTGGTAAAAGAAATATGCAGACCTAGATGCAAATACAAGTAAAATAAATAGACATGGAATTTAGAATAGATTTTAAAAACTCAAAGCAAGGAATTTTAATAAACATATCGGAGTCTTCCCAGGAGAGAGTAAGTCGAATTTGAATGGCACAATCTGAAACTCAAAAAAATTACTTCAGGAGACATGAAGATGCATATCAAGGGAACCACCAGAAAGATGCCCTTTTAGGACCTCTTCTCACAAATGCCTAGGACTATCCTGCTACCCTAATCCCCTGTCCATCCTAATAAATAAGTCAGGCGATGAAGTTTTTAGCTTTATAGGTCAGGAAACAAGCCTTAGAGACTAGCCTGACCCAGGTGGTCCAAGGGAGTGGTGGTGGTTGTGCAGAAATTGTTCTTTACCTGAAATGTTATCATTTCACAAATGATAACATCATAAATCTAGCCTTTGCCTGATATTTCTCTGCTTACAATTGACCTTTCAAACAGACCTTATATAACTGCAAGCTTCCTTCAGTGATAAAGTCAAAATGAAATACCACAAGCAGAACCCAAGTCTTATTCTCTGTTACATCCCCAGAACCTAGCGCAGTGCCTGGTACACAGGAGATGTTCAATATGTGTTTAGGTGGTTGCACCACAGTGGAGGGAGACTCAAAGAAAGGAGAGTTTTACAGGTTTCTGAGAACTGGCAGGATAGAGAAAGTTTGCCTGCTGTGTCCCTCTTCCTTCTAATAAACACCTTCCCACTGAGACAGTGCTGGGCTATGTATCGTGTCAATTAACAGCTTTATAATGACTCTCCTAAGGTATGTCTGCATCTCAAACAATAGTTAACAAATTTAAAATAATTTCCAGTGAAAGAAAAAGAACTGTTAACTGGGGCAGAGGCCTTTATTCTAGTTTTATTTAATTTATTTTTTTTAATTTACATCCAAGTTAGTCAGCATATAGCGCAACAGTGATTTCAGGGGTAGATTCCTTAATGCCCCATACCCATTTAGCCCATCCGCCCTCCCACAACCCCTCCAGTAACCCTCTGTTTGTTCTCCATATTTAAGAATCTCTTAGGTTTTGTCCTCCTCCCTGTTTTTGTAGCATTTTGTTTCCCTTCCCTTATGTTCATCTGTTTTGTATCTTAAAGTCCAAAGGTCTTTGTTCTAAAACACAGTCCATCCTATCTTTGGTATGCTATCTTTGGTTTTGGAATTGTTGAGTGATTTTCCTCCACACCATCCACCTACCCAGCTACATACCTGAAATTTCCATCTAGATTCTCATAGACATCTTAACTCATCATGGCCTGGACACCTGCTCCAAACAGTGTCTCCTCCCGCCTTCTCCATCTCAGTAAGTGGCTCCGTCATGCAAGCCAGCTCTGAGGTTCTGTGTAGTATCCCTTTTCTTAGCACTCATGCCGGGTCCCTCGGCAAGTCCTATCAGTTTTCCAGAACCCATCTCACGTCCCTCTTCTCTGCCTCCCCACTGCCACCACCCTCATCCAATCCCACATACTCCATTCTCCTGTGGACTACTGTAGGAATCTCTGTACACAGGTCCACATGTTTCCCCACAGACTTAGCTTTCTGCACAGAATACTCAGCAATCTTTTAAAAAATATAAATTGCATCATATCATTCCATTCCCCAGCTTAAAACACTCCAAAGTTTGGGGTGCCTAGATGGCTCAGTCAGTTGACGTTCCAACTTTAGCTCAGGTCATGATCTCGCAGTTCGTGAGTTTGAGCCCTGCTTTAGGCTCTGCACTGACAGCTCAGACCCTGGAGCCTGCTTCAGATTCTGTGTCTCCCTCGCTCTCTGCCCTTCCTCTGCTTGTACTCTGTCTCTCTCTCAAAAATAAGTAAACATTAAAAAATAAAACTACACTCCAAAACTTACAGTTACGTTTTTAAAATTCATTCATGTGGTTGCATATTATCATCGTTCACTTGTTTGTATTTCTATATAATATTCCACTGTGTGCCTGTACCATAGGTAAGTTATCCATTCCACTTGGAAATGGGAATGCGGGTTGTTTCCAGTTTGTATCTGTCCCCAGGTACACGTCTGCATATATTTCTGTAGGGTATAGACCTATGACTGTAGTTGCTGGGTTGTACATTATGCAGAGACAACAGAATTAATCAAAGCCAGGGAACAGTAAACTAGGATTATAAAATTAGTGAGGCTATTAAAAAAAAAAAAAAGGAAGGGAAAGAATGTTATAAAGTGATTACCATGAGAGAGGGAGGAGAAGGCTGTGATTGGGATAGGATATATTCTAGTTCTTGACCTGGATGCTATTTATTTTGTAACAGTTTGTGAAAATGTACATTTACATTTTATGTACACACCTGCCTGGTTGCTGTATTTGATGATAAAAGTAGCCAGCCCCTCTAAATAATGTATGGTATAAATACAAAACTCAAATAAAAACCTCCCAAGGCTTTATACTGCACTTGAAATAGAACTCGGGCCCTTCCATGGTCAGTGAGTTCAGTGTAATATGACTGTGGCTACCTAGTTTCCACCGTCCACTCAATCACTTTTCAACTTCGTCCTAAAACTCATCTCAAGGCACTAGTCATTAATATATAGGCCAGTGGTAATTTATATTACCTATATTAATAGGTAATATAGGTAATGCCTATATTAATATACAGGCCAGTTTTGAATTTTCCTGCCATGTGGTCTCTAACTACTCCCCCCTGCCTCTGTAGCACAGAAGCAGCAGGAGACTGTACCAGGACAAATGAGCATGGCTGTGTGATGATAAAACTTGTTTTAAAAAATAGGTGGGAGGTGGGGCGCCTGGGTGGCTCAGTCAGTTGAGCATCCGACTTTAGCTCAGGTCATGATCTTGCTGTGTCTCCCTCTCTGTCTGCCCCTCCCTCACTCATGCGCTCTCTCTCTCTCTCTCTCTCTCTCTCTCTCTCTCTTTCTCTCAAAAATAAACATTAAGAGAAATATTTTTAAAAAATAGGTGGGAGGCAGATTCAGCCCACAGACTGTGGTTTACCAATCTGTGATTCATTTTTTTCATTTTCTTTTAATGTAGACTGTTAGCTGCATGGGAGTAGACCTGTCTTTATCCCTGTCCCATCATTTAGGACACATACAGATAGGCCCTCTTCTATGGATGTGCCCACTGGCTTAAATCCACACATTTACTTGTGTCTGTCCCCTGACAGGATTCCATATAAATGAACACTCAAAACATCATAAACAAGGTACTTACCAGAGCATGCGACTCTTGATCTTGGGGTTGCGAGTTTGAGCCCCACGCTGGGTGTAGAGATTACTTAAAAATAAAATATCTTTAAAAATAATAAACAGGTATTTACCATTTACTGAGCCCTTTCTATGTGCCAGGAATGAATCTAAATACATTTCATGAATTATGTCATTTAACCTTCACAGTAACCTCAGAGTTAGAGCCATTAGATGTGGAAAATCAGTTCCAGCAAGGTTAACGACCTTTGTCAAGATGACACAAATCAGTGCAAGGGATTATATGCAAATCCCTGTCCTAACCTCTTCTCCAACATCCATGGTGACTGGTAATTTAGATAACAGCCCCACAACTGTTGGATTTTTGCACATTTTAAATGAGATCATGTATAAAGGGATCTCAGTGAATGTTAGTTACAACGTACTTTATCTTGCTTAATTTTGTCAATCACTTTGAGAAAATATTGGTACTATTATTATTCCTGATTTACATTTACTCTTTTTTTAATTTTTTTAAATGTTTATTTATTTTTGAGAGAGACAGAGACAGAGCATGAGCGGGAGAGGGGCAGAGAGAGAGGGAGACACAGAATCCAAAGCAGGCTCCAGGCTCTGAGCACAGAGCCTGATGCGGGGTTCGAACCCACGAGCCGTGAGATCATGACCTGAGCTGAAGTTGGACGCTTAACCGACTGAGCCACCCAGGTGCCCCTAATTTACATTTACTCTTAATCTAAAGTGTTATTTGTTGTAATTTATGTTAAGGAATCTGGGGCTCAGAGGGTTTAAGATATTTGTTCAGGTTCACATAGTCAAAGAAACTGGAATTTGAATTTGATTTTTTTAATCTTTCTACTCAAATTAGATGCGATAGAAAAAAAACAGATAAAAGTGATAAAAGTGACAAGGAAATTCAAAAGAATGAGAGATACTAAAGGCCTCAGGAAGAAAGCATTTCCAGGAATAGATAGAATGTGGACAAGTAGAAATTTGGGGGCAGGTGGAAAGAGGTGTTCTAAGTGCAGAAAGTGTCAGAGATGGGGCACCTAGCTGGCTCAGTTGGAAGAGCATGCGACTCTTGATCTTGGATCATGAGTTTGAGCCCCACATGGGTGTAGAGATAACTTAAATAAATAAAACTTAGAGAGAGAGAGAGACAGGAAAGCAGAGGACTTCACAGAAGAACTCAGCACAATGGGGCTCGGGAAACCAAGCACCGGCCTGGATGAGGACCCCGGGAAATGTCATAGGGAGGATGAGAAGCAGTTCTAGAAAACTCCAGGCACATTCTCATGTACAGAGAAAGAGGAATGCCAAGGGATATGGAGGGAGAGCAATGAGGAAGAAAACCAGAAAAGGCGGGAGATTCCCTGACAGGGTCCAGTCAGCTGAGCACAGGTAATCTGGGGATCCCTGGGGATCTCAGGCAGCTGCCGCCTCCATGACATGACATTGTGGATATAGACACAGAATAGAGTAGTTCTAATGGAGTGTGTGCACTTTTTCTCCCAAGAAGTCGTGACAGGATGAGTAGCTGGAGTGGCCTGTGGAATAAAACAGACACAAGGATTGATGGCTGGGAATTAAGCATGCTTATTGGTTAAGGACAATAGGTGTTTTTTTTCATCTGGCCAAAACAAGTTGTAATTTTGAATATGCTTTCTTCTCCCACCCTCCAATTATTTTAGTCCCTGCCCATCTACCTGGAAAGTCTGACCTGCTTCTTATGGAAGTGGGTCCTAATCTGACCACCCCTAACCCTTTCCCTTCACGCTGGGAACCGTGCTGCAGAGAGAAAAAAGCGGAGCATCAGCACTGGGAATGGACAGGGAAGGGAAGGCAGGGCAGTGCAGAGAGCTGGGAATAGGAGGGTGTGGAGAAGCAAGGCAAGATGCTACACACGGGAAGGGGTGCTTTGACCACCTGGGCCAGAACCACAATGAGGACAACTGACAGCAGACCCCACCTGTCTTTACCTTTTAAGCACACATATTTCAGGTGGAGGTAGGAAATATATGTAACATGCGGAAGAGGCCAAATGCTTGCTCACAAAGCATATGAGCTCCTGATACTCCTTTATTCCTAGGACAGTGAATATGTTCCTGTTGTGCACACACTGTCCTTACACACGTAAGTAAGGAACAGCTGTCACTACTGAGGTCTGGATTTTGGGTTGAAGCTAGACAAATAGCCAACAAAGAATAAATAGAGAAAAGAATCGATTGGCATGATGGACATGACCACCTTGAATTAAGCTACCTAGTTTCTCTCTAAGTGAGAACCAACATTTTAGTGCCTGATTTCACTGGGCTAGTTTGTGGCTAGTGATTTATTCATTGTCTAGTCTTCTTTACAAGGAGCATAGATTTTAGATAATGAGAACAGGGTAAGTAACCTTGTACTTCTTTCTACCTGCTTTCTGTCTCTAGTCTCAGAAGTTTATGTGACCAAGTCAGTGTCGTCTTACTGAGATGACAGAGGGCAGTTTCTGGATGAGAGTTAAGGTATATTGATAAGAATGATAAGAATATGAAAAAGTTATAGTGTCTGTCCCAACATTGTCTTTTTCTACCTCTTCACAGGAAGGACACTGAAATCGTTTTCCTTTCTGGGATGAGTTTGTTTATTAACCCAACCAAGATCACAGGGGACATTTTTCATTGCTACATCTGGAAGAGTTCCAAGACTTGAGTCATGCATGCTTATTTAGAAACTATATCTAGCTTGGATTAAGGAACAGTTTAAAAACTGTGATCCAGTTTTTAAAAAGAAGCACATCTAGCCACAAAGAATAGAATAATGTTTGCGAGTAAAGAATCAAATGGACTTTGTTTACTCTTTAAAACAAAACAAAACAAAAAACTAGCCTGAGCAGAAAGAGTCATTTGTTCTGTGGGATAACAGCAACTTGTTCTTGTTGGTTAAGAGATGTGCAAACTTTGCCAGTCAAGCCTGATTTCTCTTTGGCCACCTGGGAAGGCTGGCTCTTATGAACACCTAGAGCTTGGGAAAAAGCAGGCAGAGTGTGGCACATGGCTTCCCACAAGAAGTACATGAACCCCTTAATGACACACACTTCCTTAGCCTTCTTAAGACCATCTATTTCACCCACTGCTCATCTAACTGTTGTCTCAACTTACCCATTGTTCTCACATATTTTGAGAAGGAAAGCAAGAAAGCATTATATATATTCCAGAATGTAGTTGGTAAACTGTTTTGAAAGAGCCTAGTACCATTGCTAGGAGATGCTGGAAAACATAAAGCTCAAGGGAAGGCCCAGCATCTGCTGCTTCCAGGCTGAGGGAGGGAGCTCTGTTCTTTACCTGGCCTGGGGCTGCAGCCTCTCCCGGAGCCTCCACCCCTTCCCGAAGGTAATGGAGTCCTGAGCTGGGCCTCCAGCCTAACACAGAAGAGCCTCTGCCACACACACAACCTCTTCACCTGCGTGGAGCAATTGCACGAGCCGTATGTCACTCCCTCTTTATCAGTCTGTCAGATATTCACAGGAAACCTTGCTTAATCCAAGCTCTTGCCCCAAACTACAAAATGAAAGGTGAAATACGTGCAGATCTGGAATCTGAGTAACTTCCCATTGCTCGTTGTGTAACTCTGGGATCGAATCAGACACTGAGAACGAGACTGAGTGCATCAGGCTTCTACTATTACCACACTCCTCTTCCGTGCGTTTCCCGCTCCCTCGCTTTTTCTGAGACTAAAAATATCAGGGGAAGGAGAGAAAAGACTTGTGAGCAAAATATAGTTATTTGGATTCTCCATGCTGAAAATTTATTGTCTAAACATGAGGGGAGACAGACATCTTTTGATTAATGCTTTGCGTTGATGGAAACTGTTTTCTCTTCAAAGTTATCTGTATTTTATGTCCCTTATTTGAACCTTCAAAAAATAAAATATGCTGAGTCTTATTTGTCTCATCTCTAAATGGTTAATTATACCACATGGAATTGCTGAGAAGATGAAAAGAAATAACATACTAAGCATGTAGAACAGTGACCAGCATATAGTAGGTGCTCAATAAACAGCTGAGTCTTTTTTTTTTCTTGTTTTTATGAAACAGAGGCAACTATCAGTGAATCCTGCTTACTGCTATAAGATTAGAATTAGGATGGGAGAGGGGTTCCTGGGTGGCTTGGTTGGCTAAGCATACTGACTCTTGATTTCAGCTCAGGTCATGATCTTGAGGTTCGTGAGATCGAGCCCTATAGCTAGCTTTCTCTCTCTCTCTCTCTCTCTCTCTCTCTCTCTCTCTCTCTCTCTGTCCACCCCGCCCCCACTCTTACGGTTTCTCACTCTTTCTCTCAAAGTAAATAAACATTAAAAAAAAAGAATTAGGGTGGGAGAAGATGAGAGGAAGAGGGTTTGGGTCTCCAGTTTGTGTGTGGGGGGGGAGGGGGGGTCAAACTGAGAGGAAGAAGGAGAACTTTGAGGGTTTGGGTCTCCAGTTTCTGTGTGTGTGGGGGGGGGGTTCAAATAAAATGATTGCATTTTCACCCATTGATGGACATACAGTGGACATACAGTTGCTTGTCACTTGGATCGCAATGGTTATTCTATAATCCAACTTCAGAGACCCTAAAAACATGGCCCAACATGGCCATCACTTCCCACAACTCAGTTGACTCTCACTTTAGTAAAATTGGCTGCTTGCTGTTCTCAGAACATTCCCATCCTTTCCCTGTCATGCCACATCCACTGGCTGGGATGGCCGACTTCCCACTTCCACTCCTCTCTGCTTGTCTTTACTCACACACCTCCATTCAACATCTGCCACGTCTCCTCAGTCCAATGTGATGCCCTCTTCCTGTGAGCTCTTGGATACTTTCGTCATTTCTCTTGCACATCCTCTGACACTGGTGTGGTGGTGAAGAGCTTGGGCTCTGCCACCTAACTGTGTGGGTTCTAATCCAGACTCCACCACTAACTAGACATGTGAGGTTTGAAAAATAACGGAACCTTTCCATATCTATGTCTTCATCTAGAAAAGGGAAGTAAGAGTATTTGCTTTGTGGGGTTGAGAAGTAAATGAGACGTGCGTATAAGTGCATATGAAGTGCTCAGTTAGCACAGTGTCTCATACATGCAAAGCACTGAGTAAAGCATAACCAGCAGGAGTAGTAGTATAGTATTTCTATTATTGTTTGTGTCTTGGTCTTAACTTCTTTATCGGAGACAAAATGCCTCAAAGGCAGTAGTTGGCTTTACTCATAGCAGATCCTAGTCTGGGGCTCTACTGTCTCACTGCCCAAAGTGTGGTTTGCAGTCACCTGGGAGCTTGTTATACATGCAGGATCTCAGGGCCTGCCTCAGACCTGCGGAATCAGCATCTACAGTTCTACAAGGTTCTCGGATGATGCAAACATACACATGGCAATTTAGAAACACTGCACTCAATTCTTTGAATTCAGTTGCTGAAGCTATGTCAATTACTCTAGAAATTCCCACCAGGAAAATAGACACTTAATTCTGCAGAATCAATACTGCCATTAGATAACTGTCATTTATTTGTAAGCATCCTTTAAAACAGTGGTTATCACAGTGCGATTTTGGACTAGAAGTGATTAGGACCAGAACTTGGGAACTTGTGTAATTGTAAATTTTCAGGTGATTATAATGCATCCTACAGGTTGAGAACCACCATTTTACAACAATGGGAAGCTACTAGAATTACCACATTAATAATGTGTATCTCCTTCCTCTTGCCTTGTTATTTTATTTTTTCTGGTCCATCTCTTAAATAGTAAGGTTGAATATCGTAACTAAGTTTTCTCTCCACATTTGCCAAATATTTGCTGGTGCACATACACATCTTAATATCTACCTGGCAGACCTGTGTATGTCCAAATACCAGTTCTGCTGTATGGAACACAGCCTATCTGATTTATCTGCAGTCCCTGTATTTTGTTTTGTTTTATTTTGTTAATTTTATTCATTTTTTGAATAGGTGATAGATGCACATGGTATAAAATTCCCAAGGTACAAGAGTTTACGGTGAAAAGTAAGTCTCCCTCCTTCTCCTCACTCCAGTAATATAGTTGCTATCTCCAAAGGCAATCACTGAATTTTCATTGCACAGATTTATTGAGCACCAACTATGTGCCAGGCATTGTTCTGGGCACTGGATATGGACCAAAACAGACAAAACTTTGCCCTCATGGACCTTACATTTTGGTTACCAATTTCTTGTAGTAGTTGTTCAATAACATAGTGTATTACAATAGTTAAAAGTAGGGCTCTGTAGTCAGACCAACTGATTTTGAATCCAGTTTTTCTCATATTCTAAGTGATCTTGGGTTATTTACCATTGTGAACTGGGTTTTCTTTATATTGAAATGGAGACAATGATTCTATTTTATAAGGTGGATTTGAGAATTGCTTCAGATCATACTTACAAAGCACCATACAGTGCCTGGAACATAGTAAATGCTCAGTAGATAAAGTGTTGACTATAATGGTGTGATCTCACTCTATTGTTCTGTAATGTAGACTAGAAATGCTTAAAGGATTTATTTTCCCAAAAGTTTTCATTTCTTCTCTTTGCTATGTGATGATCAAAAAAATCACTTTTTTTTCAGAATAAGTGTGCTAAATATAAGCCTAAGTTTTGATCATTAACTAGTTGCCTACAAGACCATTTGCTAAGTTCTGTTAAGAAACCAACTCCTAATAAATCACTAGAGCATAGGTACTATGTTCCTCTGTATTCTTTCTGATCTAGCTTTTTTGTAATCCCATGTAATTTGAAGGTTTTCTACTATCAATTCATTTGAAGGTGTTATGTATTGTTACTTGCAACTCTATAAGTTTACAAAATACATACCTTGAGAAGAAAATTCTGCATTTCGTAGCAGGGAAATAAAGCACTTCTGAGCAAAGTTTCAGACAATATAATTTGGTACACTTAGCTTAAGGAAATTTCTTTATGATTCTTATCTCCAGACAGATGGGAAAACAACTTTCAACCCCTAGAAAAGCAACGAAAGTATTCCTTGGTGATGATCTTAACATGGAAAACATTAGAAAAAAAGTTACATGTAAAAAAAGAAAGAAGAAAAGAACTCCTAGGGCATATGAAACACTTTCAAATATCAGGCCAAGAACTGTTTCCTCTATTCAGCATAAAAAGGATATTAGTGGGCACAATGAAAGATTGCAAGGAATTGGGTTCAGTATATTCCACCACATGCTGACCTGAACCATTGACTTGGAATCTAAAAAGAATGAGGGCTGGGGTGCCTGGCTGGCTCAGTCAGTGGGACATGCAACTATTGAGTTTGGGATTGTGAGTTTGAGCCCTATGTTGGGTGTAGAGATTACTTACAAACCTAAAAATAGGTAGGTAGGTAGGTAGGTAGGTAGGTAGGTAGGTAATAGATAGAGATAGATGAATGATGGAAAGAAAGAAAGAAATGAGGATACAGCTATCTGACCAACTACAGTCCTGATAATCATTTTATGTATTCTTTCTTTCTCTCCTTTGTTCTTGATTCTATTTTGCATGATTTCCTGGTAGTCAAAGGGTGTGGATCTTTGAAAGGTTGATTGTGGTATGAGAAACTTTTTTCTTAACCTAGTCATGATAGGAGGACCAGGAAGAGGAGATAGCTGGAAAATTGAAGTGAAATCCTCTGAACAGCTTTTATTATTTGGTGAATGGTGGGATCACAATAGATTGGGGTGTTTTGTGTTCTTCTTTAAACATTACATTTCCAGTCTCTGGTATTTTATTATCAGAAATGGATTAACAATGAGAACTTCAGTGCTCATAATTTTAAGAGGCACAAAGTCAATACTAAATAGATGAGGCTTCCTCTAGTGGCATTTACCAGTGTGGTCTTCCTGGACTTGGTCTGTGCTAATTGAGTAGCACACTACAGAGCTAACTCTTAATTCACTAGGGATGCATTAAGCAATCAGCGTGTGACCTCTTTGGCCGACTTTTGGACCTTGTCATTTCTCATTCCTCTCTGTTTTCACTGCTTACTACACTGTGACAACCTACCTCTAAACTCAATATTTTAATTATTCATCTCCCATGGTTGTGTGGATTCATTAGGTTCAGCTGGATTCTTGAGATCTTTGCTGAGATTACAGTCAGATAGCAGCTGGGGTGGGAGTAATATGGCAGAATGTTCAATGTGGTATCTTCATTCATAGTCTATCAACCCCACTAGGACGAATGGAACATCTGAGCACTAACTGGGCCTCTCTCTGTCTCTTTCCATGCTGCCTCTCCTTACGGCCACCTTGACTTTCTTTACATCATGGTGGTCTCATGGTAGTCAAATTTCTTACACTGGGATTGGCTTCCCCCAAACTAGTGTTTGAAAGAGACTCAAGAAGAAACTGCAAGGTTTCCTTGAACTAAAACTGAAATGGCATGCAAAATCACTTCCCCTGCACTTTATTGTTCAAAACTTGACCCAGCCCAAATTCATTTAAAGGCAGTACACATGAATATAAGAGACATGGTTCTCATATATATATATATATATATATATATATATATATATATATATATGTATATATATATATATACATATATATACACATATATATATTTATATACATATACATATATATATACACACATATATATATATTTCAACTAAATATGTTTGATATTATAACAGAGCTGTCCAGTCATAGAATTACCTTTGTTAGCTTATCTACATTTGGGCATGTTGGTCAGAAGCTACTACCAATCAAAATATTTTTGGGATTAGGGGCGCCTGGGTGGCGCAGTCGGTTAAGCGTCCGACTTCAGCCAGGTCACGATCTCGCGGTCCGGGAGTTCGAGCCCCGCGTCGGGCTCTGGGCTGATGGCTCAGAGCCTGGAGCCTGTTTCCGATTCTGTGTCTCCCTCTCTCTCTGCCCCTCCCCCGTTCGTGCTCTGTCTCTCTCTGTCCCAAAAATAAATAAACGTTGAAAAAAAAATATTTTTGGGATTAGAGACAGTTAACAAGTCACCCAACACAACTCATGTCATGCTTTTCGAAGTTTTGGTATACAAAATTATAGAATATTTTGTTTATTGAAAGGAGAGTGAGTTTGTTCTATTATTATTCATTCACTGAATCAATCAACAAATATTTGTTGAGTCCCTATGAGCCAGGCCTTGTGTTACATGGTACAAAGCAGAGACATTTGCTGCTGTGGTTGGATTTTGCCTTTACCACTATCAATACTAGCAATCTAAATGCTAGCTACATGAGTTCATGAATTCAGATGTTTGGGCACTAGACAAAGCTGTGTTACAGAATAACACTAACAGAGCAGATTAAGTCCTTTTTCCGTGCATTATTTTACTTAATTCCCCACAAGAAGGCTTCAGCTGGAAGGCAGCGTTATTATCCCAGTTTTGTAAAGGTTGAAACTGTGACTCAGGGTAAACAGTGCTCCAAAGGTCAGCTAATTAGTAAATGGCGAAGCCTGGATTTGAATCCAGAGCACTAACTGTGCAAAACTGCTTTAAAATAATACCATTGCCTTTGTTTCTACTTGCCATGCCTTTTGAGAAATGTTTTCACCATGTGGTAAGGCTATTTTAATTAATCTTTGGCCAAATATATTGACAGCTCTCACCCCATTTCAACTCTGGGCTTCTTTTGGTTTCATAGTGACCATTTTTGAAGTTTAAGAAGGATGGGCAAAGAAGAATAGAAACTTAACCTTATCACCATTTAACTGTATACGAGCCATCAAGTTTGACATGTCAGAAGAGTGCTGTGTTGCCATTGCCAAGGCACATAGATGCAGAGACGAGCACATCACCTACCTCTTTATTTTCCTCGCCCATCCCCCTACTCACCTCCTCTCTGGTAACTACCAGTTTGCTCTCTGTATTTAAGAGTCTATTTTTTTAAACCATACTCTTTAATAAAAGCAATGATGAAATCCAAAAATATTTATTGGGCACTTGCAATATGCCAGGCTCAGGAAAATTTGGTTCCTAATCTAGGGGATCTCACTCTCCAGTGGGAGAGACTAAACAGATGTTTTCACCGGCAGTACACTCTGATAAGGGAAGCCCACATACAGAACCACTAACTTAAGATGGTGAGTACAGGATGGGAGGAATTTTAGAGTCAAAGATTGGAGAAGTAGAGGGGTGAAGGTTCCATCAAGAGTGCACCCTATGTGGTGGTTCAAAGTCTAAAGTGTTTCAGGAATTCTAGGGACTGAAATAATTCTGTTTGACAGAAGGGCAACAGGTGTGGAGGAGTGGCCAGAGAAAGAGAAAGACTGGCCAAGAAGTCAAAAGGAAGGAACTTGTTCACTGCAGCCCTTGTTAGGGAGCTTGAATGAGAGACAGTCATTGAATGAGGTTTTGCTAAGCAGTTTGGATTTTAAGTGCAGATGTGGAAAACAGATTAATGTTTAGCCCTTTTATCCATTCTAACCATGACTTCCCCTTCCATTCTTTACAAAACTGAAAATTTTTCTTTTGCTTGGGAGTATTTTTCAATATGTACCAGGCATTATAAATGGCTTTCCTTCTATCGCGGCATAATTACATTGCTGACTACAGTCAGTCTCGTCAAATTAAAGCACCAGGTCTCCAATTGTCTTAATATTAGATGAGCCATTGATTCATTGATTGAGGCATTTATCCAGGGAAAATAAATCTGTACCCCACTTCATCAGTTCTACAGATTCAAATTTCTGTATCTTTAGATAACAACCCAAGAGATAGAGACCCAATCAGAAAAAAGTACCATATGCCACTGATTTCAGCAAGACCGTTCAAAACCCTTTACTTACTCTCTAACCTCATTTTCCAGCTATTCTGAGAAAAAAGAAATTGAAATTGCCTCTCTAGTGTACCCAAATGGAGGATGCGGAATTCCTGCTAGTTTTCTCCTCCACTTGCCAACACAGACAGGGTGGAGCAGCTGGGAAGGGAGGCCGGGAGACCCAGAGAGAGGCCAGGAGTCCCAGAGAGAGGCAAACACCGTAACAGCAAAGTGACAGCAGTGCCTCCTCCGGGCTGTTTCCTGCCCTTCGCAGCAAATGCTTCTTCCTCTCTGCTGGGAGCTCTCTCCAGAGCCTTCTCAAGGGGGCGGGGGAGGGGGGTGGTGGTGGAGGGATGACCAGTTAGTTCCTTTGAGTGGGTTAAAGAGTCGAAAGAACTTATGCCCAAAATAAAGCAGACATTCACTTGCTTTTTCCTTCTGCTCCGTTCTTCCAACTCTTGACAAAAAGCAGTGGGGATCCATGTACTCTCAGGCGCTTCTCGGAGAGCTTCTGGAATCGCTGTGGCTTCCCGCAGCCCCACAGTTTCAGCACCTCGGCTCAAGGGCAGGCCCTCCCTCTGGCTCTTTTTTTCCCCTCCTTCCACCTGACAGGGACCATAAATAACCAGGGCTCCCGGTGTTCCCAGCTGAGAACAAAGTTGAAAGTTTGCCTGGAGCTCCCTGCCACTCCCCGCCTGGGCCATTTCTTTGTTTTCTTCTGTTTTTTCTTCTACCTGGCTTGGCCGTTTCTTCATTCATGTTGGAGAAGAGTCACCTCCTGACTAAACGCAGCACCCCGCTCGCCGGCTCTCCCTAGATTTAAGGCGGTCTCGGTTACCCGGTTAGGCACCGGGCATTGGTATCAAATTACCGAAAGTCTACACTGGAGCAGTCCTCATATTTACATACAAATAACTCAAGGGCTTGCATTTATGTCACCATTCGGTCCTGCTAGAGGCTTGCCAGCGGAGTTCTTGGTCCAATCAGAAGGAGCTTTGAAAGGATGTCTGCAGAGTGATCAAAAGGGTCTTCTCAATTAAGTGTAGCCAGGTTTTGCTCTTTTTTATTTTTATTTTTTCTGGTCTGAAAGATCGAAAATCTTTGCACTCTGATGAGTAGAAAAAGATGTGTAAGTCCTCCACTGCCTACGAGAAGACAAAGATGCTGAGCAGGACCCTGCGGTGGTGGTGAAGACGTGAATACACCCCCAGGGGTCGGTTTGTTTGGGCTGATTCGGAGGTATATTCTAAATCACTGCCTAAGGAATTCCTGGAAACATCAGGAAAACATTTGATCAGCCCCGCCTGGTGGAAATGGCTTTACCGCAGAGTAAGCTCTTTCTTTAAGTTGTACGTGGTGTGTGCTGTTTTTGTTTCATGTGCAGTGAATGTGCAAATAGCCCAGCTGTGAATAGTTACTTAAAATAATCTCTTGGTACCGGGTAGTAGTAGAAAACAGATCTGTTTAGTTTTTATATTTGCAAAAACAGTAGTTGACAGTGTATTTTTAGACTTGATTGGTAGTTTAAAAGCTAAGCTCTGTGGTTTCCTGGGTTTAAATGAATGGAAATTATAAATGGTACCAAATGAAGGAATTGGAAAATATAGCTGGAACAGATGAATCACTTACCTTTGAGAAAACATAACATACATGCTTTTGAGATCTCTCTCAGCCAGACACGCTTGTGTCCAGAAAGACAAGGAGAGTCATAAAAAGGAGATAGGTTTGCCTGTTTGCGGAATGAACTTTTCCACAGTCTGTGATACGTTTTGAAAAGGATGGGAAACGTCCCAGAGGGCAAAAGGCATTTGAAAAACCTGCTCTGTCACTCTTGGAATGTGGTTTTTTCCGTGAGGTCATGCTGTGCATATGTAGCTAGTAAAAGTTTTACGAAATTAACTCTTTGTATTGGTGGGCAAAGAGCAATTTATATCAGTCCTTTCAAACTGCTGGTCTCTACATTTGGTCTCTACAGAAAGTAGAGCTCCTTCCCAAGTAGGGTTCCAGCCCTGGGGCAGCTGCACTGAGCTGTTACTGTGATTGGTGTAGAAACAGTTCAAAATTGATGTGTTTCAAGGTTTTCCTTGAACTATTAAGCAGTAATAGTTCAGATTAAATAACTTGCTAGTTTCTTCCATAAGCCCCGAACTGGAATCCTGTGTGTGAGAAGACCATTTTGAAAAAGAAAGTCCATTCCCTTCCCATATATGATTTTCCAGAACGGTAATGGAGAGGTGGCTCTTATTTTGCAATCCACGTCCATTCAGACGAGCTGCCCTTGTCATAGTGAGGCATGGAAAGCCAACCAAAGTAAAAGATCCACCGTTCTAGTCAGCCTTCTAGTCAGCCGGGGCTTGAGGAGGGGAAATGAGACAGGGGAGACATTTTAATATGGAAAACTTAACACCAGGAGCTCTTTCGCTACTTAAATTCACTCTTGAAATTATGGACTAACCTCTACCTATGCTTTTTCCTTCTAAATGGCAGTTACAGATATTATCCAGGGGGTAGGGGATTATGAGAAAATGAGTGATTTGCTGGTGATCAAAGGAGCGGTTTTCCCCACAACAAATGCATTTTCAAAAGGGAAGCTTCTGATTGTGGTTTGCTTTGTCCATCCACAGGTGAGGACGCAATGACAGGTGACACGGACAAATACCTGGGGCCCCAGGACCTTAAGGAGCTGGGCGATGACTCTCTCCCTGCAGAGGGCTACATGGGCTTTAGTCTTGGGGCCCGTTCTGCCAGGTATTTTATTGGTGCTGTTTTTCATAGTTACCTTAATACAACCATGATTTGTCATAAACCAAAATCATTTTCATTGTTCACATTATCCCCAAATGTGCTCTTTGGATGAGGATGTGAATTTGGTAGAATGTTCTCAAATGTTCTCAACTCTGGTATACATGCTCTGCTGTTTTCTTTTGTGGTTTCTCAGTCCTTGGTTTTACGTGATTGAACATGTTGAGTGTTGGTTCTTTTTTCCCCACCTTGCAGTCATGCTTCAAGCATGATGGCAAAAGAGCTCACTGATAAAACTGGGAGAGTCAGTGTGGTCTCCATGTTTAAAAATTAAATTTTGTTCCATAGTGAAAGAAAAATCTTATTTTCCACTAAGTATGAAATAGTTGTATTGATTGTTCACTGTTCTCTAACACTGAAAGAATAATTCATGATTGAAACTTAAGAGAGCATTCTAAAAAAGATTACATATAGCTTATTAGAATTGTCTACCAAGTGTTTGGGTATCTCTCTAAAACTGTGGCATTACTTTGTTTACTATGGACATGTTAGGAGTGTTGCAATGACTTACCCAAAGTCATGGACAGGAATGGTAGCAAATTCAGCCTTTAAAACTGAAGTATAAAACTTTTGCATGTGAAAAACCTTGGCTCAAACTTACCTGACACTGGTTGAAAGAAACAGGACCTTGTCCAGAATCTGGGGACTTCTTTTCCCTGGTTGGTTTAACAGCATGTTTGCTGACAGTCAAGTTATTTTAAAGCTAATAATTAAACTTTCTAAGCTAGAACCCTGGGGACATTTTCCTATAGTTTAAGGATCTGTTGTAAAAAGTTTCATTGTCTAATAGTAAATGGCACTTCCCACAAAGTAAGCCTGGGAGTTTATTCTCAGTGTTGTTGATGTGGCCAAGTTTAGATACTGAATTGATTTTTCTTTCAGCTAGACTTTTTATTAATACAACTTGGAACCTTATGTAACTTCATAGAATTTTTGCTTTATAAATATATTTATAAAAGTCCTTAAGATCTCAGTGTAACAGGGGATCATTAATAAGAAGAGGAAAATAACTGTTTAAAAATATTTAACATCTCGTGTAACCATGCAGAGCCATGAGTTAAACTGAAAAACATACAGAGTCTCAAAGGATCTCAAGGGAAAATTCTACTTAGAGGTTTAATAGCTTTTGTAATCCAATAACTAGCTGATTCTCTTCCTCAGATGATATGTAAAAGCTGCATTTTGTGAGTCAATCATTTGTATATAGAAAATTATAGAGGCTGACATTCAGGGAGAGATGACACCAGCATATTTTCCTAAGGCTTTCACACTTCTGGTTTTGATTGCACCCGTTATTTGTTGCTATTATATGTAACTCATTTTTTTTACATTGGCAAGTCATGTTATGCTCAGAGGCAAATCTGCAAAAAAAAACAAAAACAAAAACAAAAAACAAAAAACCAAAACTATAACACTGATATATTTCTTAAAGTATTGTTAGAGTATTACCAAATATTCTGAGTGTAACATTTAAAAAGGAATACATTAAGTGTGTAACTCATTCAACCATAACATTTTTTTCTTTTTTCCCTGTCTGATTTTTTTGCTTTCTACTTCTCCTGTGTTTTTCTAAAAATACTTTAAATTAGTCCCAAGATCAGGTAAGAAGATATGTCACTTTTACAGTGTTTTTCTGCCCTTCCCTGACTCATTTTCTGATTTTTATTTTCTTCAGCATTGTGCTGTGCTGTGCTGTGATGTGCTGCAATGTGCTTATTTTTTTTTCCTGCTCTGCATTAGAAAATCGTTTTTGTAATTCTTAGAAAATTAGCAAGTAACTGAATGTATGACAAGAAATGTGACTTAATGCAAAATTGAGTACTTAAGGAATTTCTTTCCTTTAACTAAGTTTGTGTAATGCATGAAGTAACTGGAGAACTTTCACTGGGTTTGAAGAAAAAATCTTGATTTGAAAAGCAGTTTGTTTGCTGGTTGCTGTTTTGTTTGGGTTGTGCTAGGTACATTCATATAATTTTAGACTTCTGAGGCATGTGTTTTTCTAACACTTCCTATATTTAACACGTAGGGTATACTGATGGCTACAAATAATATAGTTGACCTTAGTTGGAAACAATTTAATGCTTTCCAGACCCCCATGCAAATAATATCTAGTTTTAGTAGCTGAAAGGACTTCAATGTATTAAGGATTCAGAGTGAAGCTTAATGAACTCCATCTGTCTAACGTAACTTGTTGGTCCAGAACAGTGAGGAGCAGGAACTTAGACGTTATGTAAAAGAAAGACATCTTTAGCCTTTCCCATTGACGGCACCCAGTTCTAGGCTATTCTTCAGTTGTCACTCATGTAGAAGTTAAAAGAAAGAGAATATTTTTTAAAAATCAACAAATCTTAGATTTTTTTAAAGCTGAAGTTGAAATGAATATGTAATAATTTTTTTAATGTTTACATGTTTGTTCACATCTGCTGTAAAGTTGTTCTTACATACCACAGTGTTAGCATATACAATGGGAACCAGAACTTAAAGAAATGAATGTGGTGTCTCCCAACCATATCACTGGGGCAAATGGAACCTTGCTATGACTACTTAGAAGTTACGCTAATGGTATAGCCCCTAGCTACATAAGATTATTTAAATTGAAATTAGTTAAAATTAAGTAAAAATCAGTTCAATTCTTCAGTCACAATAACCACACCTCAGGTGCTCAGCAGCCATACCTGGCCAGTGGCCAACGTATTGAACAGTGCCTGTCATTGCAGAAAGTTCTCTTGGGCAGTATCTGCTTTTAGGAAGTTTATATTGTATTTGAGGGATGGTAAGGGACTAGAAACAGGAGTGATAGGGAGATGTTTGCAAGTAACGCAGTTTGCAAAAAATTGTTTGCAAGTAACCCAGAAAAAAAAAGGAAGAGTTATGTATCATGTGACTGGGTCCAGAAGGCCCGCCCATGCAAGTGGCCAGATACATGGCTTACTAGGTAATCTCTGTGCAGAAATAAGGCTTAGTTCTTTTTGTTTTTGCTTCTATATCCAGTCTCTAATATTGTGCCTTACTAATAAGAATCAGTGTATTTGCTGAATACACTAGAAAATGACTCTGTACAATGATGGTTATTTTGAGGTCGAAAATCCCCCAAGGATTCTGGTGGAAGCCAAGGCTCTAATCCTAGAAGAATGCATCTCCTCATTCGTGTGGACCCTTTGAATGATTCCTATAATTCAGGGGCCTCTGTAACTTGATATAAAATACCCACCTTGGGTAATCTTTAGTATAGGGAACATTGGGGAAAAGAAGTCATTTTGTGCAAAGCAAGGAACCGTTCTTCTTTTCATCTTCTTTGCTCTTTTACACAAGCCAAGGCCAAGGCCAACATCTTACTGATTCTACTGATAAAGATTCAAGCGGCTACATTTAGATTCAGTTTATTACTTACATGGGCAGTGACAGGTAGCAACTTCCCACCATCTTTGTCCTCCATACCAATAAGGACAACACCAGAACAAAAGGTTCTACGGTAGTTGTGGGATGCTGTGGGATGCTTCATTGCAGGGGGTCGACTCTGTCAGACTGCAGCTAAGTGATTTCATGCTCTGCAGCTTATTCCAAGGAGGGTGGGGCAGGAAGTGTCAGACCTCATTGGAAACAAGAGACAATGAGAAATTACCTTATTACAGCCTATCATATTAGGTGGGATAGTGAGGTAAGAGGCAGATGGCTTCAAACACCTCCCCACAAGTTTCTGTCCTCTGTTTGCAGAGGATTAATCACAAGGTGTTCTGCCAAGGCTCAGATTAGTTGTGAGCCCAATCAGCCTGCATGTCCTATGTGCATATGTGCAAGCTTCCCAGCATCCCTTACTCTTTTTTTTTTTATTATTAAGGTGAGAGGTAATTGACATATTACATGTTAGTTTCAGGTATACAAAGTAATGATGACCATAATAAATCAAGTTAACATCCATCACCACACATAGACACTCTCTTAGCAGCTTTCAAATACTTGATCCAGTATTATTAACTAAGTCACCATGATGTGTATGTATTCCCAGGACCAACTTATTTTATAACTGGAAGTTCGTACGTTTCAACCATCTTCACTCCCTTCTGCTGCCACCCCCTGCAACCCTCCATATTGGTTTTTAGTTTAGAGGTCAGTATATGAGAGGCACTTCAGGACATCAGGGGGCTTGCACTCTGGGAAAGTCAGGGGCTGTGTAGAGGATTTAAAAGAAGCTAGAAAGGAGAACAATTTAAGGCACAAGGAAGAAAAGAGTAGAGTGTGGAAAGACAAGATCACCATACATGAAATTTGAATTTTTCAAGGCGAGAAAGATGGCAAAGATCATGTAAGATATATTTGTCATACTATTTCCTTTTTGATGTTTTCCATGAGTACAACTATAAACCAGAACTCTTAATAGGTCAAACCCATAGCTAGTTTCCAAAGACTTATGAACAGACCCATTGGTAGCAGACATAATTCCATTCAATGGTACAAGGTAAACAGATAAAGGAGACTCTGAGATAAGGCCTTACCATAGAAAAATCTCTTAAACTATCAAATTATCTATAGTCATCTGGTTCTTCTCAGTTACCCTCAGTTACCCTGTTAGTTCAACTATCATAGTGAAACATCCAGAGTTTTCATTCATTTCATATTGTCACAGATTTAACACCATTTAGCCTAATTTTAAACAAAATCTGATCATGAAATTGTTTAAGCTTAAGAGATTTCCTCAAATTTAAGGGATTTTATTTTTGATAATGTCTTTTCAAGAACAACTTCTGTTGATATTTTTAGCCATCTTGCCTGTTTTCAAACTTGCATGCATTAATTTTATTTTGTTCATCTCATCATCATCCACCACTCTTGAATGGTTAACTGTAAATACAACAGCCTCCGCTCCTTCAGTTCGGATAGGTCGTACACCTTGAACAGAAGCTCCTATGCGCGGGACAGCATGATGATTGAAGAACTCCTTGTACCATCCAAAGAGCAGGTATGCATCCTCCTTAAAATATTGTTGGATTGTTGAACTTTCATTGCTGTGATTGAATTGAGCTCTTTGTTCCGTGACAAAATCTGTACCTCTGCATGTTTGATTTTGCATTTGTAAATCTTCTTGTACTGCCAGGGAAAAAGGAAGAAAATCAATTGTAAAAAAAGAGGGGAGGGGAGAAAGAAATCAGTTGTGCCATACACAGAAATAGCCTGGTCTTCTGCAGGTGAATCCCCAAAAGCCCACAGAGAGGAACTCAGAAAGTCCTAAGAATGACACAGATACCTTTCTCATTTCTAGATCAAATCTATTTCAGTTTTTTTGAAGAGAGTTAATAATAATTGGTAGCTAAAGTTGCTGACATTATCCACATGAGTGTTTGATTTTCCTAAACAAACTGTGGGTGCATGCTGGAATTTGCTAGAATTGTTTTTAGCAAGTAGTTAAAGGTGAGATTGGTCAAGTCTTTGATCCCTTAGCTTCAAAGCTGCCTGTGATGGGCCTTCTCAAGATATGACAGTATTTTGTTTTCTACCAGAATCTCTGCTGGTGTTCACACAGTTTTTTCTTTCTGATCATTGTGGTTGAATAGATACTGGCTTAACGCAGGAAGTTCCAGCAGTGCAATCCTGCTGCATATGGGCTCAGGGTTATTCATTATTCTGGATACACACAATACTTGATTTTAAGTGTGAAGTCATGAGCTAACAATGGGCCATAAAACTAATTTTGAAGGTGGCTTATCATATTCAAGCAATGTAAATAATTGATGAAATCATGCTACACTTACTTATTCACTGAACAATGAAGGTAAATTGGAGCAGGTAAATACGTGATAGTAACATTATCACCAAGATAGAGGTTTAAGTAGCCAGTAGTCAGATTTCAGGAACTCCCATGTGTTTGGGACATGCTGACTTCCAGACATACAGATGTACATGGAATTTCACAAGAATCTGCAATTAATATTTTATTGCTTTACACTCTCTGGAACATTCTTAGTGAGCAGGTTTTACAGAGGTGAATACAGTAGCCATTCAGGTGTTGTCAGACACAAACAGCCTTTGTAGAATAATTATAGGTGTGATAGCATGTCATGGTTTAAGTGGGTATTAGCACTAAAGAAGGCACTTGTTTCAAATAATGGAGCTAAGCTCTTGGGTGTTAAGGTATTGCGCAGGTATTGGTTGAGATATTCTGAGGTGCTCTCTCTTGGTTGGCTGTGGTCATTATCCTGGTTGGGTGATTCTGATCTCTTCATGTTCCCAATTGAAATGAGACATTAGTGGATATATTATAACACCAGTGTAGAAATGCCTGTTATTCTCCATGACTAAGGAAAACCCACAAAACTTACAAAATTGCAGGTGATAGGAGATTCCTTAGGTATCAGTAACACTTTATCATACATAAAGTATGTGCCTAGTTCTATAATGGAATCTTAAATGCTTGATTGAATCTAATGATGGTTTATATTTCTGAATGTATATTTACTTGGGGGCAAGGGTCTGAAATTGGGACCATCACCCCCATCATCACCATGACCTCACCATCACTACCACCATCACCACTACTCCCACTGCCAGGTACACTACCTCTCCATATCTGCACATCAACCTTAAAATATAGATGATTGCCATGCTACAGGTGGTGAACAGGCTTCTGAGGGGTTTTGCACCATTACCTCATAGCTACTGCCAACACCTGCTTACTCAGGGAGGCTGGAAGGGGTAGCTTTAATCAGAATGAAAAATTTGTGAAAAGAAAGGATAAAGAGAACTTTAAAGGTAAAGCTGATGTTCTCTTGTTGAGTTTGTTGCTGCTTCAGTTTGAAAAGCACCTCTGTGGATGTCACAAACAACTCTATACTAGTCAAGGGAAAGAAGAGCTTAGGACATCTTGAAACCTTTACAAATAAATCTTAAGTTGATAACTGCAGAGGTAGGAAGTTGCTTTCTCCAATGACCACAGAGAATCCCTTGATCCGACAGGTGTTCCTTGTGGAACACATACATTATTCCTGGCCACACAACTTCATAATAAAATCACCAGAGATTAAAAAAAAAAAGTATGAATGACATGAAAACATTTTAGGGACAAATGAGGACATTTGACAATGTACTCTCTGTATTGTTAGAAAATCATTGTTAGTTTTGTTAACAGTGACAACATTATTGAAACTTTACAGGGTAATGTCTCTGTTCTGGGGGTATGCATGCTGTAGTTTTCAGCAATGAAGTAATCATTGAGTCAGCCACTGATTTTCAAATGGTTCAGCCAAAAGAAAAATACAGTGTAGAGAGAGAGAGAGCTCGTGCAAGTGCAAACATGGCAAAATGTTAATGTTGAATTTAGGTGAAGTGCAAATGGTGTTTCTTATATAGTTTTTTCAACTTCTTAATTTGTTTGAATACCTTCAAAATACAAACTTGGAGGAAAGGGGAAAACAAAATCTGAAAGAGGTGTGTTAACTTATTTAGTGTTTGGTATCTCATTTATTATAGAAGAGAGACGAAGCTAATTCCTCAAAGAGAGGCTAAAGGGAAGGGTCTAGGTGTACTTTGCAAGACTAATGAGAAGCATTTACTTTAGAAGGATGCTTAATATAAAGCACAGACTTTATATCAGAATTAAGTGGCAAACATTATTAGTTTGTATCCATCATGCCTTTAAATCTGTATTTATTAACTTCAAAATGGAGTTTCTCCACAGTATTGATTATGTCTGAAAGCATGCCAGAAGCCTGAAATATTTAGAATTCTGGAAGCAATGACACATGACTTACTGTCAGATTTAAAACTGCCCTATCATTGCCCAGTTAAAGTTGCTTGGACACATAAAGTTGAAAATGAATAAAAATGAACTCTCCATGTGTTGCTTGTTTTCAACAAGAGTAGACCTCACCTATACAAAGCATAGTTAGTTGCCTCTTTATTATTGTGCTGCTGATTAATGAGTTTGCACATTAACCACAGTGAAAGTAAAGTTGAGATTCAGGATAATTAGCACAGGCCTGCTACTCACGTGTTCCTAAGAACCTGTGCTGTTGAAGGCAGGTGTGGAGGCCAGAGCTGGGAAGGGGGTTGGGAGAAGTGAGCCCGTCCTCATTCCCTGCTGAGCCTGAATCATGATCAGTTTGTAAACCACTTAATTCTCCCCCCAGATAATCAAGAGTGGACTCTTTTGCCACTGTGATACTGGGTTATCCATGAAATGAACTCCCTGTCCTTTTACCTTCCCTTTACCTTGCAATCAAGAGTCACCTGTAGATATGCCTCAGAAAATATATATGTAAATAAATCATGCCTTGCATTTGTCAGAAGATTTTATTGTTTAAAGCAGTGACTCTCAGCCCTGACTGCTCATGAGAATCATCTTAAAGAATTTTTAAGGGCACCTGGGTGGCTCAGTCAGTTGAGCGTCTGACTTCAGCTCGGGTCATGATCTCATGGTTGGTGGGTTCAAGCGCCACATTGGGCTCGCTGCTGTCAGCCTGTCAGTGCAGAGCCCGCCTCAGATCCTCTGTCCCCTTATTTTTTGTCCTTCTCCCCTATTGTGCTCTCCCCCAAAATAAATAAATATAAAAAAAGAATTTTTAAAATATGATTGCTCATCATATGATTTCACTCATATGTGGGATTTAAGAAACAAAGAGAAAAAGAGAAACAAGGAAACAGACTCTCAATTATAGAGAACAAACTGATGGTTATCAGTGGAGGGAATGGGTTAAATAGGTGATGGGGATTAAGGAGTGCACTTGTCAGGTGATGAGCATTGAGTAATGTATGAAAGTATTGAATAACTATATCATACACCTGAAACTAATATAACACGGTATGTTAAACGAATTAGAATAAAAACTTTAAAAACTGTGATTGCTCAGTGGCTAGGAGGGGCTTAGCATAGGATTTTTTAGTGCACCGAGAGCTGAAGCCCCTGATTCCTAGTCAGAATTCCTAATTAGGAGAAGGAGCATCTGGGTGGCTCAGTCAGAAAAACATGTGACTCTTGAGCTTGAGGTTGTGAGTTCGAGCCCCTTGCTGGGTGTAGAGATTAGTAGAATTCTTTTTTTTCTCAAGTTTATTTATTTGAGAAAGAGAGAGAGAGAGAGTGCATGCGTGAGAAGGGAAGGGGCAGAGAGAGAGGGAGAGAGAGGATCCCAGGCAGGTTCTGCACTGTCAGCACAGAGCTCAATGTGGGGCTTGAACCCATGGACGGTGAGATCATGACTGGAGCTGAAACCAAGAGTCAGATGCTTGACGGACTGAGCCACCCAGGCACCCCAAGATTACTATAATTCTTAATCGGGGCACACATTGGAATCACAGTAGCTCTTTGGAAAGAAGATACCTATAGAATCAGAGTCTCTTGGCTGGGTTCCTGGACACGTGTGTTTTTTAAAGCTCCACATGTGATTCTGGGATGCATCTCTGCATAAGAATCACGTATTTAAAGCAACTCTGGTTGGGATCTTTTTGTATATTGATCATTCAACACCTAATGTATTTGTTTTATAAGCTCTGACTTGTGTGTGTCAGATTGTTTTGGAACAACATCTGTGCTTGGAAACATTCTTTTCCAAATAGGAGGTAATAAGAAAAGGGATGATTCCAGATTGAAGCCCAGTTGTCTAGGATGAATACAATAGACTGGTTCTTTCATTTCTTCTGGCATAATTATTGAAAGCAACTGTCTGGTATGGCTTATGGAATTGCTGTGTGTGATCCATGTCAGCCAGTCCTCATGCGTAAATGGCATAATATTTAGTAGATGCTGTGTCAAGAGGTATGGTGGTGATGCTTATGGGGATCATGGTGAAAACAGTTCATTTTGAGCTCCTACTATATGCCACTATTCTAAGTGTTTTGCTAGTATTAACTCATTCATATTTCACAAAAAAAAAACATTTGAGATAATTTCTTGGCTCCATTAAAAAGGTGAAGAAACTGAGGCACAGTCAGCTAACTCACCCCAGGGGGCACAGGTGATAAATGGCAGAGTCACTGGCCATGTGGCTCCAGGCTGCTTCCTTAGAGGCTGTGCACCTGTGTTGCTCTGTGTTGGAAGGAAGCCATCAAAGAGCCCTAGGACTTTATACTCTGTCCTCCAGGATCTCATACTTGCTGGTATTTTTAAGATGGATGTGATACCATCATCTTTACCCATTTTTTAGCAGAAAAGATTATAATCAGACATGTGTTCTTTTTTATAAAATTTTCTTTTTAATGTTTATTTATTTTTGAGAAAGAGAGAGACAGTATGTGAGCGGGGAATGGGCAAAGAGAGAGGGAGACACAGAATCTGAAGCAGGCTCCAGGCTCTGAGCTGTCAGCACAGAGCCCAGCGCGGGGCTCCAGCTCACAAACCATGAGATCATGACCTGGGCTGAATTCAGATGCTTAACCGACTAAGCCACCCAGGTGCCCCCAGACATGTGTTCTTTATTCTAATAACAAATTAATTCTAATAACAAATCCTTATTTAATGTGACTTAAAGGGAACTGACAACTTATTCAGAAACAAGTTATAAAAATTATGGAGACAATTATTATGCTAAAAATTATGGCATATAAAGCATCATTAAAGGAATGGCAATACTTGACCATCACATAGATATGAGGTAGAAGGCATGATAGTGGTCTAAAATGTTTTGCAGGCTAGCCAATTAATTATAGTGCCTTTGAATGACCCTAGAAGTATTTGTAAGACCAAGAGATGCATGTATACAGCAGGCAGAAACATTTAATCCAGTATGAATTTCTGGTAGTTATTCAAAAATAGAAGAGCAGGAATCACTTAGGGATATGAATTGTTTTTGCCTATATACACCCGTTCCATTTTCATAGGTGGGAGACAGGATCTGATGGTCAAACCTCTTCCCCCATCCATTTCTCAATGGATCTTTACAAGGGTCAGAAATCACTTCCTCTCTAAGGATGGGCCCCAATCTGGCCATTCAGAGCATTCTTTTTCCTGGATTACAGTGATTACTTTAGGTTAAAGTATAAAATCTAGGCAAGTCTAATGAGACTCCAAGTTGAGACTTTCTTTAGTTTTTTGGGGTTGCTAAGCTATAAAGATGATGTCAACCCAAAGCTGCTAAGGTGGAGCATGAAGACAAGCAGTTCCTACCATGTTTTGAGCCATGGCTGGATTCAGCCATTGCCTGAAGTTAGTCCTTCCCAGACTTTCCTGCTACATAAACCAGTGAATTACTCGCAATTTCCTCCCATCCCTCGGGGGCTGGGAGCATCTTAAGCCAGTTTAATTGGGGGTTTGGTCCTCACTAATATGCTTGTATTGTGGCGATCAAACCTGACATAAACAACCACATGTCAAGGGCAACATAGAAAGTCTTCCAGCATCTTAAAGTGCCATTCAAACTTGAGATTCTATTGTTCTATGCTTTCTGTCTAGAACAGTTGATTTTTTTAAGAGCATAGCTATAAACTTGGGTGTTCTAAAGCAAAAACTTTTAGAAAAACATTCTTTGCTAATTGATCACTGAGGAATGAGGGCCTTCCATTTGCTTTCAATTCTGTTGATCTAGAGGCAGCACGTCTGTGAAGAGAGAGATACAGAGCAGCTGTGTGGCCCTGGCCCCGTTTAGGAGGTTGCTTTCATTTTGCAGCCTTCTCTCATACCAGATTTGCCCACATGGTTTATGCCTAAGGGGATGAGTGGCAGGGCTTCTAATAGTGAAGGTTTAACTACAGTAGTGTGCGAATGGTTGCATTGACTGTTTGAACGGGAGCTGTGAGGTCCTTCTGTAGTCACAGTTAGAGGCCCTGTTCTAGCCTCCCCATACCTGGAAGTAGCTGTCATCCTTTCCACCACTCTCCCTGTAACTCTCTCATTTATCTCAGCCCAGTACTCACTCCAGATCCTCTGGGTTAGACTTGGTCTTTTTTTAGGCTAAGGACAATCTCATGTATATCGAGTCATATAAATGTTATGTACTTCTTGATATATTGGCAAGTCGTAAGTGAATTGGAAGGTTCTTCAGAAGAAATTGCACGTCTGTCACTTCAAGACCTAGGCAATTATCCCAGTAATAGAAAAGAAGAACACCTAATCCCGAAAACTGGTTATGCTAATACCCAGTTTTTCCTTCTCTACCTCTCACTCCGTTCTCCTCCTGCACCTCTCCTGCCCCCACATCAGCAGACTGTCTTCCTGTTTCTGGTTGTGAAGGTAATTCTAAGGGGCTTTCAGAAATGTGCATGGTGGCAGAAGGTAGCCAGCCTGGGATTAAAGATTTGCTAGAGATAGTCTCCTGGAAGATAAACACCTTTGACTAGTGACATTTAATATGCTGCTTTTTGTCTTCAGAGTGCTTTGCCAGCATTTCTCAGGTGATCCATTCAACACCTCTCACAGATTGGTCAGCAAGATTACACATTTTGTTTTAAGGCAGACAGGTTGGTGTTGTGACTTACTTAAGGTGGTACAGTTAGTTTAGACATCTTGAACTAGATGTTGATGTGTTAACACCTTCCATGCTGACCTTGATTCACCTTCTTTTGTGGAAATTGACAGCTAAATTATTTTGAAACCAATCAGATTTGGAAGTTCCAAAGAGCTCAGATTCTATGGTTTGTATTTTAGTATAAAATAAATCTTAGGGGGCGCCTGGGTGGCTCAGTCGGTTAAGCAGCCGACTTTGGCTCAGGTCATGATCTCGCGGTCGGTGAGTTCAAGCCCCGTGTCGGGCTCTGTGCTGACAGCTCAGAGCATGGAGCCTGTTTCAGATTCTGTGTCTCCCTCTCTCTGACCCTCCCCCGTTCATGCTCTGTCTCTCTCTGTCTCAAAAATAAATAAACACTAAAAATAAATAAATAAATAAATAAATAAATAAATAAATAAAATCTTAGGTGTAGCAATAGTTGACTTTAAGAAAAGAAATATTGTGGGGGAAAAAAGACCTGCTTTAGTCAACCTTTACTTTTCATTTTATTCTCTGATTAAATCAGGTTTTCCTTTATAGAATCCATTTTTTAAAGGTGTACAACATGATGTTTTGATATATTTGTAAAATAATTTCCATAATCAAGCTAATTAACATATCCATTACTTTGATAGTTACCATCTTTTTGTGTGTAGTTGAGATCTACTCTCTTAGCAAATTTCAAGAATATAATATATTATTATTAACTAGTCGCCATGCTATATATTAGGCTTCCAGAACTTACTAAACTTATAACTGCAAATTTGTATGCTTTAATCAATATCCCCCCTCTTCCTCCATCCCTGAGCCTCTGGTAGCCACCATTCTATTCTCAGTTACTATAGATTAGACTTTTTGTCTCTAAAGATGGAATCCATTTGTTAAAAGAATATTTCCAACTAGTTGCACTGGATGTCTATACAGACCCATAGCAGTTTGCCATTTCATTCAGTTTGCTGTAGATTACAATACTTATAATACTTATTGTGGTACCTGCCACAACATGGATCCACGATGGATCATTTCATGTCATGCTTTCAGCTTCCTATGGACTAGATACTATCATTACCACATACAGACAAAGAAGCTGGAGCTGACAGCAGTATTTCACTTGCTCAGTTTCACTTCAAGTGACACGAGGTGATAGACCTGAGAATAGAATTTAGGTCCGATGGCTGTTTGGACCCATTCTGTTGCTGACCACTGGGCTGCCACTTTCATACACCAAATATGGCACACCTGTCAAAGCATGTTCACCATGGGGAGAGTCAACATTTACGCAGGTATTTGTCACAGCCCAAACACCACTATTTGTTAATCCAGCAGGCTGCTTCATCTGGTAAGGCATATGCTATCTCAAAAGCTCATAGAAGGCTATAATGTCTTATCAATTTAAGAAATTAATTAACTTCACTTATAAAAATTCTGGGAAGTTTAGGATTATTATTATCTGTGTTTTTGTTTGCATAGCAATTTAAAATTTTTAAATCACTTTCACAATATTTCAGCCATTCCATTCTCACAGTAAATCAGGACAGTTAATCTTATCTACCAGTTGCCCAATGCAGAAATGGAGGTTCAGTGAGGTGATCAACTTGTCATTCGCTGGGCCGTGACATGAAGTAGCCAAAGTCAAACCCAAGTCATGTACTCTTGGTCTAAGGGAACTGACACCCATATGGGTTCCTCTGTCCTGGTCCTGTCTAGTTTGTGGTCATGGGGTAAAATTGTTCTTGTAAGCCTTTCCTTCCATGGGCTCCTAGTCTGGTGCTGTCATCCGGGTGTTTCTTAATTACACTGTGTTTACAGTTTTTCAGATTAGCTGCACTGCGTTTTGCATGTGACCTGATATTGTGAGGACTACCTGGCTATGTGAACAATAGCATGTCAAGGCCACCAGTTAACCTATAGGACTACCTTCTGCTGCCTCCCAGGGGCAGCAGAGCTGACAGAAGGATCTTCACTGGTGTCATCCCACACTGGGGTTTGACAGTTGGCAACCTGGAGAATTATCTAATATTGAACCTAATTGGTTATTCTTTCTTTTCCTTGCATATATTTTCTTGCTCCCTGCCTCTTTGCTTCCAAGCCTGGACATTAATTTTCAGACCTGGGCATTTGGGCATGTCCTCTTTTAAGGCCAGTACATACTTGCTCTTTTCTTTCCTCTGATGAATAGGGCTAGTGAGAAGCTATTTTTGGAAAGTATTAAGCTCATGGAGGCTGTGATATCATCATTAGTCAGGCTTTGGACTCTATTGAATAACGTGCATTTTGATTTTAATAGGGCCCTTGACATCATTTCCAAGATGAAAACTGATGTGCTTATTCATATCATTTTTGATGTGGGAGTAAAACGTCTTATTAAGTCAGTGTGAATTTTTCCTTAACACAGTGTTCTACTAACTAAAGCTACCAGTGCTGGGTGTTGATTTTATGTTGTCACATTTTTGAAGTTTCTCTCTGAACTTCAGTTTCCTCAGTTCTGTACCCTGTGAAATGGGTATAATATTACTCCTAGGGCTACGAGGTTCTGAAATTCAAAGGATACATGAATGTAAAGGTCTAGGACAGTCCTTGACATTGAGTTGACACACAGTAAGTGTTGGTATTGCTCTTGTTAACATTAAGCATTTTTGAGTCAACAAGTAAGTCCTACACATTTACAAGATGCATTCTTCTAACTGAACGGGCTCCATTGATTTGATATAAGCATGCTGTGTATGTAACTGTAAAGGACTGGCGCTGGCACTGGAACGTTGTTGTTTTTGCTGTTTCCCCAATTACTGTATTTTAACAAATGAGCTAGTATAAATGAAAGTCCTTTGAAAAGCAGAAATGCAGTAGAACAAACTGAGGGTTGATGGAGGGTAGGAGAGAGGGGAAAGTGAGTGATGGGCATTGAGGAGGGCACTTGTTGGAATGAGCACAGGGTGTTGTATGGAAACCAATTTGACAATAAATTATATTAAAATAAAATACAAAAAAATTAATAAGAAAATTAAAAAGTTAAAAAATAACAGTGCTGTTACTAAAACACGTGCCTTATGCAAATTATGGATTTTATTGTACAAAAACAAGGAATAAAATTAAAATAATGGAATACAAAAAAAAGAAAAGTAGAAATTACTATACTTATAAAGAAACATTAATATGACTCCATGCCAACACTGGCCTTGGTGCCAGATTTTTTAAATTTTTTATTTTGTTTTTTTTATGAGAGAAAGAGCATCTCATACATGTATGTGAGCATGTGTGAGTGGGGGAGGGGCAGAGAGGGAAAGGGAGAGAGAGATGGGGCCGGGGGGGAAGGAATCCTAAGCAGGCTCCATGCTCAGTGCAAAGAGCCTGACATGGGGCTCAATCCCATGACTCTGGGATAATGACCTGAGATGAGATCAAGAGTCAAGACACTCAACTGACTGAGCCACCCAGGTGCCCCTTGATGTACATTTTTATTGAATCTCCACAGCAAGCAACTCTCAATTTGAAAATTTCAAAGGAAACTGAGACTGGGAAAAGTTAAGAAATTCACCAAGGACCATAAAGCCATCAAGTCACGTTGGGGCATCTCCAAAAGGGCTTTCAATAAATAAAGATAAGGAAAGGCCAAAAAATATAGGTTCAGTTAAATTGCCTTATTTTGTGTTTAAAGGGATATGGTGTGGGAAGAACATGTTGTTTGTGTTTAGGTTATTAAAATTGATAGGTCTGCTCATAAATGTAAGCAAACCTCTTTGGGGAAAAAAAAAGGTGGGACAAATATTGGGAACATACAGCTCATCATTTTGAACAAGTACATTTGCTCATATTACGT
Organism: Felis catus; assembly: GCF_018350175.1. Classification (NCBI taxonomy): domain Eukaryota; kingdom Metazoa; phylum Chordata; class Mammalia; order Carnivora; family Felidae; genus Felis; species Felis catus. The sequence continues at coordinate 21,944,101 of NC_058378.1, read as the reverse complement.
TTGTTCATTTGTATGCTGACAAAGTTTCATTGTGTGGCAAAGGTAAAGGAGTCAGGAAGGACTGACAGGGACCTGGGACCCCAGTGTGCTGGCACACTCCTGCCTCCATAAATAGTACATGATGGCAGTGATACCTCCTTGCATGGTATAATTCATTGTTTCAATAATTAATGTTGCCAGTGAATGTTTCTAAGAGTTCCAAAGGTAAATAATTCACTGTAATTACCAAGGAGGAGTGATATTACTTATTTGTTAGAACTTAAAAAAAAATGGATCCTTTGTGAAAAGTGACCTCAAGGCCCCAAATGTAGGATTGATACTGTGCTAAAACATTAAAGTGAGTATCACCACCAACTTTATACTAATATTTGCCCTATTCTGAAGATTAGTTGGTTGGAGTCTCCAGAAGTCAGTAAAATTGGTGAATAAGGCTGGACTAACACTAACACATAATCTTTGGTTAATCCATGTAGAATTTAGGAACTTTCTGAAGTGATGTGTTGCTTCTGAAGTGTTAGGACCTTGCTATTGTTGACTCTAATTCTATCCCAATTTGACTTCAGCGTTTTAAAAAAAAATCTTTGTAATTCACTGTAAGTTTTTAAATTTATGTTTTATTATTGAAGTTATACAAACAAATAAAAAGCCATGTCATTTTATAAGACGTACTCATTAGGAAAAAAGAAAAGAGTTCACATATATACCTTCAGCCTCCAATTTCTCCTCTCCAGACACAACTGCTTAGCGTACCTTTTGATAGCTCTTATCATGTGCTTTCGTGTGTCTAAAATGTATATGTGGCTTCTTGTTGGCTTTCACCCATTTCAGGAATTATTTATTCACTTCCCAAAATGGAAGATGAAGTTGTTACTTTTTAAATACCTCTTCTCTCCCACCATGCACACTTTCCATCCCCCTACTTTCCCCCAAACAGTTGTATTTTACTTTGGTTATACCAGCATTTAGTGCTTCCATTATGCCTATGTAAATGCTTTCCACAGATGTGAAATGTATTGATTGAATTTTCTTTTTGGCACAATATTTTGCTTTCCCTGGAGTTTTTTGCATTTGCTTGGTGTTCTCTCTACATATCACTGGTCCAGTCCACAAGTTCCTCCCAGTTATGCCAATCTCCTCTCAATATGATCACATTCATTAGGTGTTCTATAAATTTCATCTCTCTGTGAGCTTTCTTACTTGTCAAGTTCCTTGTAGTTCCACTGCATAGATGTCCTCCTGGGTCTTCCTTCACTGTCACCATGAAAATTCTCTATGTTCTTATATTAGACCCTATATCTTTCCCCTTCTTGGTTGAATCCTTCACTTTGATGGAATACATCTTCCAATAGTTTTCTTACAGAGTTAATGAGAAATATATTTGGGGGGGGGGGTATATTTCTGAAGATATCTTAATTCTATTTCCGTACCTTTTTTTGCCTGGTTTTAGAATTCTGGGTTGAATATCATTTCCTTTCAGGACGCTGAAGGAACTGCTCCATTGCCTTTAACTTCAGTTTTTCCTATTAAAAGACTGGTGGAAGTCTGCCATGTGTGATCACTTTTCCTCTCTAAATTTGTAGGCTCTTTCTTTGTCTCCAGATTCTAAAATTTCATGATGATGTGCTATAGTCGGTTTATATTCATAATGCTGGTCATTCAAGTGGATTGTTTTACTTTGGGAACTCAGGTCTTCTGCTTTGGGGAAGTTTCTTGAATTATTTCTTTGATTTCTTCTCTATTTCACTGTTTTTTTCTTTCTAAAACTTTTCTCTCTCTCTCTCTTTTTTTTTTTTTTTTTTTTGGAGAAAAGAAATGGGTTTGGAATTCCTGAAATAATCCTCTGCTTTCTTGTATGCTCTCCTATTTTCTACATTTGAAAATCTCCCCCTAACTTCTAGATATTTTTTTCAACTTTAATGCTATCTTATTTGTTACTTTCTATGAGTTATTTTTTCTCTGAGTTTTTTGTTTGTTTGTTTTTAGTGTTTTATTGCTTTGTAAGTATAAAAAGATCTCCTCTCTCTGGATATTAATGAAAAATTTTAAGTTTTCTTCTCACTGAAATGCCTCAGTTTCTTCTGATTTGCTTTTGTTCTGTTTGTTTATTTGTTTATCTTATTCCTCATATTATACACTTCACAACTGTCTAGTGACTCTTGGCTGTTTGCTCACTACTAAGCTCATGGGAAGCTCTCTGCACGGGAGCAGAAAGGCTTTTCATCCATGATCTACTGAAGTAATAAGCCAGAGACGTTGCACTAGGAAATCCCAATTCCCACTGATTCCTAAGTCACTGGGAAATCCCAGAAAAGATTCCCATTTTCTGCCTGAGGCTCTGTCCCTATCTGTCTTGGAGACCAGTAAAGGAAGGCTGTTCTCTCCTCAAATACAGCTTCTGCCTTTTTCTCTTCTGAGAGTCCAATTGCACATGTTAAAACCTTTCACTGGGTTCCACATGTCTCATACTATTTTCTGTGTTTTCCATTCTGTTTTTAAATCCTTTCTTTTGTACATTTTTCCATCTACACTTCCAATTATCTGACCCTGTTTTCTATTGTGCCTAGTCAAGAACTGGCATTGTATTTAGACGTGATCAAATGCCCATTTGATTCTTTCTTATGTAATTCTAGTGTCTTGTTAACTTATCCACCTTTTCATTTCTTTCCTTTGTTTTTTCCTTCATTTTTTTCAACATGCTAATTAAAGCTGTTGTAAAGTTCTTATTTGCTTACTTCAAAATGTAGGATGACCTGGGAGTCTGTTTATGGTATCTGTTTTATTTTGTTTTTGTTCATGTGCTCTGGCCATGCTGGACATGATATATAAAAAGTTGTAGACAGGACACACCCGATGATGATGTAATTCTCCATAAAGTGTGCACCCTCCCTCTGCTAGACAAATAGGGTGGTAGCTGATCATTTCAATCCAGTCGAGTTTTTGCTGAAATGAGGCAAAATTGTTCGCCTCCCTGGTAAACTTGGACTACCTCTGCTTTGTCCCTGGCCCTTCAGTGTCCTTAAGTGAAAATTTTGTGTGATCCTCTCCCCTGAGAAGTCCCAAACTTCTAAATCTTTTTTTCATGAAACTGCCAAGAAGCAACACTGTGCCTTTTAGTGATTTTCTGGTTAGGTTTCTAGCTTCCTGTTCTGCACAGTCCCAGAATTCAGCAAATGTTCTGCACAGAAATCTGTGACACGCTTAAGGCCACCCAGATCTCCACCAAAACTCCCTTGGTTTTTCTAGGCCCCAGTAGTGGCCCCTGCAGGTACAAAGCCCAAATTCTATCTGCACTGATAATTGACGAATGCATCCAAGTTAAACATGGCAACAAAAAGCCCACAGGGGTCTTCGAGCCCTTCCCCTCTCCGGAGGGCAGCTCCCCTTGTTCTCTGTGCCTTTTGTCCATGGCGTTCAGAGCCCATCCGCATACTTACCAGGTGTGCTTGCAGCAGCAGTAGGCTTCCACTAGCTACTCTGCCCCACTTGGAAACAAAAGTCAGCAAGGTGGGTTTTTTTTTTTTTTGAGACATGCGAAATAATTTTATAATTGTAAGATGAACTTGGAGATGTGTTCAAGTAGCTGAAATCATGGTTAGCGTTACGTCTGTGATATTTCTTTTGCCATGTCAGTTACTGAAGATGCTGTCCTAGAAGACTGAAATAAAACAGGGCACCTGGGTGGCTCAGTCAGTTAAGCATCCAACTCTTGATTTCAGCTCAGGTCATGATCTCTTGGTTCATGAGATTGAGCCCTGCATTGGGCTCTGCGCTGACAGCCTGAAGCTTGCTTGGAATTCTTTCTCTCCCTCTGTCTCTGCTCCTTCCCCCTGCAGGCACCCACTGTCTCTTTCTCTCAAAATAAATAAATAAACATGAAAAAAATGTGTTTCTTTTAAACTCATGCAGTGGTATGTATAGAAAAAAAGACTCAGAGGCACCTGGGTGGCTCAGTCAGTTAAGCGTCTGACCTCTTCTCAGGTAATGATCTCGCAGTTTGTGGGTTGGAGCCCCACATCGGGCTCTGTGCTAACACTCAGAGCCTGGAGCCTGTTTCAGATTCTGTGTCTCCCTCTCTACCCCTCCCCCACTCGAGCTCGCTCTCGCGCTCTCTCTCTCTCCCAAAAATGAAGATTAAACATTTTTTTAAAAAGGTTAAAATAAAACAACTTATCAATAAACTTTGTTTTCTATTCTTGAAACTTCAATGTAGACCTATAGAGGAGTAAGTACAAATTTATTTTGACTATCAGAACTTACAGAGACATACAGGTATATTTTGTAGGTACAGAGAAACCAGTGTCTTATGTGAGTTATTGATGCCTTATATCATTTTATTTTGCAGCATTTAACATTTACAAGAGAATTTGATTCAGATTCTCTTAGACATTATAGCTGGGCTGCAGATACCTTGGACAATGTCAATCTTGTCTCAAGTCCTGTTCATTCTGGGTAAGTAATCTAAAAGTCACTTTCCTTTATCCCATTAAATGAACATTACATTTGTTATTTGTATTTATAAATTCATATTGACAAGCTTTATATGTATGAAATATTGTTCTTCTAAAAGACTTCATTAGTGAGTATATGTCATATATATTTGTAAATCATTTGTAAATGTTCTTTTCTGAGCAAATTGCTATACCTGTTTTTTGTTGAGAAGAAAACACTGTTGGAAAGGAAAATAATTAAAGTATTGGTAAATCTAGTCATTTCCCTTAATTTTACTTTATTCAGATAAAGTTTTATTTCTGAGTGTCTGATTTTCCTTTCTAATGGAAAGTTATATGTGGAGGTATTTCTGTTCATCCCTTGCTGACTGCTCTTGTGCTTTGCTTCACATGATGAAACACCTGAAATCTTCAGACCAGTTTGGTACCTCCTGCACTCCTGAAATAAAATTATGATTAAGTCTTATTAAATTACAATTAGAAGAAAAGAAATTAATTTTTAAAAGAAAAGAAGTGAATGTACCAATGTGTGTACCCCAGAAATGCTGTGGTAAAAACCACATTGAACAGGCTCCTTACCGCTGCCCCACTGGTAGCAGAATTAGAGGTGGGCGGTTTACAAGGTAGCCTGCTCTAACTCCTGAATTGATAATCAGTGCATATTTACATATGGGATTCTTCACCTGTCAGTAATTAAAACTTGGGATAGTTGATGCCACACAAATGGAATAGAAATCATTGAGATGACGAAAATTTCAAGGTATTTTCACCTCTAAATTTGGCATTTAGGCCATAAATTAGTTGTGATCCAGCACAAGGACAGAGTAATTTGGAATTAAATTAGTTAACAGTAATTAACATTTCTGAAATGCTATATGTGTGATATGAATTATTTTTTGCTGCTTTTAATTAAAATAAATTGTAATAGCTTTACCTTTTTATGTGCCTGGCATTGTGTTAAATGTTTTACATGTATTATCTTAATATTTTTTTGAACCTTAAAATGACACTGTGAGATAAGTTTTACCACTATCCCCATTTTGCAGATGAAAAGTCAGACTTAGAGTAATGCTGCAAGTTAAAGTATCCTACAGAATTGTGGCTTATAGCACAAATAATTGCAATATCATTCAAATGGAAGTAATTGACGTGAAAGTACTTTATAAACTATAACCTACACATACATATTCTTTGACTAATTAACATTACATCTCTTTAACTCAATTACAAAATACTTTAATTATGGAGTAATAATTTTTAATTGCTTAAAATAGTTACATCATTGATGTTAGATGTTTATGGGTCTCAACTTAGAGAACCAAAAAACAGTCAGTTGGGAAGGAAACTGACATACTTAGGATACATTCAGTGAGCCACATGTTGAAGAGGTTCTTTGTATCAAGCTTGGTGAATGCCCACCATGTTACAAAGACCTAGAGCCAGCGTTTTCTCTACATAAGAAAAGAAGTGTGTCATTTAGGAAACTTTCGTGCTTTGCTTTTGTGCTTTGCTTCAAATGATAGTTGGAACTTCAAATGAGAAATTGAGGGAACATAGAATAATAAAATCAGAGGTGAACTTTCCTGTACATTGGAGATGATGAAATATTTGACTATGCAAATTCTCTCTCCTTCCTCTTGAATTTATTGAAGGCAATAGACATGTCCAGGAAAGCAAAAGTAATGGCAGCTGGCGTGGGCTTATTTGAAAAGGAAAATATAGACTTGGTATACACTTGGAAATGGTTCACTAGTGCTGTCAGGTCTTAGGGAGTAGCTTCTATAGCCACTGAAGGCGAATGTTTTTCCAGGTTGTCCCACAAATGCCAAATGCCTTGGTTTCATTTTCTGACAGTTTTTATTTTTCCTTTGCTTATCATTGACATTTTCTGTTGCTTGCTTCTAATTATCTTCCATTAATTTCTCCCATTTGCTTTCTAAATTATTTTGCAGCTATTCTTCTCCACTTCCTCAGTATGATTCAAGGTGATAACTGTGTCCTTTATGTGAACCATCCTTTTTTGTATTTTTAATTTATGTGACGTTTTCCCACAGTTAGATGTGTCAGTGTCTGTAGTGTATCAGCTTTTGTCATCCTGCTGTTCTTACAACTAGAAACATTCATGTGTTAGTTTTAGGATTATTTGTAGAATTACTGCTTTAGTTTAAGTATTAATAGATACAAAAGATATGATTAAACATCACCTTTTGATTTGTTTCTATGAGTTGTATTGCATGAAATTTTATTTTGCATAGAATATGTAAAGAATGAGTTTGGAAAACAATTCATGATGTTATTGAATAACAGGACCTTTACCCTGCTTAATATTTATTCTCTCCTTTCCTCAGTCTATTGGCTCTATAAAGTTGAAAACCTTAGAACAATAAATTACTGCTAATGAGTACCAACTAGGCACTGGGTGCTACGCAGAATCCAGAGAAAGAGCTTCTTCTAATTTGTCGTTAAAATCTTCTAAGACATGTTTTGTTTTGTTTTTTTTCCATTTGTGTCTGATATTCTTTGTAGTTTGGATATTTTTATATTGACACTGATGACCTTCTTAAACTACCCTCATATTGCTCACCTACAAGTGTTTTATATATATCTTTTTCATATAGATATATTTTTAGTGTTAGTAACCGCATCTGACCTAGGCGGTTCCAAAGCACCTCTAACAAAATAGTTTTTGTTCAATGGGTCATTCAGTAAACATGTATTATGTGCTTACTGTATTTAGGAACTGTGCTCAGCCCTGCAGGTCAAGCAGCAAACAAGGCAGGTCTGAACCAAATTACTATCTATATTATTGAGATCAGCTCTTTGTTGCCAAGGCAAACACTGCCCTCCAAGTGTAAACACTCTGTGTTTATATGTGCTAATACAACCACATTTTCAAACCCAGAGTTGACCTCGAATCATTTTTAATTCATTCTGTTGCTAGTATTCCCAATCACAAGTTGATTTTCACTACTGAATGCTGGGAAAGATAAGATTTTGTCTTAGGCTTCCTTATAAATTTGCCCTATTATCTTCATTACTGAGTAAAGATAGTTATTAAATATGTGTGTGTCCAAGACAAGACAATGTAGGCTCCCCAGAGCAGTTTCAAGTGAGCCTTGTCATTTAGCACCCGAGGCAATTCATGTGGACACTTGCACAAGTAGATAAGTGTCTTTGTCTTTGACGTGAAAGGTGTGTATTGTGTTTTGTTTTAGAGGGGTTAGTCTCTTCCCCTCTTACTTTGAACATTACAGGGGCTCCAACCTCTCAAAGTAGATCTAATGTTACACACACACACACACACACAAAACATAACCCAGAGGAAAATGGCTAAATCCAAAATAAGCAGAAAGGTGTGAAGTTGATTCTACCTCACTGATGACCAGAATTGGTCCTGGACATCTGATTGCCTGGGAAATGATCACCATGCTATTGCCTTTTTCCATGGGGATGGCAGGTCAGTTGCTTTGAGGAAGAGGTTACTCTTCCAAGATCAAGTCCCCAGCTAGCACCTCCATGCAAGGTCCTAAAATCTATTTGCAAGATGTTAGAACTCTATTTAGATGAACTACATTTTAGTAGAAGATTTTTGATGGATGGGATTTTCCACCACCACCCTCAATACTATAGGTATTCAAACAATTTTCTCATTATCAACATTTATTGCTGTTGCAGTAATAAGCATATTTTCATATGTGGAAGTTGGAATGCACAGGGGCATAGTGTTCTTCTGTCTGACCTCCACTCTTCCATGAGTCAGATTCACTGGTTTATGTTACCAGAGTGCTTTATGACACCAGAGATTTGGGGACGACTCTTCATGAGCATGTGAAAGGAATCGAGAATTGCAATATGCTATTACCCAGATGAGATACTATAAGTTTCTCTATATTTTCATATCTACATGCAAACAAATAATTTTTTCTTCATTAGCTTTAATGTAAAGGCCAATGACAGAATTATAATATATAATTTAGAGACATCTTCTAAAAAGTCTAGGTTACTAGTTTTGTATGGCTGTGTAAATACTCAAGTATAGGTTATTTTCAACAGTTTTAAAGTCAAATTTATGCTGAAAGGATTAAATCCCTTTCCATCAAAATTGCCTTGGCAGAACTAGGCATCTGCTTTTGTTCTTATATTCTGCTTTGTGATAGTGCAAATTAGACTGGTATGATTAAATACGTACATATTTATTTTAGGAGTTGTACATGTTAAGACATACCGTGGAGTTTCATCTGACTTGTCAGGGAGTGAGAGTCCATAGTGAGCATATGGCTAAAACCACTTATAGTGGTTAAAATGACCTTTGAATACAGCATAAGCCATCTGCAGAGGCCACATATGGCAGCCTGGGTTTGGGTTTTTAAATGCACAACAGTTTTTGTTACAGCTTTGAACCATTCACTGTTCCTCAATTGGAGCATCTGACAAAGTGGTTGGCTTCTACTAGGAGGCCACGTCCCACCAATAATAAGTTGTCATGTTTCCCTTTTTGCCCAATTCACAAGTTAAATGCATGTTTGGTGTGACTCCACTGTATTTACTTCCAGTTTATTTCTAAAGAGAGGAAATGATAGCCACATTGTCTGTCGTTTTAAACCTTAACATTTAATTTCAAAACCTGCTGTGAAGGTGGTTTATATGTATCCTTGATTTGGCCTCTGGTCTTCTCCCTACAGGTTTCTGGTTAGCTTTATGGTGGATGCAAGAGGAGGCTCCATGAGAGGGAGCCGTCACCACGGGATGAGAATCATCATCCCCCCGCGCAAGTGTACGGCCCCCACCCGAATCACCTGCCGATTGGTAAAGAGACATAAACTGGCCAACCCACCCCCCATGGTGGAAGGAGAGGGATTAGCCAGTAGGCTGGTAGAAATGGGTCCTGCAGGGGCACAATTTTTAGGGTAAGTGATTTTGTCAATCTTTATCTTGGCCCTTGTATGATATATTTGATTTTCTTTGCCCTTTTTAACTCAAGTAGTTAACTATTAAGACGGCATAGTCGGACCATTTTGATTGAGTACACCTCTCGTGTAGCGTCAAAGGTCACAAAGCTGTGTAATTCTGTGAAAAGCGAGTAGGCTGATACTTCCTTAACTCAGTTTGCTGGTCAAAGCTTTTACTAACCAAGAAGCATGTTCTCTGCTCAGTGAGTGCACGGAACCCCAGCAGCCCCTGTAGAAGTCAAGGCACCATTCTTAAGAAAAAATACAGATGTTGGAATTATATGAATAACTGGCTACTATGGGTACATGCCTTTTTAAGAGATAATTTGTAGGGACATAATCCATTGTGATAATGATATTTTACAAAAAGGAAAAAGAAATTCTTTTCCTGAGGTGGCACTTGGGTGCAAATCAGGCAGGCTCTGTCGTGACGGACAGTTTGTTCACAATTTCCCCTTCTCGTTTCTCTTCCTGCTGCATGGATGTTATTCAGTAAACTGCATCTTCCTACCAATCCTCCCCCTGTAAATGAGGGTGAGAGTTTGGTTAGCCGAATCCTGCAGCTTGGGCCTCAAGGAACAAAATTTATTGGGTAGGATCTTTATAGACAAGATTCAGAATGTCTACAATTCTTTCTCCATTTTCAATTTTTTTCTGTCACACCCATGGTCTTATTCTTGTCTTAAGTTTCTTTTTATTTTTTCAGTTTTTAATGCTTTCAGTTGATGTGTGTCACTGAAAGAAACAAAAATCATAGTGGCTTGACTTAATGTAGCATCGCTACCTATCTTGTGCTTCTCCGGCATGTGGAATTTCCTGCAAGCATTCTGCTTCGTAACTTTGTGCTTTTGTAAACCTTTCTTTAATTTGAAATGTTTCAACTGAATATGGTAGTTTTTAAGACAGACTGACAATCTAATTTTAACCCAGTGTAAGAGAAAAGTATTTGCAGGCTTTGAATCAACATTTGCTGTAAATGATATATATGTGTGTGAATATATATATGTGTATGTATATATATATATATATATATATATATATATATATATGTATGTGTCTAGAGTTACATTTTCTTCAAAGTACATACTTATGCATACTAAGTAATCTTCATGGTCTTTGAGAAAGAAAAGTCCTCAATAAGTAAACTGATTTTGATAAATGTTGGGGCTAGAAGATATTTAAAGCAAGCCAAATAGGCAGCAGATAGAATGTTCTACTACAGTTATTAAATCGTCTTGTTTTGTTTTGTTGAAGCTGAAATGTGTTGGTATCTGTTGTTTGTTTGCTTGTCTGTCTGGTTGGGGGATTTGCCTTGGCAGTCTGCATGAAGAAACCTGTTATGAAAACTTATGCTTGGCTTTCACCTTGGTCAGAGGCCCTGGTTCATACCTTCTCTCCAGTGTTGTTCAATGTCCTACACAAAGCCACATTCCTCAAATATTTACAGAGACAGTATCTGATACATTAACCTGCAAAGATTGTATCTAGTTCTCAAAAAAAACAAAAGTCAAATCAGATGTGGTTAAAAACTATGGTAAATATCTTAACTCTTGAAATTATTAACACTCTTAGGAGTAGTTGATTTTGTTTTTATCTACCAAAAAATAAAGGCATTATTAAAAAATGTTGAAATCCTTAATTTGAATTAATTCTAATTATTTTGTCAAAAGTAAAATGATCATATTTATCATCCTATTTTAAGAGAATGCTTTTGTGATAAATGAAATGTTCATACATATTCATGTTATTGGATCATTACAACAACTAGCCCTTTTTATGCTCTTACCTATCTGAACCCGTATCTTCTGTTGTGACATGCACATAAACGTGTAGGGTAAGAGGTGAGGTTACATACAACCTCTGTAGGAGAATAATGATACTGTCTACTAAATGTCATAAAATAAAGCTGCACAATCCAACTACATAAACTGTGTGTGATTGTGGTCTGCTTACTTCCATTCATCCTTTTTAGCCATTTATCCTATTTTAAAATTTAACAAAATGATTCCTGTGCTTGATTGGCTGTCTTCAATTTGCAGCCATTCTTATACATTCTTCTGCAAAAGGACACTGTCAAAATTTAATATATCATTAGATTACAATTTCAAACCAGCAAGTGCTTTTTCAGAAAGTTTAAATATTTCTGTGCAGGTTATTATAGTGTTAGGAAATTAAGCTGCCCACGACCATCTCACAAATTAAACATCAGAGAAAACTGCCTTAACCATACAGGCCATTAAAAGTCATGGAAAGTCACTGTTGGAGGGAGTGAATTGTTATGTCGACTGTTTGCTTGCGAAGGGACAAACACCTGTGATCTTTCAAAATAGGAAATCTATAGAATTTCTTTTTCAAAGAAATGACTGTGTCCTTTTAAATCATTAGCTTTTTGTATAATATGATATATCTATTGTGTTTTTAAAAATGGACCAACTTCCTTATGGTCTGTTTTAATCTTTCAATTCCTTGATTCAAAATTCCTGTTTATATGTGCTGAATATTTTCTCCCATATTAAATCAAATGCCTAACATATGATAGGCCCTTATGAATTGTTTGTGAATGAATGAATGATGGCATGTTATCAGGCTTCTGATATATTATTTATTAGCAAATGATTCTGCAGCTTTGAAATCATTCCCAACCTTAGTGGCACCTCTGATTTTCAAATGAATACTGTTAATGAAACTTTTTTTTTAAGTATGATACTATAAACATACTTCATTTTGATACCAAAATAATGTGGATTTCTTTTCCAGCCCTGTCATAGTGGAAATCCCTCACTTTGGGTCCATGAGAGGAAAGGAGAGAGAACTCATTGTTCTTCGAAGTGAAAATGGTGAAACATGGAAGGAGCATCAGTTTGACAGTAAAAATGAAGATTTAACCGAATTACTCAATGGCATGGATGAAGGTAATGGTGACAAGTCCTGGTTTCTGTCAATGTCTGCAGGTAGAAATCAAAGGCATGACTACACCAGAGTTAACTGCACCTGAACCTCACATGTCTGCATCCTGAGCTTGGGGTCCGGTTCCTCAGCGTTTAGTGCTCTTATCTGCATCCAAGGCATGAAGTTCCAGTCAATCCAACAGCCTTTTGTTTTCATAACACTAATGTACAAATACCACTTGATGATTCTTTCCATCTTCAATGAGATATATTAATCTTTCCAAAACCTGAGAAAGTTTTCTAAATGAAAAATGTGTCAGGAGGAGGGGAAATAATAGTGGAAGGTATGCAAAGCATGCAGGACATTTTTAAGAAAATATGTTCACATTTTACTTTTGGAGTTATTATTTCTGGATCCTTTCTTGTGTCTCCATCTTCTCCCCGATTATGTCAACATTCTTCGTGAATTTTTAACTTCTGTTGGGCAATAATAAGTTGCAAGACTAATTATTGGAGTCTGTGTCATATTCTGTGACCTAGTAGGGCACATAGCCGAGTGTGTCACTTCCCATACACACCTTCTTCAGCTCTCTGACCCTTAAAACAAAGCAGGTTTTCTTAGTAGACATTGGGAATGTACTTGTTTTGAGAGTAGGTACTTGATGCAGAGTTTTCCTTTAAAGGGGTGAAAAACAATTAGAGGCCAAATGCATCACAGAATGACTCTAATTTTTTTGTTTGTTTATTTATTTATTTATTTATTTATTTATTTATTTATTTAGAGCAAGCTAGCGGGAGAGAGGGGGAGAGAGAGAGAGAATCCCAAGCAAGCTCTGCACTGTCAGTGAAGAACCTGATGTGGGTCTCAAACTCATGAACTGTGAAATCATGACCTGAGCCAGTCAGACGCTAAACCGACTGAGCCTGACTAATCTTTATACTGACTCCCTAATCACTACAAATTCAGCAATTGTTTTAAAGAATAGCTTTATTGGAGATATAGTTCACCTGCCATAAAATTTGCTGTCCTAGCATTTAATTCACTGGCTTTTGGAAAGCACCCAGAACAGTCTTCTGGTTTCAGAGTGACGACAAAGGCGCTAGAACGACTCAGGTGTTTGAGGGATGACCATGGTCAAGTTCTTTGGTCCCTGTGAGCCTCTTTGACTTCTGCAAAATGGAGATACCTTCCATACTTCGTAGAGCTGTTACTGGGAAAAAATAATTCTGTGAAGCACTTATGAAATACAGCCTTTGTCACATAGTAAGTCCTCAATAAATATCAGCTGTTGTCACTATTCATTCTATAGAAAAAAATCGTCCTATCAAAGGTTCTGTAAAAGACACAGTTCATCACTGCCAACCAAGAATTTAAAGATGTTTTTACAGCAGGGTAGGAGGAAATTAGTAACTGTTGAGTTTCTAGCATTTGTGAGAGAGTGATAAATTCCTTTCTGTATGAAAATTAAAAAAAAAAGTATAGTACTATAAAGTAGGTAGTTTTAATCACACTTTTAAAAAATTTTTCTTTGAACATTTATTTACTGTTTATTATTTTTTTATTTTTGTAATGTGTATTTTTGAGAGAGAGAGAGAGTCAGAGTGTGAGCGGGAGAGGGGCAGAGAGAGAGGGAGACACAAAATCTGAAGTAGGCTCCAGGCTCTGAGCTGTCAGCACAGAGCCCAACACAGGGCTCAAACCCATGAACCCTGAGATCATGATCTGAACTGAAGTCAGACACTTACCCAACTGAGCCACCCACGTACCCCTTTAATCACCCTTTATAGATGAGGGAACAGAAGTTCAGACAAGTCAAGTCACTTACCTAATATTACCCAAACTAAGTAGCAGCGCTGGGGTTAGAAATCTGGTTCTATCTTGTTTTCAAAGATTTAACCATATCCCACTTATTTTAGAAATGTGTGCCCTGTGGAGAAGAAAATAAATGTAAACAGGAAAATTCCTACCACCTCTAGATTTAAGGTTCAGGAGAATAATCATCTTAAATGAGCATATATTAAATGTTTACATATGATACTGATATTTATATCATATATCAGCTATAAATTCAAATAATCTCTGATAGGAACATGCAGTGGTAATTATGATTTCTAATTTTTATTACCTAGTCATTCTCTTCTAAGGAAATTGATAAGGAAACACAATTAAAAATTTTAAAAAGAATACATCTTAAGAGAATGAATTGAATTAGCATTTTGAAAATAGTAAAAGAATATAGATGATTCAGGATTCAAAAATGGAGAGAATAAGAAAAATGGGTTATCCAGAGAGGGTGGTTATTTTAAGGAAAATAAAGTATGTAAATATTTTCATGTATCTAGTATTTCTTAAATGCCAATGTAGATTATTAGTTTGTAACGTGTAGCGTCTCCTACACAAGGAGTTTGTTTCTTTTCTTTCTCTCTTTTTCTTTCTTTCTTTCTTTCTTTCTTTCTTTCTTTCTTTCTTTCTTTCTTTCTTTCTTTCTTTCTAGATACCTACCTTGATACTGTAACCTCTTGAAGGCAGGGTACATGTCTTAATCACCTTTGAACCCCCAGTGTCAGGCACAATGCTGATTTAGGTTTTCCCCCCTTGCTGGTAAGGGGCAGAAGGAGGAACTTCTCAAAATATGTAGCTAGCTGGAGGAAAAGTTCTCATTGGTCTATTTCTTCTACCCCAAATGTCATTAATGTTAATCTACAGGAGAAGAAAATTAAAGGGGAGCATTTACTTTGAGGAAATTTCTGAGAAATTAACATTATTCTAGGAAGAATACTGAACATTCTAAAACAGTACTGATTTATACGATGATGGAAATACTCTATACATGGGCTGTCCAAGAGTAATCACTAGTCACATGTGACTCCGGAGTACTTGAAATATGACTTGTACAGTTGAGGAAGGTAATATTTAATTTTCTTTAATTAATTTCAGATAGCCACATGTGGCCACTCACTACCTCATTGGACATTGTAGTTCTAGCAAAAACACTGAATATTCTAATATAGTCTCCTTCATTTTTGAGTATAGATTATAATATGTCCATCCTACCAGGCACAGGTAGAATTTTTGAAAAAAAAATTAGTAGATTCTTTTTTTTAAAGTTTATTTATTTATTTTGAGAGAGAGAAAGAGACAGCAGGGGAGGCGCAGAGAGAGAGGATCCCAAGGAGGCCCTGACACAGGGCCCGAAATCATGAACTGTGAGGTCATGACTTGAGCTGAACCCAAGAGTCAGACACTTAACTGACTGAGCCACCAGTTTTTGGGGCACCCGCAATTTTTTTTCAATTTTTAAGGATTATTTATGGAATGGATTTCCATGGTTTCATGCTGATTATCTTCATTTTGTTTTTATTAAACCAGTTTTAAATTGGAATTAGTCATATCTTTGCTTAGAAATTATGCCCCTCGAGCTTCCATACTCAGGACATATGTCAAGAAATGATGATATTAGCCCTCTGTCCTGGATTCTGTGTGTTATCTTGGAAATAGTAGATAGAGTTTCTTTGTTACATTTTTAAAGACCAGTTAAACTTTGTTTCTATTTTAGGCAATTAAAAGAAAACGTAAATACTTCTAGGCCTAAAGAATCTAGCACTGGAGGTACTTCAGCAAAAATAAGGACTAAATTCTCCAGGCACAGTGGTTTTCTTCATGGATTAAGTTTTAAAGTAACAATAATGAAGGAAGTACTATACATATTTTATAGCTGAAACTCAATCAGATTTCATACCAAGCTTAAGCCCCACTTATCACCACTCTTCTCTAGTACCCAAAGACATTTCATTCATACTGGAACATCCCCCTTCTAAAAACAGACAAAAATCAAAATCATCTTATCTCTTAAAAAAAAAATCCAACACTTCTATTTCCCTAAGGTCCAGCTATTCAAAGTTCTCATAGGAAAAGAAGCATGAGCGCAGAACAGAAGTTTTCATGTTGTGTTCTACCTTCTTCCCTCTGCCCCACCCCCCCCTTTGTTTATTCCTGGATAGTTGTTAATGAGCATCATAACAATAGTACAGAAAATAAACCAGTGACTAGATCACTCAAGACTTCCTTAAAGAAAAAGAAAAAAGCATCCTGTTGTTTTAACTTATTAATTTCCCCAATTTATAACAATAAGCCTTATCTGTCATCCATGGCAAGTGACTCTTGGTATTACATGTTTTGTTATAAATGTCTCCTTTTTTACCCTCTTTTCCATAAATAAATTCTGCTCTGTAACTAATCTATATGCTATTTTTATAACCAGTGCTGTTGCACCTTATTCTCTGAAAAATCTTAAAACCCAAATGTTAAAAATCATCTTAGGCAATATTTTGATAACTGACTTTTACTATACCATGCAATTGTAAAGATTAGATATGGTTCTGTAATATTTCAAAACTTGCAAAGCCTTTCCAAGTGCACAAATGGAGTAGTTAGAATAGCTCCAAAGAAAGACAAGTGTAAGGAGGAGGATAATTTTCCTAGTGTAATATGGTGGTTAGGATCAGGATCTGTGGACGTCACATAGACCACAATTCCCATGCTGACTGCCTAGCTGTGTTATCCTAACCAAGCACTCAGTCTTTCTAAAATTTCTTTTAAATCTGTAAAGTGAGGATACCTCATAGAGAGCTAAGGGGGAACTGACTAGCTAATATATGTAAAGTTCTTAATGCAAGGTCTGATGCATAAGAACCACTCAATCAATGTTAGTATTTGTCACGGCTGCCGTGTACAGTTGTGCAGGAGAGCAAGTAGGAACTGAAATCTTGCCTCTTCCCCTTGTCAAGACATCTGCTCCGACACTGGCCTGCAGGACAAAGAGGCAATCTTAACTAATGTTCCCAAGCCATTTACCTGCAGGGTGGTGTCTGTCCTAAGTGGCACCCTTTTCCAAATTGCACGTGGCTAGTTGAAGCCCTGGTCAGGGTTGATGAAGGTGACATTCTCTCCATCACCACTACACAGTCAGGCAATGGTAGGAAAATAGATCTAGATCTAGACTTCTAAAGTCCAGGCTTCTGACCCCAAATTTGGTTGTTTTTCTATAATACCCCTTTGCCTTTCTGTATTCTCAAATGAAGGATGCCTATGAAAGTGTTTTGCGTGAAACAAAAATGTTACTTAAATGTTAGCTGCTCTTTAAATCTTGCATTACTCATCAAGGTACCATCTTAGTTCTTATATGACTCAAAAGGATATGGTGTGGATTCAAGAAAAACTGTCATTGCAAAATGTGGTAGAATTAAGATTTATTTCTGCCACTAGGAGCCTGGAGACACAAGCATCAATGGTTATGCTAATGAAGCAGGTGTGTTAGCAGAGCTCTACTGAAGTAAGAGGCTAGAATGACAGAGGACAGTTGGTCTGGGTGTGAAGAACCTGCTGTTACCAATAAGATATCATGTGGCAGAAGCGACTTTCCTCTTTGGAGGCGGACCCAGATCTTGTCCTAGCACTTTTTCTCTCTGCTGAGAAAAAGATATTGGAACACACAAAATAAATTCATTCTGCTCCCCCCCAAAAACATCATCTTTAAAGCGAACCAAGTTGAATCTACTTTGTAAGTTTGTTTAAAATCTTTAGTTAAACTCACAAAGTTCAATTAAACATGTTTAAAATTCTGCCTCTAAAGTCAGACCCCAAAGGGTGTTTTGCGGTTTATGGTTTTGCTGGACCTGAGAGGATTCACTAGTAGAAGAATCCTTCCTCCTTGGAGGTCTTAAAATTGAAGAGCTGGAGAAATGCTCTAGTGTGGCACTGACACTAGGGTTGCCACTAGTTACACGTGGCTACAGGACACTTGAAATGGGGCCAGTGCACATTGAGATGTACTGTGAATGTAAACTACACCAGATGTGCAGAGCAACCCCCCAATCGATATCTCATTAATAATTTTTACATTGGCTACATGTTGGAATGGTAATGTTTTGGATATACTGGGCTAAATAAAAGATATTATTAAAATTGGGGCACCTGGGTGGCTTAGTTGCTTACGTGTCTGACTCTTGTTCTCAGCCTAGGTCTTGATCTCAGGGTCGTGAGTTCAAGCCCCATGTTGGGCTTCTGTGTTGGGTGTGGAGCCTACTTTAAAAAAAAGATACCATTAAAATTAATTTTACCTGTTCCTTTTTAATTTTCCAGGGTGGCTATAAAGAAATTTAAAGTTCCAAATGTGGTTTGCATTATATTTCTTTTAGATGGTGCTTCTCTGGACAATGTATAGATTTGGAGAGACACATTTATTAGGTTTTAAAATCAAAATCATTGCTATCTAAGCATCACAAGAATGCTTTGAACATATAGGAATTATGCTATTATTTTAAAATCCCAACCACTGTGTTGGACCAAAGTGTTGCTGAAGCTCTCCAAACAATGCCATCATGCCAGGAAAATGTTTGCTTCCTGTTGTCATTGTTTTCCCATGAGACCAAGTGAAAGTTTAAAATAATGCATTTTAGATAAAATAATTATGCTTTTTTTCTGTAAGTTGAAGCAGGAAAGAGAAATTGATAACTATAATGTCAAGTAACAGAAAACTAATTTTCCATAATTTTGTTATCTAACTATACGAACAATAATTACAGAGGCAGATGTTTCAGTTAAAAATTGCTACTTTGGTTCATTTCAGATGAACTCGTTTTTAATTCATCAGGCATGAGACAAAGCATAATCTTAAAGCATCAAGTTAGATTGTAGAAGCGTCCAGTGCTGAGAAGTGGAACACGTAGCTTTATGTTGTACACAGCACCATCTGCTGGGCAAATCTGTTAACAATTTTGAAAAATCCTGGAGGAAAAAGTAAAAACAACTTAATCAAATGAAGATTATGTTAGGGTGTCAAAAAACAAAAAGCATACCAAATACTATCAGTTAAACCCTTCAGCCTGTTGCCATAAAACTCATTTTAAATCAGTTGCTTGATACCTACCATAGTGCAAAAGGAAGGGAAATAGAACAGCTACCCCAAACCAACTAGCTGGGAAATGAGAATGGGGCCAAGCCAAATAAACATTAACCACACCGAGCCTTATATGTGCCTGTGTAAATGGATTTGCCAGCATTTACATCTTTTTATAAAACATTAGTAGGTCAAAATAATGATGTCAGACACCCTGACCCACTTGTCAGACAGAATGGGGCTCTTGGCCCTCTGAGGACAGGGAAGCAAGGCTGAGAGATTGGGTGCAAGCTTTTATGACCTTTGGTGCAGATGAGAATGGAGGCCAGGGTGCCAGACACAGCAGGTCTAGGGCCCTTGGAGTTCGTTGTGCTTCTGTATCTGCTGCACATGCTGGGTTACTGATTTATGGTGTTCAGCTTTAAAGAATTATATATGATCCTGATTTTGAACATGGGATTATATTATTTTTTTGCCTTCATATCGTAGTAATGGTTTAAACAAAGGGTTGAAGAAAGTGCCATAATGGAGCTAATTGCCTGAAAGCCATGCCTTTTTATTTACATAAGTGGAAAACTAAGCAAATGTGGAAGAACATTTTCCTGGAAAAAATACATAGAGAAGCCAATGCATAGAATATAAAGTTCCTGCAATCCTGGAGGAAACCCTTATAATGATTATTCCAGCATGAGCAAACACTCCCTAACTTCTCTTCCAGAAAGCCTTCCCTAAACCCCAGACTAAGTTAGATCCACCTGGTAAATATGTCCACAACATCTGGCCTGTCTTCTTCCATAACAAGCAACTTTGAACTTTGCTATCTTCCATGATGTACGGTAAAGTCCCTGTGGACAGGGACTTGGCTTGACTTGTTGACAGCCATATTCCCAGTGCATGTAGCAGCTCTTGGCACAGTATTGTCACCACACCATAACTTGTTGAATGAATGGAAAAATAAATGCTTTGTATCCAAGCCTATGTCCCCACTCTTGATGATACATTTCCTTAATAATTCAGTGACCTATACCCAAGAGAGAAAGCAACTTTCTAAAGGAAGGGGTGCCACAACCAAATGAGGAGAGGTGGTCTGCATGGGAGGGAAAGGACACAAAATGATTAGAAATTAGTTTTCAAAAAATAATTTTAAAATATAATTGTCAGAAATTGTATGGATTGCTAAAACCGGAGGGGAAAACAAATAGATAATTCATTGTTTCTAGACAATCATCATTAGCTCTCAATGCATTGTACAAATCTGAATAACAAAGAAGACCCTTACCTTGCACAAAGATGTAAAATAATGCTGATCGAGACAGATATAAAGTACATACTGGAACTGAATAAGAATAGGAGTTAAATTTCTAAAATTGTACCTGTACATGGGACCTCTCTGTAATCTTTGCAATGTCCCATGAATTTATAATTATTTCAAAATAAAAGTTGGACAAAATTGGAGAGGTTTCTATTATGTTTACATTGAGGAAGAAGGATCAAGTTGTATCATTTGGGGTTTTTTTTCCCTGCAACTTCTTGGACAGACTTATTACAAAAGTTGCATATTCAGATGAAGCTGAATTTGAATTCCGAGGAGATGAACGTCTATGATTTCCTGAAATATTTGACTGAATATATTACAAGTGCCCTGGTGTTCCACATATTCTATAGCCAGAGTTGAATGTTACAGACTTGTCTTTTATTTCCTTCATTTCTCCCAATTTATTTATAAATTCTTATATTTGATACTTTGTAATTAGTGAAACTTTATTTTGAAAACTGGAATGAAATTAAAATGACAGTAATTAAGATTCATACACCGTAGAGATATAGACATAATGTGTTGTTGTTGTTGTTGTTGTTGTTGTTGTTTAATCCAACCTTAGATCTGCCACAGATTGGTTTTCTGTTTCTCCTCTATTCCAAAGCTGTATGACCTTGGAAAGAATAAGTAGCTTGAATTATTACATGAACAGAACTATGCTGGTGGCTTTATATCATTTATTTGTCATATCTACCCCAGAGGACGCTTTTCTTATCCTGATCTTATAGACAGGGAACATTAAGGCTCAGAGTTCAGGAACTTATCCAAAGTCCAAGCTTGCTGGTTGGAGAGTTACATTTGAGCCCAAGGCAGCTGTCTCCAGTGACTTCCCAGAGAACCATCCTGACTAGCTTGCCCTTTTGAAATCTAACATTGTAGGCCTCAGTTTTCCCCCACACCTCATATCAAATTCTCCTTTCTTAGAGGATCATGCTGAGCAGAATATTCACCTGACTAAAAATTAAACTCTAGGTACAGAAATCATCCTTTGTGAAAACTTGAGGTTGTATTCCTTCTATAGACTATTCATAGTCAAACCTGACCCCACACTCACAAACAGCTTTCAGAAAACAAATTTGGTGTAGGAAAAAGAATCATGGTCCCATCTGACCAACTTATCTAGATATTTAATCATGTGCATGTAAGAGTGAGGCAAAACTAATCAAGGATGATCATTTGAAAGCTTTAAGATTAACCCATTTAGTGGGAACATGATTTCACTCCTGTTATTATGCTTCATTGTATGATAATCTCCGTAACCATTTATATTCACAAAGCATTTTTTGATTCTTCTTGCTCTGTTGCAAAATCTCAGTTACAGAGAAAGCTGTCCCACCTTTTACAAATAAAGAAACTGAGTTACAAGGTGCTTGAGAAATTTATCATTAATCAGTGAAGTAAGAAAACTGTAGAACATTAGTTTCCATTTATTGCACAGCAGAAAGTGCCACTGTAATCAGAGCTTTCTGCTCATAGAGCAAGCCAACAAGAAGGGACATCACCTTCTGGACCAGGGTATCTGTATATCTGTCCATTACTCATCCATTTATCAGCTACCACCCCTGTGCCAGGTAATCTGCAAATACATTGTGTTAAATCATGGTTGAAGTCCATGTCTGTGTGACTTCATCCCTTCTCCCTGACCCTGTTCCTAGACCTAGGTTCTAAGCTCTAAAGCAGACAGGTCACTTTGGACAGGTCACTTATTCTCTTTGAACTTCACACACCCTCTTTACCAAATGCTTTGTGGGACAAATAGTAACTGACTTGCCAGAAAGTAGACATTCAGTGAGTGTAAATTGTAACATTCCTCCTGACCAAGGCTACCTGTTTCAGAACTCATCTTTCTTTTCCCTTAATCGTGTGTGTGTGTGTGTGTGTGTGTGTGAGAGAGAGAGAGAGAGAGAGAGAGAGAGAGAGAGACAGAGAGAGAGAGAGAGACAGAGAGAGAGAGAGAGACAGAGAGAGAGAGAGAAAGAGAGAAAACTTTACTAGTAACAGATTAAACAGAGAAAGAGAGGGGGGTTTTAGGGTCTTTTCATAGTCTATCAATCACCCTGAAGGGTAAGAAGCTCTTTATTTTTATGTCATTTTCTCCTTTAATTCTATAGGTATGGAGTGGTTTAGTAAATTTTTTTTAAGCATTTAAAAGTAATGGATAGGGGCACCTGGGTGACTCAGTGGGTTAAGCGTCTGACTCTTGATTTCAGCTCAGGTCATGATCTCACAGTTTGTGGGTTCAAGTCCCACATTGGGCTCTGCGCTGACGACTCAAAGCCTGCTTAGGATTCTCTCTCTCTGCTCCTCCCCCATTGTCTCTCTCTCTTTCTCTCTCTCTCTCTCAAATAAATAAACTTAAAAAAAACAGTAATGGATATTATTGCCTCATAAGCTCCCCTTCTCATATTGAACCATCCTTGCAATGTTTTTCATAAGATCCTATTGTCATGTTTTTCACAATTTGGGTTCTGAGTCTTTAGGGACAGACATAGGGTGAAGTCTAAGACTTTGCTTCCCAGACATGTCAAGTCATAAAGTCACCTGAATTGACTGTAAAAAACAGCTTTTCAGGTTCCACTCCTGGCCTACCAAGTCAGAATCTCCAGGAGAGAAACCTAGGAATCTGTGCTTTTAATAGATAGCTCTGGTGATCTTGCCAGATCTTGCAAGATCTTATGATCTTGCCAGATGGGAGCACACAAGCTGGGTTTTCTGTGGGTATGACTAGGACACAGGCATCATGTCTGTAGGTTATTTTCTTGGTTTTATCTATGGAAAGGATAGGAGCATAGCAAAGATTCTTGGTTCTATATTCCTGCTTCTCTAACCTAATAATAGACCATTTTAAAATCTGAATATAGGGGTGTCTGGGTGGTTCAATCAGTTGAGCATCCAACTTTTGATTTCAGCTCAGGTCATGATCCCAGGGTTGTGGGATCAACCCCTGTGTTGGGCCCCACACTGAGCATGGCACATGGCACTTTCTTAAGATTCTCTTTCCTTCTGCCCTGCCCCCCTGCTCGCATTCTTTCTCTCTCTGTCTCTAAAGAAAAAGAAATCTGAGTACAAGTATATTCAGTCCTGGAAAGAATATTGACATTATTCATATATACATAATTAGACTTTATTGCTATTTGCCTGGAAATGTGACTTTTCTGGCATACTTTTTTAGTTTGCAACACAGAACTTTTCAGGAGTTTGATATTCTCATAAGTTTTCAATGCCCTTTGGATAAATGTCCATTAAGTGAACAGTAATTTCTCTTATAAACACATGGACATAATAAAATTTACTGTGGATTAAAGAGTAGGAAGACAAGATCCACTTTTCCTCATACAATTTTTTAAAAAATTATTAAAAGAACAAACAATAATCAGTCTACTAAACTATATATATTTTAAAGCAAGATTTTTTGTTTAATTCTGAAAAAGAGAGAGAGTGTGTGTTTGTGTGTTCAAGTGGGGGAGGGTCTGAGAGAGAGGGAGAGAGAGAATCCCAAGCAGGCTCCATGCTGTCAGTGCAGAGCCTGATGCAGGGCTCGATCCCACAAACCATGAGATCATGACCTGAGCAGAAATTAAGAGTTGGATGCTCAACCGACTGAGCCACCCAGACACCCCTTAAAGCAAGACTTACAGAATTATGCAGTTATTTGGTATGAAAAGTGTGAGTCTCTATTAATTTCCAGTGATGTCTTTGTTCAGTGGATACTAGTTGAATACCTGCCATGGACCAAGCCTCAATATCAAACCTCATTTAATTTAACGTAATTTTACTGTGGTTACTTCACATTTTATGAAAAGAAAATCTAGTTTTAATATACATTAACAGTTTATCAAAACTATAAATAGAATAAAAAGCCTCATGATCAGGTGCTTATGATGGACAATATGGCCACAAGTCAGGGCTTCCCAGCTGCTGTGTGTCGACAACTTCCTTCCTCTTTCAGGCCTCTCGAGTCAGCTAAGATCATTTCATTACTGTGTTTCAGTCTCCTTTTTTTAAAGCAAGAAATAGAGAAAATGTGTTTGACTTGAATCCACTTAAAATTTTAATAATCTGTTATATTATTGATTATATCATTTTATTATTTAATACTAGTATTAGTATTATTACCATGTAATAATACACAAGCATACACTCATTATTATATATATTATAATTTTCCTTTTCTCTTTCCCTGTCCCCTAAATTTTATGTACATTATATGAATTTATACATCAACATGTAAAGATGTGATTAGTCGATTGTTATCACATTTTTTGGTGACTTTTCCGCTTAATATGGCTTGGAGATATACATATTAAAACATATACTTCTAGCCCATTCTTTTTAATACTGCACTGTATTCCATAGTATGAATCTATCATAATTTATTTAACCTTTGTCCTATATGATGACCAATAAGATCTTGTGATCGATTTTCAGGCCATATGAATTACATAGTAATATTACTGTTTTTCACTTTCTCCTCTTGTCTCTTCATGTTTACCCACTGTGCACATCATTTATTGTCTAACTTATGCAGCTATCCCAACATGTAATAGCCTAGCCTTCAACTGTAGCTCTTAGAGATTATGCTTCTTTTTATAAACCAGTACTTAAATATTTTTTGTAGTCTTCACCTTTGTATTGACTTTTATTCTCAGAAAAAAAAGTTCAAAAGGAATGATATCTTTTCTCCATTTCATCATGCAGAGGCCTGGGAATCTAAGTAATTTAGGAGGGCAGTATGTGTATATGATCCTGTTTAAGGAATGGTGCATGGGGATTCTGATATCCAAAATTTGCACAGTAGTTGTTTCTTTGGTGTGAGGCTTATATATTTTTTAATATTTATTTATTTTTGAGAGAGAGAGAGAGAGAGTGGGGGGGACAGAGAACCCAGCCTCTGTGCTGATGACAGAGAACCCAATGCAGGGCTCAAACTCACAAACCACAAGATCATGACCTAAGCCAAAGTCGGAAGCCCAGCTGACTGAGCCACGTAAGCACCCCAAGGCTTATCTTTAAAATACCTGTTAAAGGGGAGCCTGGGTGGCTCAGTCAGTTAAGCTTCCGACTTCAGCTCAGGTCATGATCTCATGGTCCGTGAGTTCGAGCCCCACGTCAGGCTCTGTGCTGACAGCTCAGAGCCTGGAGCCTGTTTCAGATTCTGTGTCTCCCTCTCTCTCTGACCCTCCCCCATTCATGCTCTGTCTCTGTCTCTGTCTCAAAAGTAAATAAAACATTAAAAATTTTTTTTAAATACAACAGTGGAGGTCAATAATTATGCAAGTTTTAATGATGATGGAAAAATTGGGTCAATTTCAGAGTGGGTACAACACAGAGTGTTCCTGAACCACTGGCAAATCCTAAAAGATGTTGTAAGTCGAGTGTGGAGTAAGAACCTGAGCTTTTCCATTTACCGCTCATCGGCTGCATCTGAGATGGACACACTCACTTTATATTTGGGGTGGCTTTCGTTCTTTATCAAAGGCAATATGGCAGAGTGTGGCCTGGCTGCCTCTGCTACATAAAGCGGCCATTCTTCCCAGTCCATTGCTATTGTAGTTTCCAGGGGTGATACAGCTGTCTCTCCCTTAACTCCTCACAAATGTGCGTGCACATACCTGCAACACACACACACACACACACACACACACACACACACACACATACACATACACACACAGCTAAGAATGCATGTTTCCCCGAGTCCCCCAAAAGGTGCCTCACTGCCTCTGGTATGTCCAGCTTGAACTTGAGTAAACTTCATGCTCACAGGATACACAGCTTGTTACATGTGGAGTCAGGAAATCTTTCTTGTTTGAAGGATGTAATTTCACGGTGGGGTCTTCTTATATTGCTCGCACTGTGTGGAGTCCCAGGCTATTTCTGAAGAACATAATCACAAATTTGAGACCAAGGTGAACAATGTCTGCTTAGCTGCAGCTGATCGGATGCACAGCAACTGAAACTAATCATCAGAATTTCTCAGTTGCCACATGAATTATGAACTCTGGGAATTCAGACTTTCAAAAAGAAGCCAAATCATGGGAAGGGAAATATATCCTCTCTGGATGGAAAACATATCCATCCAGTTTTGTCAATTGCTGAATAGCTGAACGCCCCCCCTCTCACCCCACCCAAGAATATTTTCCTGAGCGAGCTCTTTGGTTCCTTCCTGTTTTTCTATATTAACCTTTTTAAAAAAAAATTATTTGCCTTTGTTTTCTTTTATTTTCTTTCACTAAAAACTCAATATTTAGATTTGGATGGAGCAGAGGAGAAGCAGATGGTTAGGAAACCACATGGACCAAATTCTAGTTCCATTTGTGATCCGAGTGGGACCCTATCTGTCTCCTATTTGACAATTTGGTGTTCCCACCTCACAGTTTGGTGGGTAATCTGTAAAATGATAAGATGTCACCGATCCAATTACCTAACCACTCATCTTCCCTTTCTATAAATTTCTATTCAGAATAAGCTGTGATCTCAGCCCTGTGTATCTGATGAAGGAGACAGACATGTTCATAGTTAAACAATGGTAGGACCTGTTCTGTATGTGTCAGAGGTATGAACAGAGGCTTATGTGAGTAACAACAAAGACGAAACCAACACCTCTCCCTGAAGTTTGGGACTTTCCCCTTTATTTTGTAACAAGACCATCCCAGCTATGTGAACCCAAAGGTACTCCCCCACCCCCTTCTTAGCTCCTCACCTTCAATCCCATCTCCCAGGCCTCAGAAGTGACCAGTACTAATACTAGAATGTTTCTTCTACAGATTTCTCTTACAAAAGTATACAGATGTGCAGATTAGAGTTTTCCCTAAAAAGGAGCAGACTTTGCATTTTTTTTTTTTTTTTTTGGTGCATCTTGCTTCTGTGCTCACTTTCTGTGCTTTATACTAGTCAGTCATTACCTGCCTGGCACCCTCGCATCTCACCCCTACTGCCACCTTCTCAGAGAGGTGTTCGCTGTTGGGGATCATCGTATTGAAATAGCCTCTCCCGCCCAACCCCCACTCCCTGCAAGGTGTGGCGGGAGAGCGAGGTCTCCATATAACTGTTTTATTATAATACATCTAGATAAGTTTTAAATTTTTGTAAGAGAAATTCTCCCGCACAAATCTACTTTTCCAAAATACTCTTGGCTAGTCTCAAATATTTATTTTGTATCATGTTTAAATAAGTATTTCCATGTAAATTATCAAGTTTGAACATTTTACTATGCATTTTTCTGACCAGTTTTCAGCTTCTGTGACTTGCCTACTTATAATATTTTGCTGTTTTCAATTGGCTTGTCTGGCATCTTCTTCTCAACTTGTAGCTGCCATTGATACTGAGCATATCAATCCATTATTTGCCATGTGTGACTATTACCTTTCCTTTTGTCTTTTAAGCTTACTATTTTTGCCATAGAAAACTTTGCATTTTTATAGCCAAAACTATCTTTTAGGCTTCTGGGTTTCCAGTTTTAAATATAAAAATTTCTCCTAACTAAAGCTGAGACATATTCTCTTGATTGTTTTATGGTAATATTTTAATTTTTTTAAGTAGTTAAGTCTCTCATCCAGCTGGAATTTATATTTATATGTGATAAAATATAGTGAATTATCTCTGTTCTGCCAAATAGATTTTCAATTATGTCAGTACCATCTTAAATCAGCCATCTTTCCCCCACTGATTTGAAGTTTAAATATATGACTTTGACTTAAATATATTCATTTAAATATATAATATATAATACATAAAAGTTGATATATATGCATTTATATATATACCACATATGTGTGTATACATATATAAATTTAAATCTATTTCTTGCTCTGTGTTTTTATCCCGCTCACCTATTTATCTAATCTTATATATATTCTTATATGTCTCTCCATATAAATTTTATTTTGATACTTCTAGATAACTATTAAAATCTTATAAAGTAAATTCTTCCTCACAAGCCTATTTTTCCAAAATACTCTTGACTGGTCTCGAATATTTATTTCATATGATTTAAAAAAGCATTTATTTAAATTAAACCTGCCAACATTATGCATCAGATCCGGCTTTTCAAAGAAGACCCATCTGGCTGCCCTGTAGGGAACGAATTGTAGTAAGGAGGGGCAGGTGACAGGGAGATGGCTAGGAGGTGGCTCGGACAGGGGTGGCAGGGCAAAGCCATTTCCACAACCAGATCAGTTGGACTTCGACCTTTCGATGTGATGTACAAAGAAAAGTGAGTCACGCTATTGGACAGCAGGGCTAGACAAATGTAAATCCTTTTCCAGAGTGAGGACAGACAGGAAGAAGTCAGTTTGGCAGTGCACAGGAGGAAAGAAGATATGTCCATTGTGGATAGGCGGATTGATGCATGAGGGTTATCTGTGGGCAGACAGAAATTGGTGTTGATGATGTTAATCATTTGGGTAATTTAAACATCTTTTAAAAGAGGCTTTCAAATAAAGTGCTAGAGCCTTTTAGACATACTTTAGACTTTATTTGCTTTCTTATGAGGCCCGACTTTCTTCTGATTCATTCCTACTTTGGCAGCTGAGGGCAGATTATTGTAAATAATCACAGAATGAGGTATCTCTTCTTACAGAGTAGAGCTCTGTTCAGATGAGGTAAATGCCAGTTTTTGAATATATGTGTTCCTCTTTCATAGAAATATTTTCCTATAAATATTATGTATGAATAGCTTGATACTGGCTTTACAAAGCTTCATATTGTTAAGGTCACTATCACTTCCTCTCAATCATAGAAACTGTTTAGACCACTGGATATAAGTAGTATTATCTCTTGAAATTACACTTCAGTTTATCTCCAGGTATTGTGTAGATTGACTTCTCACAGCTTTTTCATTCACTTGTCCTTGCAGAACTTGACAGCCCAGAGGAGCTAGGGAAAAAGCGTATCTGCAGGATCATCACAAAGGACTTCCCCCAGTATTTCGCTGTGGTTTCACGGATTAAGCAGGAAAGCAACCAGATTGGCCCTGAAGGCGGGATTCTGAGCAGCACCACTGTGCCCCTTGTCCAGGCTTCATTCCCAGAGGGTGCTTTAACCAAAAGAATCCGCGTGGGCCTCCAGGTAATGTTCACAAAGACTTGTTTCCTTGGCACATGTAGAGACCGTGTGACCATGCTCTGCTCAGAAGACCGTTGTGGTGACTCACCCCAGCGATACTGCTCATCAAAGCAGTGGGCCGGTTTGGGAAGCAGTAACCTAGTTCATGAAGTATAAAGTGAGCTTAGTGGCTTATTAAATAAGGTATGTATTTTAGGGTTTTCTTTTGAAAGTATACCTTGGTTTCTGATGAAAGACTGTTTTGTTAACCATAGGTTACTGGTCTCAGTATGTGCGACAAGAGCACCAAAAGAGCAAATATACCATTAAAGAAATAAACTGTATTTGATTTGGTTTATAATATGCCATAGCATGAAGATCAGTACTAAGGAAACTTGCAAGCTTTCACATTTTGATTTAAGTAGATCATAAACACTGGGTTTTATCCAGACCAGTTAGAACTTGTTTTGGTTTGGAAGGCTAACTGAAAATCTTGGCAAGGATGGTCTTTCTTATATTTACTTGTTTCAGCTAGACCTATTGAAAAAGGAAAATAGTAAGGAAGGTAACTTAATTTGTGTTAATTAACATAGTCTTTAATAGTTTAACTTAAAGTTCCTGTTCTTTTTGTGAGGTTTTTTAGAGTCAAGTACTCTAAACTCTTGAGAAGGCCGTCAGTAACTTGTGACTGAGGACACCACCTTATATTTCAGTGACATCAGGTTCCCTTCAGCTATCTCTGGTATTGAGTATTTTACCAAATAGCAAAGAAGCCATAAGGAAGACATTAGGTTTGGTAGTCTAGAATTGAAATCTTAAGTGCCCTTTTGTTACTTAACTCTGAAAAACCTCAATTTTTGCCTGGGCACACATTGCCCATGTAATGTTTTACTGGATGTCCTGCATAGGTTTAACATACACTAGACTCAATATTTGCTGACCTTTACTTTTAGTTAGACTAAAAGGCTTCTATGCTGTGAGACTTGATTCACTCTCTGTCACTCACACTCCTGTTGCCTGTTTTCTGCTGGGGAAATACACACACTGACCAGTTCCTGCTACACTGTTAAGTTGTTTTGGTTCTTTTTTGTGCCCTCCTGAAATAGTAAGGATTAAGAAGAAAGACTTTTTTTTTTTTTTTTTTTTTTTTTTTTGGTTGTCTGTTTTGAGCTTTTTCCTCCTCGCTTAAAAAGTCAATTTTCCAATGACAGAAAAATGTTAACTTCCATTTAAGGTCCTTTCTCTGTCTCTAGGCCCAGCCTGTTCCAGATGAAATTGTGAAAAAGATTCTTGGAAACAAAGCAACGTTTAGCCCAATCGTCACCGTGGAACCAAGAAGAAGGAAATTCCATAAACCTATCACAATGACCATCCCGGTGCCCCCGCCCTCAGGAGAAGGCGTGTCCAACGGGTACAAGGGAGATACCACGCCCAATCTGCGCCTGCTCTGTAGCATTACAGGTTTGGTTAACTTGCTGCTGTACTTCCCTGGATGCTCGCTAACATTTGCAGTCATTCTGTACAAAGATATAAAGCCTTTGAAACATCCATGCCAACTTTATAAGCATAGGGAAAAGAGAAAAGAATAAAACATTTTGCTTGTCTGTCACCTCATCTCTGTACCTTTTCTCCCTGTACCTTTCTTTAAAGATGCAGAGATCATGACTCATTTAAAATTCAGTGATATTCTTTTCCCTGCCATTAAGTGTAGTATTAATAATTGCACTCTTTTAAGGTTATTGAGGTAGTATTGAATCTCCTAGAGCAGTTGGATAATCTCTCAAGGACCTAGACAGAGGCAGTGGACCTAGCAAAACCCTTTAGACTACAGGAGATTGGGTGGACTTTGGACAAAACAGAGCTGCCACAGAGAACGAGGAGTAAGGAAGAGCAAGAGCAAAGTCATGATTCTCCACACAAAGTCACGAATATAATCCAATAGACTAAAGCTATAAGGTCAGGAGAACACATGTTGTGATAATCACCTGGACTCCAGAGTTAGTTCATCATTTGATCATCCTAATATGATTTTTAACAGAAAGTCCTAGATTAAGATAGGTTGTTTTTTTGTTTCTATGAGTAGTTTCTATGACTAGCTGATTCCTCTTCTTACACTGGAAAATTAAATGATTTAGGCAGTACAAAATGAGCTGCTTCTTTTTTTTTTTTTTAATGTGAAATTTATTAACAACTTGGTTTCCATGCAACACCTAGTGCTCATCCCAACAAGTGCCCTCCTCAGTGCCCATCACCCACTTTCCCCTCCCTCCCACCCCCCATCAACCCTCAGTTTGTTCTCAGTTTTTAAGAGTCTCTTATGCTTTGCCTCCTTCCCTCTCTGTAACTTTTTTTTCCCCTTCCCCTCCCCCATGGTCTTCTGTTAAGTTTCTCAGGATCCACATAAGAGTGAAAATATTTGGTATCTGTTTTTCTCTGTATGACTTCTTTCACTTAGCATAACACTCTCCAGTTCCATCTACATTGCTACAAAAGGCCATATTTCATTCTTTCTCATTGCCAAGTAGTATTCCATTGTATATATAAACCTCATCTTCTTTATCCATTCATCAGTTGATGGACATTTAGGCTCTTTCCATAATTTGGCAATTGTTGAAAGTGCTGCTATAAACATTGGGGTACAAGTGCCCCTATGCATCAGCATTCCTGTATCCGTTGGGTAAAGCCCTAGCAGTGCTATTACTGGGTCATTGGGTAGATCTATTTTTAATTTTTTGAGGAACCTCCACACTGTTTTCAGAGTGGCTGCGCCAGTTTGCATTCCCACCAACAGTGCAAGAGGGTTCCCGTTTCTCCACATCCTCTCCAGCATCTATAGTCTCCTGATTTGTTCACTTTAGCCACTCTGACTGGCATGAAGTGATGTCTCAGTGTGGTTTTGATTTGTATTTCCATGATGAGGAGTGACGTTGAGCATCTTTTCATGTGCCTGTTCAGGCCATCTGGATGTCTTCTTTAGAGAAGTGTCTATTCATGTCTTCTGCCCATTTCTTCATTGGATTATTTGTTTTTGGGGTGTGGAGTTTGGTGACTTCTTTATAGATTTTGGATAGCCCTTTGCCCAATATGTCATTTGCAAATATCTTTCCCATTCCGTCGGTTGCCTTTTAGTTTTGTTGATTGTTTCCTTTGCAGTGCAGAAGGTTTTTATCTTGATGAGGTCCCAATAGTTCATTTTTGCTTTTAATTCCCTTGCCTTTGGAGATGTGTCAAGTAAGAAATTGCTGTGGCTGAGGTCAGAGAGGTTTTTTCCTGCTTTCTCCTCTAGGGTTTTGATGGTTTCCTGTCTCACATTCAGGTCCGTTATCCATTTTGAGTTTATTTTTGTGAACGGTGTAAGAAAGTGGTCTAGTTTCATTCTTCTGTATATTGCTGTCCAGTTCTCCCAGCACCATTTGTTAAAGAGACTGTCTTTTTTCCATTGGATATTCTTTCCTGCTTTGTCAAAGATTAGTTGGCCATACATTTGTGTGTCCAATTCTGGAGTCTCTATTCTATTCCATTGGTCTATGTGTCTGTTTTTGTGCCAATACCATGCTGTCTTGATGATTAAAGCTTTGTAGTAGAGGCTACAGTCTGGGATTGTGATGCCTCCAGCTTTGGTTTTCTTCTTCAATATTACTTTGGCTATTCAGGGTCTTTCATGGTTCCATACAAATTTTAGGATTGCTTGTTCTAGCTTCGAGAAGAATGCTGGTGCAATTTTGATTGGGATTGCATTGAATGTGTAGATTGCTTTGAGTTGTATTGACATTTTAACAATATTTATTCTTCCAATCCATGAGCACAGAAAGATTTTCCATTTCTTTATATCTTCTTCAATTTCCTTTGTAACAAAATAAGCTGCTTCTTAACTTTCTTGATAGTTCTTGTATTTTTAAAAAATTTAAAAATAAGATAATTATATTGTCTATCTGAACAACTAATCTTTGCACCTATAAATTGCACTTAAAAAATGTGCTTTATAGCCTGTGGTTGCCCCAGGTTTAAAATATTCTTTAGTTGCCAAACAGAAAAATGATCTTTAAAAAATGTAATATCTTACAAGAAGATCACTATAAGGTAGCACTAGTGCTAGAAGGAGAATAGAGGAAAACTACCTTTAGGGCATGCCATTAATTGAAAGTTGCTGAAGTTTTGCAAGTTCCGGCTGTGCAGGAAGAACAGGATGGTGAAGAAGATATTATAAGGGGCATCTCCCATGATGACGTCAAGGTATCTGCTCTTGCTCTCTCAGGAGGCACCTCGCCTGCTCAGTGGGAAGACATCACAGGAACTACACCTCTGACATTTATAAAGGATTGTGTCTCTTTTACAACCAATGTTTCAGCCAGGTATGGAAATAAAGGATTCCCAAAAGCACTAAGGAATTAATTTTATTAACTTTTGGAAAGTAAAAGTTTTTGTGCTCAATACCACCAGTATGATTAATTTTAAAAATTTTGATGGTGAACTTGGGCCTAACTCAGAAATGTAAAATTCACTACTGTACGTCATTTTATCCAGTTCTTACAAGCAGCTCTACGGTGCTAGACTTGCTTCTGCTAGTTCTCAGCAATTTGTAAAAACCTATTTCTGTTGATCGTTGTGGAAATCTGGCCCCTTTGCTAAAGGAAGACAGCAACTTGTTTTTAATTTTTATAGTCTCAAAGAAAAAAGATAGGATTTCCATGTCTTTCCCATTTTCTTCCATAAAATCCTTATTCCTTCTAATGTAAAGTAAGAGATTAAACTCTTAAGCAGGAGTAGAAGGGAAGGCTCATCATGGGTAATTATACGAGGGGAATAAGAATCTTATGGGAAGGACAAGAGAGAAAAAAAATCCTTAGCATTTCCTCAGCAAAGGAACAAACATATAATAAATGTAGACCTTCTGTAAGCAGAGTAAGCATCATTGCTGTTTGTTTAAATGAACAAGTTAATGTTTTGGTATCATTCCCTTATATGCTTTGACTTTTTAATGATGATTATTTTTAAGATTTCGCTAAAATCATCTCATTTTCACACTTCTGTGTTTCTCAGATTTTGGCTTGCAGACTGCCATCAAGTTTTAGAAACTGTGGGGTTAGCCTCACAGCTGTACAGAGAACTAATATGTGTTCCATACATGGCCAAGTTTGTTGTTTTTGCCAAAATGAATGATCCTGTAGAATCCTCCCTGCGCTGTTTCTGCATGACAGATGACAAAGTGGACAAAACTTTAGAGCAGCAAGAGAATTTTGAAGAAGTTGCAAGAAGCAAAGATATTGAGGTACCTTGTTCATAACAAGTTTGTTTTATTACATTCCCCGGATATGGGGTTGTCTTTTGAGGTTACAATAGCACTTATTAGAAATATCAAGCTCATGATTGATTTCAATTTTTGGTTAAAAAATTTGATATAGACTTATCCTCTAATGTTTTATGTGTCTTTGTATGAGGCTATCTTGGTTTAAATGTAGTAGTAATGAATCTACGTCATGGTCAGTGCTTCCCTGTGGTAACTTGAATTGTTTTATTTTTATGGTCACTGTCTTTAGCACATTACTATGATTTTCCATTTGCAAACTCAGTAAAAGTATTGGAGTAAAAAAAAAAAAACAACCAACTTTCAAAGTCTGTATGAATATGCGATTGATGTCAGCACTTTCTCAAACATGTCTAAGGTTGCTAGAATAGAATTGAATATATAATTCTGTCTTATACATGTGCATGATTTGGTTTCCAATCACAAGTGTTGAATTGTGAGCCTGAAGAGTTATTTTTGTGGCAAGTAACACCATAGAAGTAATTTCCTAATAAGGAGACAAATGTGACATAGAAATATGTCAGTCTTTTAATATTATGTGACTTAAAATTTCAAAATTCTTCTAATTTAATTAACATTAAATTTTGTGTTTCTTTTACTCCAAAAGGTTCTGGAAGGAAAACCTATTTATGTTGATTGTTATGGAAATCTGGCCCCACTTACTAAAGGGGGACAGCAGCTGGTTTTTAACTTTTATGCTTTCAAAGAAAATAGACTGCCGTTTTCCATCAAGGTAAATCATCAATAGACTCTGAATTAAAAAAAAAAAAAAAGGTGGGGAGCGCCTGGGTGGCTCAGCCAGTTAATCTTCTGACTCGATTTCAGGTTAGGTGGTGATCTCACAATTTGTGAGTTTGAGCCCCACATCAGGCTCTGTTCTGGCAGTGCAGAGCCTGCTTAGGATTCTCTCTCTCCCTCTCTCTCTCAATAAATAAATAAATAGTTTTTAGGAAGAGCTCTTAGAGAATAAAAAGAAAAAAAAGTTTAATGATTTATCCAGTTTGAAATAACCCACCAAACTTGAATTCAGAGGAACAAGGTCAGATTTTGCCCAAGTTCTCCCCCAGGGCACTTTTGAGCCAGGAAAGCTTTATAATTAGCGAAAAAGAGCCTTTACCTTTTAAACAGCTAAATGATTGTTTCTGTTTAAGCAAATATTTGTCAGACCAAACAATCTAGAATAATAAAATGCATCAGATCTCATTCATGCTTATTAATCAAATAATGGCTGAAATCCAAACCCCATAATTAAGTTCCATCTTAATGGAGCCCAAGGACAGTCTGGAGAAACTTCCTCTTCCGAGAACAGAAGGACATGGGACAGTTATTTGCTGTTATTATTGTTGCTAAAACGGAGGCCTTGGGAAAGAGAAATTATTAGATGGGAAGAAAATGTATATCACCCAGACTATACAGCGTATTACCAGGGTAAAACAAGAAGACACAGCCATCCCGGGTCTAATCTAGGAACCTAGCATTCTAAATCCCGTCGAGTTTACATGTGACCACGGTGGTTGTTCCGTAACTATTACCATCATCTTTTCCCTTTACTTTTCTTGCCTCTTGAGGTGCTCTGTAAAATAAACATGTTTAATCCTTGTATAGACAGGAATCCTCAGAAAAGTCCCTCTCTATAACTGTCAACCACCTAAATTCTTCTAGATTAGAGACACCAGCCAAGAGCCCTGTGGTCGTCTGTCTTTTCTGAAAGAACCAAAGACAACAAAAGGACTGCCTCAAACAGCTGTTTGCAACTTAAATATCACTCTGCCAGCACATAAAAAGGTATCTTTTGATACTGGTTTATTGTGACTCTCTTCCCCTGGTCGTGAAGAAGTGGGCCCTTGGTATGCAATTAAGGAATGCTTTGTAACATGATTCAAGTTCCTGAAACTCCAGTTGTATTAGTCTCTTTGTGTAAATTGAGTCTTGTTACCGTGGTGTCAAGTTGTTATGGTTTGTATGATGGAGTCCTCTGTATGGTGCTTCTGCTTCTGCTGGTAGCCCAGAGATTTTTATGCTTTCAAATGATGTCACACATTAATTTGCCGTGGATGTACAGTTCTTGATATTTTGTGTTGGCTTCTTTTGATTTGCTTTGCTCTCTTGATTCAGCTTGCATTTTGTGCTTTCTACTCAGTCCTTTTCATATCCTGATATTCTTTTCCCTGCTGTCCATTATAATATTCCTTGTCTCTGCAATGCCTCTTGGAACCAAAAGGAGACAGAGTCAGATCAAGATGATGAGGTAATATGAACACTTCTGCTTTTACTCTATCAGAGATAGAATAGAAATTGAAACTGTATACAAGAAGTTACAGCGGGCTGAAGTGGGGAAACGGATTATATGTTGGCAGATCTTAGCGTAAGTGAGGTAAAGGGTGTACGGTTTTCTTAAAAAATGGTTTACTCTTCCTCCACATGTACATGAGAACACTCCAGGGCATTCAGGAATGTGATCCCGCTAGTGTTTGAAAAAGAGAAACTAAAATTCTTTAAACATTTTTAAATGTAGTAGCTTGGCATGTATAAATATACGTTTTTCCATATTTCCACCTAGTATCCACTCTGTGTAACAGTCAAATCAAGATTATGAGTAACACATGAAGTTTTATTGTATAAGTCAAGTTGTTCTGTGTAATACCAACTATGTGTTCCATGGCTACTGATAAATATTTGTCATTTAAAGAAAATTATCTTGGCCATTTTTAAGGGTATTGTAGAGTAGTTCCATTTGGTTTTGAATGAATTTTTCCTTATGAGGCATCTCCTAATATTTTTCCAAGTTATATGATAATTGGATTTTTAAAACTCATACCAGTAATAATAAATAGAATCTTATTTCTAATAAAGCCATTAACCCTTTTTTAACCTCATCTACACTTTATGCCTTAGAACATATAGAAACAGCAGCAGTAATCTGAATGAGACGCCGTGTGCCCTTTTCCCTTGAATGTACTCACACAGAGGGAGTGTACATCGTGATATATGTGTTTTAAATATGAAGGATTTGGGAAAATTTACTGCTTAGCATCAGAAGTCTCTGTAACGCTCGTCTTGTATTTGTAGTTCCCTGTAGTCTGCTGTGTTGGTGCTCTTATATTTGCTAAATGATGGGAATGTGGTTGAGACAGCGGCTGGGGTTGTAGAGTCACAACAGGGAATTACCATTTTCATGAGGAGAATCCATACGAAGAAAAATAGAGATAAACCAGTCATCAACATGCCATCCTTCAAAATGTTTCAAAACCATACAGAGGTCACAAGGAATTTGGACACAGTCTCTCTCTCTTTTTTTTCTTTTTTAGGCCGAGAAAGCAGATAGACGACAGAGCTTTGCATCTTTAGCGTTACGTAAGCGCTACAGCTACTTGACTGAGCCTGGAATGAGTGAGTTTTCTAACACATTTACTAATCTATGTGGATGTCTATAAGAAGAGACATTTTTTCTGTACAAATTGAATTTGGGGGTCATTTGGAAGCCCAATGGCAAAAGAAAAATTGCCTGCAAGGAAACTTTATCATGAAATGTAACTGATACTTTGTACATAGTTGAAGATGTGAAGCACAAACACCCTTAGATCATAACCTCAAAACAGTTTTTTTTTAAAAGCCCCTACCTATTTTAAAATTTAGAAACATCTACTCATTACTTGTCTTTAAAAACCTTGATTTCACTGTGATTGTTAACTGTCCTAGGAGATAATGCACCAATGCTGCTTTAAATCTAAGCTCAAAAGAGAAAATATTTTTATATATGCAGGTTGGTAGAAAAGTGATAATGTAACTTTGATTTTCATCTCATTTTTCATAATATAGGTAGGTCATTATACCTCAGTCCTGATTCTCCTTCTTCCCAGTTTGCAAGAAGTGTATCTTCCTACGTTCTTGAGGCACTTGCTTATTGAATTCGTATCTCCTCCTTCCTCTCTCCCTCTCCGCCACCACCTCCACCCCCCACCCATCTTTATTAAGTACCATTTCCAAGGCTAGTCTTCACTAGACTGGTTAAGCCCTTTTCTTCTTTCAGTGATTGTTTTGGTTCATTGTTAACTGGCTTGCAAGTATCAGGGTATAAATCCATTCAGTCATATTCATTCATTCCATCTCCCTCCCCACTTCATCTTCCCCTATGCCCTCAGCCCTCCAGAGAATCCCTCCATCAACAGGAGCTAAGAGTGCTGAGAGTAGCACTGTGTTTGATCCATCAGAAAAGGAGTTTTACACAAATAATTGTTAGTGAATAATTTCTGGCTGTTTCCCATTACTCACAGTTAACTTGAGTTCAGGGAGGATTGGAAATTACAAATAAGAGCCACATCTTCGGTTTTTCCCACCTTTCCTGAGTTCTTGTTTCTGTGGGCCAACATAGCATATTCAATGTGCAGCAGGAAGACTCTAGTACTTAGCTTAAAAGGTCTTAGCATAATCTTATGGAGTCTAGCTCCTTGACTACTGGCGGAACTTTTATATCCAGACACAAAACGGGGAGCATAAGAGAAATGGAGCTCTACCACACTCATAAATGTTTTTCCAGATCTCAGTTTTTGTCTCTAGCATAAATATCTAAATCCTTCCAAAACCATAAGGGATGAAACTAACTCCTCTTATTCTACAAAGCAAGGACAATATATGTGTATAAGAGGATGGTTTTTCAATAAGACTAAATATTCTTTGAGAACTTTTCTTTGGAATGCTATTTTGCCTCAAATCTAAGGCTCTCAGAGGGTAGCTAGTTGGGACTCCCAGGCAAAATACTTAAGATTTGGACAGGTTCCATGACCAGCTTCTTTAGGTCCAAGGTACCTCTGGGCAGGTGAGCTCCTATATGATTCTGGTCCCTAAAGTATTTGGGGGACTATATGAGTTTGAGGTAAGGTGTGTGCTAAGTCAACTAAATTTTTTTCATTTATGCAAGTGTTGCTATTTTTTAGTTAGCTTCGGTTATGGTATAACATTGATAGAAGGAAGAAGGTACTTTTCTCTGTTTTATGGAAGGGAGCATAATAGTGGTAAACAGCGAAATGGAAAGGACTAAGAACTAAAAACTAAGGAAATGTCATGGCCTCTGAATTGGTGTTAGAACTGCAAGTGATGCAGCTTTTCTCTCAGTACCCTGTCCCTTCCACCCCCACCCCAACCTCCCAAACAAGAAAGAATCTGGTGTAATTCAGTGCCTGACATCCAGAACCTCCCAGAAATTTTCTTTGTTATAAAGTGCATCACAAAATATGTGTCATTTAAGCATAAAATGTGTAACCAATCAGTAAATTGGCTACTTCATGCAAAGTTAAAACCATACATGTGGTTCAGAAGACTACATTGCTTGACGGAGCCAGCCTTCAGTGGTGAAGGAGAGATGCTTTGCCAGTTTCTGGTAGTTATAAAAATAAATTCTCTTGAGACATTGGGCTGAGCCCAAGTCACTAAAGTGAAGGAATCCCCAAATCTTCCATTTGCAGTATGGTGTGTCCAAAATATATTAAGCAATATAATATTGAGAATTATGACTAGGAGGGGTAATGAACGGGTGAGTTTTTCCTCAGTTCTTCCACGTTTCTTTATTATAATATGTAAGCTTAGAAGAGGACATGTTCTGAATATTTGAATTTAAATGTACACTAGGAATGAAAATCTTCACCCTTGTGGGAGTAGCTGCTAATCCAAGGACTGGATTGTAGCAATGGCCCGGGCACAGCATGAAGAGGAGCATAAAAGATGAAGCAGATTGTCATTTCCTCTTCGCGTTTCACTATTATTCTGAACCAGTGCTTTCTGGGAGCGAAACTGTACTCAACTTTGACATAGACCATTAGGCCTTGGCAGGCATTCCAAATCTCTGTGACCAACTCGGTTTGTTTGTTAGAGCTGTAGAAGTAGAGAGGACCAAGTGTGCATTTGCTCTCCCCCAGTGAGTGTGCTTACCTCATTTGTGTGTTTCTTGTCCCATTGCCAGATGAATGCTGGTACTAAATCCATCTTTCCTAGTGGTAGGTTTGCCTCACGGCTGCTCTACTCTTTGGAGCAGCCATGAGCCCCATGAACATTCTGGGAAGGCACCAGAATTGGTACCTTTGCCACTGATAAATAAATATGTATACCAATATATACTGGATCCCACTGCAGATACTTAAGTATGAAGTGTTAAAAATACGACTGTGCTTTTTAGATTTTCCCATGATACCTTTTGAGAATTTAAAGTGTGATAGATTGTGGGGGAGAGGGGGGAATATCCAAAATAAACAATGTGCTTTTCTCCATAATGAAGATCACACTGGATATGGATACATTTAGTTGCAGATGTATTTTCAGTATGCGGTATTAAATATTTTCCTAAAATCTCAAAAGGTACCAAGATTTTGCATCTCATGGAAAAAGTGTACTCTTCTTTCTAAATGCTCTTGTGAAAGTATTTTTAAAGTTTATATATTGTGCATAATATGGCATAAAAATTGTATTACTTCATTGGCTTGTTTGCCGTGATATAATGCGCATGATAAGATGTTTTCAGTTGCTTTGCTTGCTTATGGTAACCATGAACCATATTTTCCGCTTTTCCCCCCTTTGTGTGTATGTACACATGCATTTTTAAATCATTTCATATTACATTTTCTTTTTCCTCACCAAAAGGAATATGCTGCATGGGAAAAAATAAATGCAAACATTCCTTTTCGTTGTTGTTTCTTTTAAAGTTCTAACTCAGAAAATTTCTTGCTCTTATTGGCTTTTTATGGGTGTGAAGCATAACCGAATCATGCATGGAAGATACAGATTTAAAATCCAGTGGCTTCACGGTTTGCAATCAGTTGCCTGTGACATAAAAGTTACTTTGGATTCTGCATGAAATAGGCTTGAGTAGTTTTCTAAAAAAAGAGTTCTAGATATTTAATGTATAGCTGCACACATCGATATGGTTCTGAGTAGGTGCAATCTGTATCACCGAAAGGTTCAAGGAGAGGGAGCATTAGAAATTACTAAAATGGAAGTTATATGGTTGCACAAAACGAACGTGTACCTATACAGGCAAAACAGAATGGCTGCTGATCTTTCGAAACCAGCACATAAGAAAGTCAATAGGAAGTAAGGGAACCGTTTTCCATTGTGGTTATTTTTCTCATCATTAATTCTTTCCTCATGTTTTCTGTTTTTCATTGTTGGCCTATTTGGTTGCGATGTGCTTTTTCTGTCTTTCATTTCCCATTGCTCTGTTTTCTGTTTGTTTGTTTATTTATTTATTATTTTTTTTAAATTCTGGATTGGTTATGTCTGTGGAGTTTTTTTTTTTTCCTCTTTTACTTAATTGTTCGTTTTGCCTCTTCCATTCTAAATCATGCAAACAATTGTACTTGCTTTTGTAATATTTCAAAGTTTACTGACCAATTTTTTTCTCTGGTCTCTCTGTTTCTCAACCATTTTTGTTGATTTTTGTGTTTGATTTCATTTTTAAAATTTAAGAAACAGTTGAACGGAGTGCAGGAGCAACAAGATCCCTCCCCACCACTTACTCATACAAGCCATTCTTTTCTACAAGACCATACCAGTCCTGGACAACAGCTCCGATCACAGTGCCTGGGCCAGCCAAGTCAGGCTTCACTTCCTTATCAAGCTCTTCCTCTAATACGCCATCAGCTTCTCCGTTAAAATCAATATGGTCTGTTTCGACTCCTTCTCCAATCAAATCCACATTAGGCGCGTCGACTACATCTTCAGTTAAATCCATTAGTGATGTGGCATCTCCGATTAGATCCTTTCGGACAATTTCTTCACCGATAAAAACAGTGGTGTCACAATCTCCGTACAATATCCAGGTTTCCTCTGGTACCCTGGTTAGAGCTCCCACAGTCCCAGAGTCCTCGCCTTTAAAAGGGCTGGCATCCAATTCTACGTTTTCCTCCCGAACCTCTCCAGTGACTACAGCGGGGTCTCTTCTGGAGAGGTCGTCAATTACTATGACCCCCCCTGCCTCCCCCAAATCAAACATTAATATGTATTCCTCAAGTTTGCCATTTAAGTCAATTATTACATCAGCAGCACCGCTAATATCTTCGCCTCTAAAGTCAGTGGTGTCTCCAGTGAAATCAGCAGTTGATGTCATTTCATCAGCTAAAGTTACAATGGCCCCCTCTCTCTCATCACCTGTGAAACAGATGCCTGGACATGCAGAGGTAGCATTAGTCAATGGATCTATTTCCCCCCTGAAATATCCGTCATCTTCAACTTTAATTAATGGATGCAAAGCCACTGCCACGTTACAGGAAAAAATTTCTACGGCTACAAACTCTGTGAGCTCTGTGGTTAGCGCAGCCACTGACACAGTCGATAAAGTGTTTTCTACCACGACAGCGATGCCATTTTCCCCACTCAGGTCATATGTTTCTTCGGCACCATCCGCTTTTCAGTCTCTAAGAACTCCTTCAGCAAGTGCACTCTATACATCCCTTGGGTCGTCAATATCTGCAACTACCTCATCCGTAACTTCATCTATAATAACAGTGCCAGTATACTCTGTAGTCAATGTTTTGCCAGAACCAGCATTAAAGAAACTTCCAGACTCTAGTTCACTTACAAAATCAGCAGCAGCCTTGCTGTCACCCATTAAAACATTGACTACGGAGACACGTCCTCAGCCCCATTTCAATCGAACTTCATCTCCAGTTAAGTCGTCTTTGTTCCTTGCACCCTCTGCCCTTAAGTTGTCTACACCATCTTCTTTATCTTCCAGTCAGGAGATATTAAAAGACGTGGCTGAAATGAAAGAGGACCTCATGCGGATGACCGCAATACTACAAACAGACGTGCCTGAGGAGAAGCCATTCCAACCCGAACTCCCGAAAGAAGGGAGAATTGACGATGAAGAACCTTTCAAAATCGTTGAGAAAGTAAAGGAAGACTTGGTGAAAGTGAGTGAAATCCTTAAAAAAGATGTGTGTGTAGATAATAAAGGACCACCCAAATCACCAAAGAGTGACAAAGGACTCTCTCCCGAAGACGACTGGATAGAATTTAGTTCGGAAGAAATAAGAGAAGCGAGACAACAAGCTGCCACGATCCATTCCCCAACTCTGCCAGAGAGAGTGCAAGTGAAAGCAAAAGCCGCCTCCGAGAAGGATTATAACTTGACCAAAGTTATTGACTACTTAACAAATGATATTGGGAGTAGTTCGTTGACAAATTTAAAGTACAAGTTTGAGGATGCAAAGAAGGATGGTGAAGAGAGACAGAAAAGGATTCTGAAGCCAGCAATCGCTTTGCAGGAACACAAACTCAAAATGCCTCCAGCCTCCATGAGGCCTTCCACCTCTGAGAAAGAGTTGTGTAAAATGGCCGATTCCTTTTTTGGAACAGATACTATTTTAGAGTCTCCGGATGACTTTTCTCAACATGACCAAGACAAAAGCCCTTTGTCTGACAGTGGCTTTGAAACAAGAAGTGAAAAAACGCCTTCAGCCCCACAGAGTGCTGAAAGCACTGGCCCTAAACCACTTTTTCACGAAGTCCCCATCCCTCCTGTCATTACAGAAACAAGAACTGAAGTGGTGCATGTTATCAGGAGCTATGAACCTTCGGCTGGAGATGCTCCCCCAGGCCAACCAGAGGAGCCAGTGTCACCCAAACCTTCACCTACTTTTACAGAACTGGAGCCAAAGCCCACCACCTCTAGTATTAAGGAAAAAGTGAAAGCATTTCAAATGAAAGCCAACGGTGAAGAAGACGACCACAGTCGGGTTCTGAGCAAAGGCATGCGTGTTAAGGAAGAGACTCACATAACCACGACCACCAGAATGGTCTATCATTCTCCACCAGGCAGTGAAGGTGCCTCTGAAAGAATTGAAGAAACCATGTCAGTCCATGACATCATGAAGGCCTTTCAGTCCGGGCGGGACCCTTCCAAAGAACTGGCAGGTCTGTTTGAGCATAAGTCGGCAGTGCCTCCAGATGTTCACAAGTCTGCTGCTGAAACCTCAGCCCAGCATGCAGAGAAGGACAACCAAATGAAACCCAAACTGGAGCGTATAATAGAAGTCCACATCGAAAAAGGTAACCAAGCTGAGCCCACTGAAGT
The DNA here is from genome assembly GCF_018350175.1 of Felis catus. Classification (NCBI taxonomy): domain Eukaryota; kingdom Metazoa; phylum Chordata; class Mammalia; order Carnivora; family Felidae; genus Felis; species Felis catus. Next base: position 21,899,186 of record NC_058378.1, on the reverse strand, counting down.
CATTATTAGAGAAACCAAAAAGCATCCAGAAAAGGAAATGTATGTATATCAGAAAGACTTATCCCGGGGAGATATTAACCTAAAAGATTTTCTGCCAGAAAAACACGATGCTTTTCCTTGTTCAGAGGAACAGGGTCAGCAAGAAGAAGAAGAACTCACTGCTGAAGAGTCATTGCCTTCTTATCTGGAGTCTTCCAGAGTAAACACTCCTGTGTCCCAAGAAGAAGATAGTCGCCCTAGTTCTGCTCAACTCATATCTGATGACTCTTATAAAACATTGAAGCTTTTGAGTCAACACTCAATAGAATACCATGACGATGAGTTGTCAGAACTAAGAGGGGAGTCTTACAGGTTTGCTGAGAAAATGCTTCTGTCAGAAAAGCTAGATGTGTCTCACTCTGATACCGAGGAATCGGTTACAGACCATGCAGGACCCCCTAGCTCAGAGTTACAGGGGTCTGATAAGCGGTCCAGAGAAAAAGTAGTCACTGCCCCCAAAAAAGAAATTCTCTCCAAAATCTATAAAGATGTGTCTGAAAATGGTGTAGGTAAAGTGTCTAAAGATGAGCATTTTGATAAAGTGACAGTGTTGCACTATTCTGGCGATGTTAGTAGTCCAAAACATGCCATGTGGATGCGCTTTACTGAGGACAGATTAGACAGAGGTAGAGAGAAGTTGATATATGAAGATAGGGTGGACAGGACTGTGAAGGAAGCTGAAGAAAAACTGACTGAAGTGTCACAGTTTTTTCGTGACAAAACCGAAAAGCTTAATGATGAACTGCAGTCCCCAGAGAAAAAGCCACGCCCTAGAAATGGTAAAGAATACTCTTCTCAAAGCTCTACCAGTAGCAGCCCCGAGAAGGTACTGCTGACAGAACTGTTGGCATCCAATGATGAGTGGGTTAAGGCAAGGCAGCATGGCCATGATGGACAAGGCTTCCCCAAAGCTGATGAGAGGAAAGAATCCAGTCTGCCGAGCAGCCCAGAGAAGAAGGTTCTCTCCCAACAGCCTGAGGACAGCAAGTCCATGGAGGAAGCCAAAGAAAGCATTTCGCAGAGCAAAGCACCAGAAGGGCCCCAGTCTGGCTTTCAGCTCAAACAATCCAAACTCAGTTCCATTAGATTAAAATTTGAACAAGGTGCACAGGCAAAAAGTAAGGACATGTCTCAAGAAGACAAAAAGCCGGAGGGCCAATCCAGAATCCCAGTCAAAAAAATCCAGGAGAGCAAGCTGCCCGTCTACCAAGTTTTTGCTAGAGAAAAGCAGCAGAAGGCCATAGACCTCCCAGATGAAAGTGTGTCTGTGCAAAATGATTTTATGGTCCTGAAAGCTAAAGATGAGCATGTCCAAAGCAATGAAATTGTCATAAATGATTCTGGCTCCGAGGATGTGAAGACACAGAGAACTGAAATGTCAAGTAAAGCAATGCCTGACTATTTTTCTGAGCAACAGGCTAAAGACTTGGCATGTCATGTAACCTCAGATTTAGCAACTAAAGGACCATGGGACAAAAAGGTCTTTAGAACATGGGAAAGTTCTGGAGCTGCTAACAATAAGTCGCAGAAAGAAAAACTTTCACATGTACTTGTTCATGATGTAAGAGAGAATCACATTGGTCACCCTGAGAGTAAGATTGTTGATCAAAGGAGTGAATTTATGTCTGTGACTGAGAGAGAACACAAGTTGTTAACAAATGGGTCTCTCTCAGAAATTAAGGAAATGACTGTAAAATCTCCCTCCAAAAAGGTCTTATATAGGGAATATGTTGTGAAAGAAGGGGAACGGCCGGGTGGATCTCTGGAACAACCTTCCAGGAGGAGTGAGAGCTCAGCAGCATCACACATCCCAGTCAGAGCTGCAGAGGGACGGAGAATACTGTCTTCTGATATTCCTGACGGTTTTTGCGAGCAGCCGACGTTCCCCCAACACGAACTATCACCAAAGTTGTCCCCATCAAGTATGAGTAAAGAGACAGTCGAGACACAGCACTTTAATTCTATAGAAGATGAAAAAGTTACCTATTCAGAAATCAGCAAAGTTTCCAAACGCCAGAGTTACGTAGGCTTATGCCCTCCTCTCGATGAAACTGAAACCTCTCCCACCAAATCTCCTGATTCCTTAGAGTTTAGCCCAGGAAAGGAATCTCCCTCTAGTGATGTGTTTGACCACAGTCCCCTTGATGGATTGGAAAGAGTTGCTCCACTAGCCCAGACGGAGGGAGGGAAAGACATAAAAACTTTACCTGTTTATGTCAGTTTTGTACAGGTGGGGAAGCAGTATGAAAAGGAGATACAACAAGGAAGTGTAAAAAAGATCATAAGTCAGGAGTGTAAGACAGTACAAGAGACCAGGGGGACCTTTTATACAACTAGACAGCAGAAGCAGCCTCCTTCTCCCCAAGGTAGTCCAGAAGACGACACTCTAGAACAAGTTTCCTTTCTAGACAGCTCTGGGAAAAGCCCTTTAACCCCGGAAACACCCAGTTCAGAGGAAGTGAGTTATGAATTCACGTCTAAGACACCAGACTCGCTCATAGCTTATATACCAGGCAAACCCAGCCCAATCCCTGAGGTGTCTGAGGAATCTGAGGAGGAGGAGCAGGCCAAGTCAGCCTCCTTAAAGCAGACTACGGTGGAGGAAGCAACCGTGGAGCGTGAAATGCCTACCGATGCGAGCAAAGACTCTAACCAAAGACCCAAAACCAGTAGAGTTGCCTATATTGAGTTCCCCCCTCCTCCACCACTGGATGCAGACCAGATGGAGCCAGATAAGAAGCATCATTATCTCCCTGAAAGAGAGGTTGACATGATTGAAGTCAGTCTGCAAGATGAACATGACAAGTACCAGCTGGCTGAACCGGTCATCAGAGTGCAGCCACCTTCTCCAGTTCCTCCCGGGGCAGACGTCAGCGATTCGAGCGATGACGAGTCCATCTATCAGCCGGTCCCAGTTAAAAAATACACCTTCAAATTAAAGGAAGTAGACGATGAACAAAAAGAAATGACCAAATCCAAAGCTCCTGCTGACAAGGCTTCCAACCAGAAAGAATTGGAAACCAATGGATCTGGAAAAGATAACGAATTTGGCCTTGGCCTCGATTCACCTCAGAATGAAACCGCCCAGAATGGGAACAATGACCAGTCCATCACAGAGTGTTCCATTGCTACCACGGCCGAGTTTTCTCATGACACAGATGCCACAGAGATCGACTCTCTGGATGGCTATGACCTGCAAGATGAAGATGATGGCCTGACAGAGAGTGATTCTAAACTCCCAAGTCAAACCATGGAAATCAAGAAAGATGTCTGGAACACAGAGGGCATTCTGAAGCCAGCTGATCGCTCCTTTAGCCAAAGTAAACTTGAAGTTATCGAGGAGGAGGAGGGAAGGGTGGGACCAGACGAAGATAAGCCACCTTCTAAAAGTTCCTCATCCGAAAGGACCCCTGATAAGACTGATCAGAAATCAGGGGCCCAGTTTTTCACTCTAGAAGGCAGACATCCTGACAGATCAGTGTTTCCTGATACTTACTTCAGTTACAAAGTAGATGAAGAATTTGCCACTCCTTTTAAAACAGTAGCTACCAAAGGTCTAGATTTTGATCCCTGGTCTAATAACCGAGGGGATGATGAAGTTTTTGACAGTAAATCACGGGAAGATGAAACTAAGCCATTTGGTCTGGCTGTGGAAGACCGCTCGCCAGCAACAACCCCTGATACAACGCCAGCCAGAACGCCAACTGATGAAAGTACCCCAACTAGTGAGCCTAACCCCTTCCCATTTCACGAAGGGAAAATGTTTGAGATGACTCGCAGTGGTGCAATTGACATGAGCAAGAGGGATTTTGTTGAAGAGAGGCTCCAATTTTTCCAGATTGGTGAGCATACTTCTGAAGGGAAGTCAGGGGACCAGGGGGAAGGGGATAAAAGTATGGTCACTGCCACACCACAGCCACAGTCAGGGGACACCACTGTAGAAACCAATCTAGAGAGAAATGTAGAGGCACCTCCAGTCGAACCCAACCCCAGCATCCCGACCAGCGGAGAGTGTCAGGAAGGCACATCCAGTAGTGGCTCCCTGGAGAAATCGGCAGCAGCCACTAGCACCTCTAAAGTTGACCCCAAGTTGCGCACGCCTATAAAAATGGGAATTTCTGCATCCACCATGACCATGAAGAAAGAAGGCCCTGGAGAAGTGACAGATAAGATAGAAGCTGTGATGACCAGTTGTCAGGGACTAGAGAATGAAACTATACCAATGATTTCAAATACAGCCAATAGCCACATGGGCACTAGGCCCCAAGAAAAACATGATTTCCAGAAAGATAACTTTAATAACAACAACAATTTGGATTCTTCCACTATACAGACAGATAACATTACAAGTAATATAGTTCTGACAGAACATTCTGCACCCACTTGTACCACAGAGAAAGCTAATCCAGTGAAAATCTCATCAGGAAAAAAGACAGGGGTACTGCAAGGACACTGTGTAAGAGATAAGCAGAAAGTTCTTGGAGAGCAGCCAAAGACCAAGGAATCGATAGGGATTAGGCGAAAATCCAAACTTCCCATAAAGGCCACTTCACCAAAAGATATCTGCCCACCAAGTCATATGCCAAACATGAAAGTGAGTAAAACGAAGCAGGTCAGTCAATCTGAGAAAACCAAAACCCTTATTTCTTCTTCATGTGTAGATGTAAAGTCCAGAATTCCAGTAAAAGACACACACAGAGATAATGTAGTTAGAAAAGCATGTGCCACACAAAAGCAAGGGCAGCCAGAGAAAGGCAAGGCCAAACAGCTTCCATCCAAGTTGCCAGTAAAGGTAAGATCCACCTGTGTCACCACCACTACCACCACCACCACCACCACCACCACCACCACCACCGCCATAGTAAAAGTTAGGAAGAGTCAGCTTAAGGAAGTATGTAAACATTCCATTGAATATTTTAAGGGAATTAGTGGTGAGACCTTAAAGCTTGTGGACCGCCTCTCTGAAGAAGACAAAAAGATGCAGTCCGAGTTGTCCGATGAGGAAGACAGTACCTCAAGAAACACGTCGTTGTCCGAGACTTCCCGGGGTGGCCAGCCTTCAGTTACCACGAAGTCTGCTAGAGATAAGAAAACAGAGGCAGCACCTTTAAAATCAAAGAGTGAAAAGGCCGGCAGTGGGAAAAGGAGCAGTAGAAGGACTGGTGAGAACGGAGGCAGTCAGGTCTCTCGAGCACTCTTTGCTCACATCCCGGAGAGCGAGCGTAGTTTGTAAACACTTTCCGACTCGTAGACCCTAGTGCATGAACTGTCGTGATTGCCTGTGAAGTGACTTAACCGTAGTTTCTCATTCTGTCACTGTCATCTGTGTGTGCTGTCTATACACTCTTCTTCCTCCCTTTTAACCAAACGACACTGTAGACAGCTAGGGAAGCATGCTGAAGACATTGGTGTCATTCAAGATGAGCAACTTTTTTTTTCTTTAATGTACTAATAATGATTCTGTCAAAGTAAAAGCAGAGATGTTGAGATCCCATCATGGTGTTTTCACCGACACGATGATTCTGTAACCGCTGTCCAGTAGCTAGCTCGTCAGCATGTTCGATTCCATCACATTGAGCATCCATGTAGTCTCACATCTGGCCGGTGCAGGTGACAATCAAGTGAGCCATGTGAAAAGAGAAGTGTTCATGTAGGTGACTAGGACACATGTAAGTGTACAGTGTTAGCATTAGTCTCTCTGTAAAATCTGAGTACTGCTAAAAAACATTTTCCAGTATCGTGTCTTTCTTGATGATTATTTTAATTAAGAAATTGTAAATCGTAGGTCCACAGAGTCCATGTGAACGGACAGATATCAGGATGGCAATAGTAGCCGACCACCTGGGACTTAGTTGGACAGGTAAGTGTATACAGTACTGAGTGAGACAAATACAGTTTCTTAATTTCTTTGTCTTTCACAAGGGGTTCATTATGTAAAACAGAAACAAGCAACAAGGAAAAAAAACCAGCAAACATTTTTATCATCTGTAATTCTATCAACCCAGAGATGATTACTGATAATACCTTATATACCGTGTTTTTCAAAGCTTTTTCAAAGCCCATACACTCAAGAATAGAAATTTAAATCTCACTTTACCTTAAATGTAGGCACTTTCTTCACACTGCCATTCCTGGTAATATTAGATAACATTTTACCTAGTGGTAAATTTTTTTTCTGGTATAAAGAAAAACGCAATTAAGCCCTATGATTTTTAAATCATCCAAAATTTTAAACATGGTTTATGCCCTCAGGGAAGCTCTCTTAAGCAACAGTTCAATTAATCCATGTCCTGGTTTCACAAATTTTAATCATTCATGAGGTCATCTTCACACTGTTTATGACCTACACATGTTATCTGTATGTACATTTACCTGATATTTTTTTCCTTTTAAGTGGACTCACTTTTATGCCCACAGATTTATTTCAAAGGCAATCTTGTATCACTTTGCTAAAAGACGACAAGGATCATTTTCAATAACTATGTAAAGAAGAAAACAAGAGAATGATAGGAAGCTTAAAATTTGAATTACAATTTCTTAAAGCATGATACACATGTATAAATCTATTCAAACTACAAAAATAGTTGAGTTCAGTAAAGTGAATGAAACTGTTTATGATCAGTGTGTAGAAAACGAATATTTGGGGCGCCTGGGTGGCTCAGTCGGTTAAGCGTCCGACTTCGGCTCAGGTCACAATCTCGCGGTCCGTGAGTTCGAGCCCCGCGTCGGGCTCTGGGCTGATGGCTCAGAGCCTGGAGCCTGCTTCCGATTCTGTGTCTCCCTCTCTCTCTGCCCCTCCCCCGTTCATGCTCTGTCTCTCTCTGTCTCAAAAATAAATAAAACGTTAAAAAAATTTAAAAAAAAAAGAAAATGAATATTTAGTTTGATTTCACTTCATTAAAGATGAAGATAAAATTCTGTGTCGACTGAATGATTCTGCTTTGTAGTTTCGATGTTAACTGGGCCCCCAAAATCCTCCTCACATGAGTCAGAAAAATTTTAAGTTTTTAAGGTTGAGTGTATTTTGTTTAACACACAACAACAGCAACAAAATATAATAGCTTCAAATAGAAATGTTAACCATTGTCACATCTAAGTCATCATGTATACCCTCAGCGATATTCTATACTCAGGGAAACAATTATCTATATGCTATTAAAATGGAGAATATGAAACCAGATAATGGCAAACAAGGTCAGCTACATACATCTTCTTCCTTTAAATGTCCTAAGTTCTGCCCTCACCCCCAACTTAATAACCTTCCTGTCTCCTTCCACCCAGCCCCTGCTCTCAGGCCCACTGCTAACAACGAGGAGCCTAGTAGTACTCTGAAAAGACAGGTGGTCTGCATAATCCTTGGAAGATTGTTGAGAGTTAATAGCAATTTGTTATGTGTAAATATTTGGTAACATAAAATTAATAATTATATTTTAACATCGGACATTGTAATCTAAGAATATACTGGAGCAAATGTTGATTGTGCAGTATTATATGCCCATAACTATTCATTATTTGCCTTAGACAAATCCAGTCCTTATATCAGGGTATATCAGGGTACATTTCAGGAGAAGATGTGCTGTAAAGCCATAACGTTGTAAAATTCTTAGTGGCAGTGTGTCTTTGCTCTTTGCTGGGTCACTAGACAAAGGATACAGTTGGATCATAAGGGTTTGTTGGACAGTAGGAGTATTGTTTCTTAAAGCACAAAGGACTTGAAAGAACTTAAAACTTAAATTTAACTTTTGTAAATTTGAATTACCTATGCTCAATGAAGATTATTAGAAAAATTATCATGTAGAAGAGCAATATTTAATTCTGTCCTTCAGAACCACTGTTAACATCTCAATGTACTTTGATTTTTGTCTAAAAGCCTTTAAAATGTTATATACACAATGTAACTTTTTGCTCTCTTATTTGTGGTTACCTAGTTTCTACAAAATTACATATTCTATGGTCTTGATTTTAATGGATAAATAAGATCCAATATACATACTTAATAATGGTGTTTTTCTGATTTTGGGTCACAGTGTACTAGAGAGTCATGAAATCAATACATCCTTTGGTTTTGCTTTTAATAGGATAGAATGGGGGGGAGGGGATATGTCTGTATATTATGTGTATTAAGGCTAAGTTTTGCTCCTTAAAGATCTGGTTTCATTTATATAAACATCATGATATACAATGTATTTCTAACTGTAGGCCATGATCAAAACAGTTCGCAAACCACTGCATTAACTTAATTAGCTCTTCTTTTGTTCAACACTTGGATTGTTTTCAGTTTTCTAATGGTACAAGCCTGAGATGAACATTCACGTGTATAAATCATTGTGTCCAACTCAATGTATAGTCATGATAGAGTTCCAGAAGTGAAATCACTTGACCAAAGAATCTGGACCTTTTTGAGCTTCTGAATTGCATTTTGCCAAATGCTAGAAATATTTAACCAGGGTAGAATCTTGAGCAATTCCCTTTCCATGGGAAGAATTGTTTCCCATTTATTTCTATAATCACTTAATATAATACATACCTGAGAAATTCTTTTAACTGTACAAAAAATGTATAATGAAAAGTAAGGCTCCTTCTCATCTTTGGCTCCTTGTTTCCCTCTGTCAAGACAGCTACTAATGCTCACACGTGTCTTCCCAAAGACACTCTGATTAATGAGGTTGAGCGTATGGGTATAGACATTGAGATGGACACAAAGCTATTTCCCTTGTATTTGTTATACAAGTGACACCGTAACATAGACAACGATCTGGTCTGGAGTCATCATTTAACCTCCCAAGTGGAATTCCTAAAGTCATGCTACCAGCACCCCCTTTGCCATATTTATCAGTTGTGTATCCCTACCCATCTTAGGTGAGGTTTGCACAAATTGTGAAGAATAATTTGGATGACTTAAAAGAATCCAGCAGCATCCTTTTTGTACAGATCAAGAATTCTTTGTAAAATAATCTCTCAAGAGGGAATCTAATTGTAACTAAGTAATTATCTCCAGAGAGTTAAGTCACAGCCTGTGTGTGATCACAGCTTCCTGTAAAATGAAGCATATAAAGATTAATGCTCAAGGCTGGACTGGGTTTTACTATAAAATTCCTTTCTTTTTTTGTGTGGCAGTTGAGCATTACTTTTATGAAACATATGTGATAAAAGTAGAATGTGAAATCTTAGTAACTCTTTTTCTTTTCTACAGAACTGGCAAGGGAACTGAATTTTTCAGTGGATGAAATCAATCAAATACGTGTGGAAAATCCAAATTCTTTAATTTCTCAAAGCTTCATGTTATTAAAAAAATGGGTTACCAGAGACGGAAAAAATGCTACAAGTATGCTGAAATTATATTACTTTAACTTTCACAACTGCATATATCCAATGTTTTAGATAAGCCTACTGTTAAGAAACCAGAGTAATCATAAAGTAATAGCAAGTCATTAAAGTTATACTTGTTTAATTTTAACACTGATATTCCAAACATCTATCTTTGGGAATCTTTTTAAGAAAGCAAATAGTAGAAAAAAAAATTTTTTTTTTGCATTTTGTCTTTAGTTCTCTCTGTGACCATCAAAAATGAAAATACAATTGTAGCTGTTAAATTGTGGGGTAGTAGTCAGAAGCACTCTGAGGCTACTGTTGTGGCTGGGGACGGATGCACAGGGAGAGGAAGGAAGAAGGTATAGGATGAAATCATTTTATTCAGCTTCATATGTGCTGGCAGAGAAGTCTCTAATATTTTTAGGTTTGACTTTGTTTAGTTTTGCTGGGGTGGTGGGAGGGGTGGTGCTGTCCCGTGGCCAGTGCCAACCCACAACAATGGGAAGTAAGTTATTGTGGGTTTGCCAGGGTCAGCCTGACCTCAGTAAGCCGCTAAGATGGTCAATGTCAAATATGAGGGTGATCTATCTTGGCAGGCTGAAAGGAGAGGAACATGTTTAAAATTTTATTAGATCTCCTTGTAACTAAATGGAGTTTAGCTATTTTGAGGCCCATCTGCTCGGCATCTTACAGTGGAATGAATGTTGCTGTCATCACACACAGCTTCTCAAAAGTGATTCTTGAGACCCTAACATGACTTCCCTGTAATGGTGGGCTTTCTGAGCCCTCTGGATGGCGATATGGCAGAGCTCAGTCAGGAGGAGCTGAATAAACTCTAGGAGAGTCAAGAAAGCCGTGCCTTTGTGTGGATATTGTGGTGACTGGAAGAAAATCACTTAATCGGGTTTTCAACCCTCTTTTCTCCTTTTTCAGCTGATGCCTTAACTTCGGTCTTGACAAAAATTAATCGAATAGATATAGTGACTCTGCTAGAAGGACCAATATTTGATTATGGAAATATTTCAGGCACCAGGAGTTTTGCAGATGAGAACAATGTTTTCCATGACCCTGTTGATGGTAATTGAATTTAGCGTTCATATTTATTTAATCATTTGATAAACTTTGAAAGTGTGGAGGACAAGGCAGCCACTTAAAACCAACTAAATTGTGATTTGCTTGACTTCATTTCTCATTTTCACAGCATCTTCTCTGCCAGAGTCTGGAAATAAACACTCTGATAGAACAAACTTGATAAATGTCTGTTACATAAAATACACATAATGAGGTATAAAAGCATAAGTTAACTGTTGGATATTCAATAGTTGGTATTTGAAAATTTTTTACATGACCAAGTGGAAGAAAATTTCATATCTAGAGAATGTATTGTGGTTGTCATTTTCATATTTACCTAAAAAACTAGTGAACTCTTTTATTAGTATATTGGTAAGACCAAATTGTGAGTTATTTTTACCAAATAACCAAGGTACTGGGTCAAGTTTAAGCATAGAGTACACAAATTGTTAAATAAAATGATGAAATCTTGCTTGGGGACCAAGTATTTAAGCGCTTACTGAAAAAGCCTAATGCATCTCTCAAAAACATGTTTTACTTATTTAGCATTATTTTAACTTCATATGCTTCCATTTATTGTTTGGAAAAACCGTGCCTGATATATAGAAGTCGGTGTCATTTCTAATTCAATGAGCACAGATGTCACTAACAACATAATTCATTTTTTACATTAAATTAATTTATATAATAATATTATCATTTTTCCTTCAATTTCCTATGTAAATTGGGGCTTTTTTAATCAAGGTATTAAGTAAAGGATAACAAATATCTTACTATGTTTTTCAAGGTGTTTGTCTTCCTTTACAAATGGAAACGTATTCTGATAATGAATTTTGAGTAAAAAATGATGATGATGTGGAGGAAGGAAGAAGAGCTAGGGATACTCTTCTATCCCAAGTTTTGAAAATTATGGCATTTTTCCCCGCTTTTAAACTGGCAAAGTTAGACTAACAAGAATCAGTAACTTCTAGTTCTACGTATGTTATGTGGCGAAGATGGCAAATTCTTAAAAAGTTTCTGTTTACTAACGTTAAAGCTAACAGAAAATTTAAAGCATATCTTATTATCCATATAACATAAACATGATGGGCAATAGTGTCTAAAGTGGTTTCTTTATAAGCTTATAAATACCATCAATTGGGGCAGGACACCTGGGTGGCTCAGTTGGTTAAGCATCCAACTCTTGATCTCAGCTCAGCTCTTGAACTCAGGGTTGTGAATGTGAGCCCCTCCTTGGTTTCCATGCTGGCTGTGAAGCCTACTTAAATACATACATACATACATACCATAGAACCTTGGAAAAAAGCTCTCTTCAAGGCCTTGTCTTATATGTGAGACCATATAATGGTAACCAATCTCTTTGCACTAAAGATAGACCATTATATCAAATTCTGAATTATTGCCAAGTTATGGAATCTTTTAATATTATTTTTTGGGAAAAGAAATTAAGAGAACTAATAAGCAAAAAAAAGAAAAAAAGAAAAAAAGAACAAGCAGGATAACCAGAAAATAATGGAAATAGTCAATAGAATTGAAAGCTTTATTTATTTGTAACATTTTAAAATCAGAATAGAATGAAATAAATTCCCAAGGGCTTTTTGTGGCTACATCTTAATATTTTATATTTCTTATTTTAAAAATTCGTAGGAAAATTTAGGAATGTGTATATGAAGTAAATTTCACTTGTGCAGATTATGAACCTCAGTTAATGGCAGCCAACTTTTCAATAAGATTCTGGTTTATAGGTGACTATACTTACCTACAGTAATTTGAATTTACCACAAAAGCTAAGTTGATATTTGTTGTGGACTGATGGGAAAATTAGGCTTTAGTTTTGTAGACCATTAATTCAGAAAGTGTGCTTGGTTGCCTTTTTTTTCCTGTCTCTCCTCTTGGTGGAACTTTTATGAAGCCTCCTTTCCTCACCATGACCAGACCATTGTTCACTTCTTTCTCTGCTGAAGGAGAAAAATGTCCCCTTTGTCCACACAGCGAAGGTTAAAACAAGGGAACTGCTCCCTACCTCCCCACTGAGCAGGCTGGTGTTTCACAGTGTTGTTGTGAATATTCAGAGAGCTCTTTGCAAATGGCTTTCTTCCTGTCTCTGTCGTGTATCATTTCTTTTTTCTCTTTGAGTTGTGATTCTGAGTGGTCCGCATCACCAAAGTCACTAAGACCTCCATGTGCACCACAAGTCTTTCATCTCTGTCACATTATGACACCTGAAAGCTTTCCTTGGAGTCTTTTCTACTTTATCTGCTTCTCAAATCCTTTTCCTAACATCTTTTTAGACTTTTTTTTTCCCCAGTGCTATTGCTCTAAAGTCTAATAATAATCTCTTTCCAAAGATTAAATTTATTTTTCTTCGCTGTAAATTTCATGTGAAAAAAAAGAAAAAGAATGATAGTCGGGTAGCATTGCTCCTATGTAAAGCTCTTCAAATGAGTTATAAGTAATTAATTATAACAGTTGTGGTTTGCTGTATGCAGTCCACCACCATATGGATTTTGCATGCTGAAAGTAGAAAGCTAATAAATTTGACCGTGGAATAAATGTATTTTATATAACGACAGCTAACTTTTTATTAGATTGAATTAGTCTGTATATTTAAGTTACTGTATTAAAATTATCAAAGTTGATAGAAACCATTTATATCTTAATTAATTAGTGTTCTGTTTTATTATAGTTTGCACTAGTCTTTTATTTCATTGTGTTACATTTAGTTGAACTAAACCAATAAATTTATGAACATTGTTCTGTAACTCATCATACATTTTCATACCTGATATAATTTAATTCATTCCATGTGTTTTGTTTGATGTACTCTAATTCATTCCAGTCAGTCCAAATGTACTGTCTTCCATAGGTTATCCTTCCCTTCAAGTGGAACTGGAAACTCCCACAGGGTTGCACTACACACCACCCACCCCTTTCCAGCAAGATGATTATTTTAGTGATATCTCTAGCATAGAGTCTCCCCTTAGAACCCCCAGTAGACTGAGTGATGGGCTAGTGCCTTCCCAGGGGAACATAGAGCATTCAGCAGATGGAGGACCTCCAGTCGTAACTGCAGAAGACACTTCCTTAGAAGACAGCAAACTCGAAGACTCAATGCCTTTAACAGAAATGCCTGGCACAGTGGATGTAGATGAGAGCCAGTTGGAGAATGTATGTCTGAGTGAGTATCCTCAATACCTCGGAAGTATGGCTGGGGTCCCAAAAGATGTTAAACCAGCAGAGCCACTGAAACAAACTAGTAAAGTAAGAGTAAGCTCTGAGCAGCAAGAGAAAGGAAAATCTGGTCCTGATGAGGAGATGACGGAAGAAAAACTCAAATCTCTATTTGAGGACATTCAACTTGAAGAAGGCGTAGAGTCTGAGGAGATGACAGAAGAAAAAGTACAGGCTATTCTTAAACGTGTTCAGCAAGCAGAACTGGAAATGTCTTCAATTGCAGGTTGGCAGAACGAGACATCAGGTGGAAACCTAGAGTCCCCTGCTCAAGCTCGAAGACTAACCGGTGGGTTACTAGAAAGACTGGATGACAGGTATGGCTCCATTTCAGAAAAAAGGAAAGCGAAATACAGATTACATGTTAATAGTTTGTTTTAAAACCTACTTTTTAGCACTTACTCTTTTTCTAAATTACCATTCCAGTTTGGGGATAATACCTGCTTTAAAGGTTGGTTCATTCTGCTAATCTGGAGAGGGAAACTCACACGAAACTCAATTTAATTCTTAAAACTACTGATAGCCTGAAGCAAAATGTAAAAAGTTTTACATGCATGCCAAAGATGTCTGTGTTTACTTTAGAAGACTACTCTTTTCTAGTTTGTGACTTGTCTGATTTTTTTCACAAAGCTAGTAATTAATATGCTTTCAAAATAATGGGGTAAATAAAACTCCACGTCTTTTAGAAATACAAACCTTTCTATGATTTCCTGACTTCAGACTTTAAAAGTCATATGTAATTCTTCACTCCAAATAATATTGCCATGATAGAAATTTGATTACAACCAAAATAATTCCCTAATCATGAATCTGGTTCTTTTTGATATTGGACTTCCTCTAGAAAGGTAAGAGTCTAGTGTCCTTCAGACATTGGTTCAAATCCCACTGGCATTAGGTTTGCATTTTGTGACTCTGGATGAATTTCTAAGCTGTAAGAACGTCACTTTAACTGACTTTAAAAATAAGAATACTACTACTTTCCTCACACAGGTTTACAGATTAAAGAAGGAAGCCTATAGAATGGCTACCAAATGGCTGCTACAAATAGTCTGTCAGTAATAGATGGCATTATTTTTATTTATGCATACATCAGGCTAAAATATAACTTACCTCCATGGCAACTAGTGATAACCTCAGGTGTTTTTGCATCCAATTTAAATTTATTTCATAACCATGTTTAATATTTTCATATGACTGGTAAAGCTTCTTGCTCAATGAAAATTCCCAAAGAGGGAGCTTGTAACATTTTGCAAAAAAGGAGTTTACAGAGTTCTTTTTGAAGAATAAGACCAAAGAGTTCTGTGCTCACCCTACCAAAGACAACAAATAGTACTAGTTTTGATGTCTGTGTTCTAATATAGTCACATTAATTTATAGTTACATAACAGGAAATAGATACAATTACGTTACAGCATCTTTGCAGTGTGCTGGGACTGTTTGTACTTATACATATGGAATAGGGTGTGCTATGGATAGGTGTTTTTTTTATATTATCACAATTTGATTTATAAGAATTCACACGTACTCACAGACATATACAATCATAAAGAACATTGCATTGCGCTAATCAGTGCCTTCCAAATTCTGTAGATAATAAGCAAAGACCCTAAAAACAATGCACAAGCTAGAAAATAAAACCCATACTGATACCAGTAAAAATTGGAAGTCACTTTAAAAGAAAGTGTTGGAAGAGAAAGATTTGTAATAGTTCGTTAAAAGGAAAATAGTCCTCACAGGACCTAGAAGCAACAGGTAAGCAACAACACCCTGCTCACCAGTGGGGGTCAGCACAGGTCAGGAGCCAAGAAAGATGAGACCCAAGCAAGGCTATCGTGGTTTGCAAAGGCACGCTGGCAAGACCCACAATTGGAAAACCAGAGACTGGAACATGGGGTTCTTGGGGATGTCAGGGCTCTCAAGGAATGCATTTTGTTCTCTGCCAGCAGTTTTTTCACTGGCAATATTAAAGCCTTTGGAGATCTCCTCCTCCTTAGATTGGCAGTTCTGGAACTCCAGGTATGCCCATGAACCTCCCAGGGTGACTTCCTGAGATCTCAAATCCAAGTAGTTATCACAGTGCAATTAAACAAAATCAAACAAAAACAAGGACAGCATAGCTAGGCAGGGTGGGCGGGGCAGAGCTGGGGCCCTGTGTAGCACCTCATCACCCCAAAACCCAAACCCATGAGAGACCCTCACAGTTTGAAATCCAGTGACCATATTTTTCATGTCTTTCTATTTTATGCCTTCAAGAGTAGTTTACAACATGGTAGTGAAAACTTTAGAGCTTCTGAAGCCCACTTTCAGCCATGTATTGGCATTGTAAATTTCCACATCTTCTCTTTTGCAGCCCTGATCAGTGTCGAGATTCCATTACCTCATATCTCAAAGGAGAACCTGGAAAATTTGAAGCAAATGGGAGCCACGCAGAAGTCACTCCAGAAGCAAAGACAAAATCTTACTTTCCAGAATCCCAAAATGATATAGGGAAACAGAGCGCTAAGGAAACTCTGAAACCAAAAATCCATGGATCTGGTCGTGTTGAGGAACCAGCATCATCACTAGCCGCCTATCAGAAAGCTCTAGAAGAAACCAGCAAGTTTGTAATAGAAGAGCCTAAACCCTGTGTGCCTGTCAGTATGAAAAAGATGAGTAGGACTTCCCCTGCAGATGGCAAGCCAAGGCTTAACCTGCACGAAGAAGAAGGGTCCAGTGGGTCTGAGCAAAAGGTATGCCATCTAGTTATCCGGTACACTGTCATTTAAACCAAAAGTCCTGATGCTTCACTTTGTTTGATTAGTCTTGTAACATTGAGCCCAAGGTTCTTTATGATGACCCAGTTGTAAATGTAATACTAATGGAGGGGGTGAACAAAGTGCTAGGTGGAACGTATGCTATTGGATTATACCTTCATTTACTGAGAAGGAAAAAGCAAGCAGCATCAATTCAGCTATTTTTCAGGAGGAAGGAGAACTACAGAGATGTTATGCTTAAGGTCCAGTGTTAATTTGGTCTGGTATTTAGGTTTCCTAACTCCCAACCCAGTCTTCTTTCTTATGGAAGGGGGATAATTATTCAGACCTTTTCTGGTGGTTCTGCATAATTTAAAGAGTTTATAGCATGTGACCCATCTAAGAGCTCTACCCTATAAAAGTGTGTTTTGTTTTAAAAATTGGAGAAACATAGTGCCCAAGCCTAAAATGAGGTGGGTATATACCATGGTGGGTTGACAGCATTTAGAAATTGGAAGTTAGAGGTCTCATTTTAATATTTTTTATATCTAAGTTGATGATTATCTTAAGATTCATTTTTAAAAATTTGAAAACCTTACTGTCAGAATTATTTGCACTTTGTGCTCCGTGTTCTTGTACCATCTAATAGATTTTTATTCGTTCTTTGAGGTTTATCATTTTTAGATATTAAAAACTTAAAAACTTTAGAACTGAAATTATAGATGGATATAAGAAAATAAAAATTAGCTCTATTTACTACATTCTTTTTTTTTTTTTTTTTTTTACTGCTTTTTGCTCTCTCCATTATTGTGTCTTTTCCTGAACTGCGCAGTGGGTGTAGACTGAGACATGGGCATCTTTGGAACAGTAGCACCTACAGTTTTCCCTAAAACATCAGGTTGGCTTAAGATCTACCACAGTGTTTTAGGTAGGACAAAGAAAAGTCTTTTGTAAAATATTGAGTCCATGATTAACTCCTGCTTTAGAAAAACTTTAATAGCAAACTCCCAGTCACTCAGGAGCTAATTATCAGCTTATCAACTAATCATATCCTTTCCTTTTCCCTTCTGCAGGCTATCTTTTGACCATTTTCCTGCATGTTAGGAGGGAAAGTGAGGGGAAGTAAAATGCTAAGGCCTTCCTTTCACTTCCCGACAAATGGGTTTTGAATATTGATTTCTTTCAGTTCATTCTAGTATATTTACGCAGTGCGACCTTGGATGTTCCCTTTTAAAATGAGTCCACAAAATAGAGAAAGAAGTGATAACATAGTGATGTCTTAACTATGGAAGTTTATTCTATAAAGCCTATTAAAATCCATAGAAAAGTTCTGAAATCAAATGATCATATACCTGTAAATAAACACTTCTTATATGTACACATGCAAACACATTGGCCATTGGGGAACCAGGGAGAGGGCAAAAGAGGGTTTGAAAATGAAAGCCTTAACCCTGAATGGAAACTCAGTTGAGTTCATCAGTACTGGAACATAATTGCTATTAGAAAATGTTTTCAAGGTTTCTTATAAATGAGATTGTGCTTTTGGGATTGGTCTAAGTAGATTCCCTAAGAACCCAACCTTACAAGAAATCCAAAAATGTTCAGGATGTGCCCTTTGTGGCTAGACCATAGTGCATTAGCAACCAACTAAGTCATCTGATGTATGATCTCAGAAAACAGCCCCCTTTTTGTCCCCTAAAAAATCAGGTCAAAAGTCCGGGTGCGGTTCTTACACGGATGACTGCCTGCTGTTACAAGGTAAACTTCTGCTACTTTCCAACTCTTTCAAAGCAGTGACCCATGGCAAGAAGTACTAAGAAAATTGTTTGGTCTCCTAGTTACCCTCTTTGCCAATTCTAGAGAATTCTTTAAAGGGAATCCTGATCGAGATTCTACTACAATCTTCTCTCTACCCTCCACCTTCAGATTAGCAGGGAGAATGTGAAAACAAAACACAGGCCAAATGGCCCCTTTCTATTTTTATAATTATGTCAATTATAACATACTTGACATCTAGGCTTGGTAGTGTTTGCATTAATGTATGTTCTGCTTTTTAATTTACCCAAGTGAAAATCTTCCCCAATTTACGATCCATAATTATTTATGAATAATTCTGATTGAATTTTTCTCTTTTCTTCATCTAATCTGATCTCTGAATGCAAATTAGAAATTCTTTTTTTTTTCCCACAATAGGAACTCCTTCCCTATTTCTGCTTCTTTGAGCCATTTCAGGGCCTTCTTTCACAATACTTGGATCCTTCTAAGTTTTCTGAATTTACGGTCTTTTCAAAAAAACTTCAAATTTCATAAGGAACTTAGCAGCCAGTAGATCTTTGCAGGGAATAAGGAACTTGAAAACTCTTTCCTTTTGACACCATGTTATTTAGTAGGGTATTTTGTTCAAATGAAATTTCTTACAAAGTCAAGATTGATATTACTATAATATTTTAAAATATTTGTTAACTATACCTTTGGTGGAAAATGGCCTACTTTATTATCTATTTGAGAAACATTACATAAATCACATTAGCTAACACTGATACCTCCTGTAACAATTTTACTTTTTTCCCCCCTATTGATACCAACACGGCCATTGATTTTTCCAATGGATATTAACTATAGTTTCTATCTCTGAGACTATCAGATTCAGGGTAACTAGCAAACTTAGAAAACAAAATACCAGAATTATTATCAGAATTCCACCATTAAATTTTGAAATAAAATCATTCAGTAAATAGTGTTCACCATGACATTGCAGTAGAAACTGAAGATATTTTTCCCTTTGAGTTATGAACTATGTGGTAATTCCTCTTCATTCTCATTGCCTAAAAATTAATATTTGTGCAATTACTGTATTCTTGTCTATGCCATATTCTTGTCTGTCAGGTGTTTTTTCTGTCCTAATTTCATATCAATTCTTTAAATTATTTTTTAATCTTTATTTTTGAGAGAGAGAGCAGGGGAGGGGCAGAGAGAGAGGAAGACACACAATCTGAAGCAGGCTCCAGGCTCTGAACTGGCCAACACAGAGCCTGACGTGGGGCTCAAACTCACAGACCATGAGATCATGATCTGAGCTGAAGTCGTACACTTATTAACTGACTGAGTCACCCAGGTGCCCCTTTTTTCCTTTTTTTTTCACATCAGTTCTTTAAAATAAGACTCCAAGCTTTCACATGCTTTATATTATTCTTTCATTCATTTGCATAAACCCTTACTGAGTACGAGTTGCATGTTAGGTGCCAATTATACTGCTAAAAATTCCTGTTATAAATGTATGTAGCAAATTATACTGATGTAAATTCTTTACTTTTTTATAAATTTCAAATAGCTTTTGATAAAGTTGTCAAATCTGACCAAAATTTCATTGAAACTAGACATACTATACCTCTTTAATGAAAGGTCAAGTGAATATAGATTTCAAACTAGTTTTAAATGAATATTAATTTTTCTTCAAACTAATAATTGGTAGCATATAGTTTCTGATGCCCAAATATCTCTTATTATTATTTTTATTATTTAATTACACTGATCTTTACCATATATGTGCACATACAGATCAGTGTAATTAAATATATCCATTACTATATGCACACACATATACAGAGGAATTTCGGTTAGAATCCTGCTCAAAATTTTCTTCCATCTAAACTTTTTTAAAGATTCTCACAAATACATATCATGATTTTCCTTAGCAGGGAAAACCAGCAAGTGAAAGTAATTCTTTTTTGATTTCCCTTCTCAGAATGTCTTTTATTTTAAATGTGATGGTAAAATTATTATACTAAAAAATGCATTTATCAGGACTTGAAAGACAGTGAGAGTGATTCGAGCTCAGAGGAAGAACGGAGAGTCACTACCCGAGTTATTCGCCGGCGTTTGATTATAAAGGTATCCTGTAGCCGGATGGTGATGGGGCATCGCTATGTGATTAGAAAGTCCTTCCTTGTGGCCTTGAAAATTTAGCATGCTTGATAACTAAGTGGCTCTGTGTATGTTTCTTTGCATATTTGAAAGCTTGTAAGAACAACCAGCAACAAGGAAAAGGTTGTGTTGCATGGTAGTGAGTGTTCTGTCTAGGCCTGTGTTTGACATGTGACAGCTGTAATTTTGTCTGGGAATTCTTGGTATTTGTATCCTGCTTTCCCTCAAAGTGTTATATGTGAACAAAGATTTTATCTTGGTTTATATCAAATGAAACGTTCAATCGAAACCTCCGAGGCCACAGTGAGGTATGAGGTCAGGTCAAGAAGGAGAATGAAATAATTAAAAGGCTCCCCTCCTCAGCCTCAAATTCCTACTGCCTGAACAGATAGATCTTAAGTAAAAACCAGTTCTTTAATACCAAACGATGGCTGAGAATTTGGAGTAATAGCCTGGCATGGATGTATGTGACAAACAAAATTGGGCAAAACCTTCTGAAAAAAGGCTTTTGACTTGACTAACATACAGAAAATCAGTCTGTATTTTTATATATACGAAGCAGTTTTTACTGGAAGTAAAAAATATCATTCTCCCCCTGCTACAACACAGTTGAACACTATGAATAAACCTTCATTTCCCCCCACAAAGGCCTTTTGAAGCACTGACTGTATGCATGGTAAGGTCCAGCAGAACACTTTTCACAGCCTGTGCTTGTCTTCATTACTCTCTTTAGAGAGAGATTTCTTGATGTTAGAATAATTGACTACAGAAACTAGGAAGCCATTTTCAACACACAGGCCTTTGAAGGTGGTCCAAATAACTTGAGGCTCCTTGGTTGACAGCTCTGGAGAGAAAGAAAGGAAGGGAAATATGTATTGAAAACCATTTATCAAATTTATCCTCCCTTTCCAAAGTGTCAGGAGGCCCAGCAGAGAGCAGAGAAGTTGGCTTAGGTATCTAAAACTTTTTAATCCTGCTGCTTGTATTTTTCATGTAGATCAGATGAAAGAAGAGGACAAAATCTGCCAAATCTGCTCTAGTATAGTTTTTCTAAGACTCTGGAAGCATTAGAGAAGAAAATAGGTCCTTGTCTGAATCTTAAACTATGCGCAAATCAATCATGAGCTCAATAGATAGCTATCAAAAAAAAAAAAAAAAAGCACGAATCACTTTGAAAATTCCATATAGGCAAGCCAAATTACTTATGGGTGTCCAGCATATCCAGCATATTTGCAAGTATTCACCTCCCACACATTCCCTGGGATTAGGAGGAAAGAAATAATACAGGTTTTCTGAAGGAGTTAAAGCCATACTCTTTGCTCAGTCAGGCTTTGTTCTTCCCAGAATCAGTGTCTTCAAGAAATATTTTAAAGTGAAATGTCCTGAAAAAGCACACCAAACATATTGTCTTGTAACTTGCTTTTTATGCTAATATATGACATACTGGTGTCACCTCCAAATCCACCTCACTCCTTCTAAAAGCTGCTCATTATATGAGTTGACTCTCCTGTATATAGGACAGAAGAAAATAAACATAATCCTGCAAAAAAAGTGAGAGAGAGAGAGAGGATAAAGAAGTTTTACTCTAAAGAATACAAAAACAAAATAATAAAAACACAAAACCCATCAAATCAATGAGGGTTATTTCACTTGGTCTAGAATTCTAGATATGCATTAGCAAGCTAGCTTTTAAGTAATTTTGTTAGAGTGTGTTATTTATATATTTGAGCTTAATATAAAATTAAGCGTGTGTGATATATAAACATTTTTATTAAGGGCTTAAGTTTAAAAGACGAAATTATGCTATGATGGCTTCATAAAACAGAGGAGTCTGTGTTCTCTTCAAATCCCCACTTCTTGAAGTTTAATTTTAGGGAGGTTGAGTTGGAATGATCAGAGCATAGGTTTTATAACTGGGGAGTGCATTGTGTACACAATAGAGTCACTCAACAAATTTGGAGAAACCAAAACCTAAAAAAAATAGCTATAATTATAATTGAAAACTATAGATATAATAAAAATCTTTATAAATTACATGTATAAGAATCTTTCTGGTTACTCTTTTTCTGTTCAGAGTTTCAGAGCAGTTAGAAAGGATCACATTTCTGTTGCTTTTCTCTTCATGTGTTGGTATGTTTCTGAGATAAAAGCTGGAAACTGCCATCATATACGGTAACTGGGATGTGGGAACTGCCTCTGTCAAAAACATGAAAGGAGAATGTTAGGATGGAATCATTGATACTAAAATCACTTCTTTTCCAAGGTGACAAAACCAAGGGACTGGAGAGTGGTTGGTTTAGCCCAAATCACACTCCAGTAGAGTAGCACTTCTGGAAGGCCCCAACCCCAAACCTAATCTCGAGCCCTCCAGTGCAGCACCTTCTACCTGCTTTTTCCACAACACTGTGTTCTCCAGAATAAATAAAAAAGGAATAGCTTCTTATAGACCAAATTAGACACTTGGCCACTTAAACCTTTCCAGCGGCCTGGAAGAGGGCAGCCGTGGGCTGTCTCTCCTGGAAATTATCTGACGGGATTGGAATGCTGAGAATTTGGCCTGCTTCATGGAGGTTGTCCAGCCTTGGGCTGAACCAGCATATTTATGCTGTTTGCCATAGTGATCCCTCTAACATTTAGGATCTCGGAGTTGAAAACTATTGTGGGGTTGTTCCATCTCTCCCAGGACTAGCTGTGGCTATGCAGTGTCCACATAAGCAGTAGGTGTGCTCAGGATTCCATTACAAGTGTGGGTGAATCCGTCTTCCTAGCCATAAAATTTGTACAACTGATGGGGTGAAAGTATAATTTTATGATTTGTCTCTGTAATGTCATATGCAGGTTCATCCATTTTTTATGAAGTTCTTTTTTTTTTTAATTTTTTTTTTACATGTACTGTATTCAAGTCTCTAAGGAATAAGTCCAACAAACTCTTCCAATTGTGTGGGGACTTTTAGATTTTATAAGCATATTAATTTATTTCTATATAATTTGATAATATCACAGTTGTTTCAAATGCTTCGAAGCAGTTTCAGTAAATTACTCAGTCCTATGAGCTTGTTTATTTTATTCGCTTAGCAAAGACAGTGATTACAAAGGTAAAAACTTTAATTCGCAGCCAAACTATTGTGAAGTTTGGTAGGCTTCAAATAACTGAATTTTTATTACATAGTTCAACTGTGTTTTTATTTCTGCTTTTGAACTTTTTGCTAACTTCTGAATTAAGTTTACATATATGTTTTCCCCAAATCAAGCAACTCAAAAGTATATAAAGTTTGATCTACTCTTTCCATTTCCCAGAGGTAACCACTTTTCACGAGCTTCAGGTTATTTTGATGTACATATATTAATATGTATATAAAATGTACATGCACTTTATATACATGTAAACACACATTCCCCGAATTGAGTTTCTCAGAATATAAAAATGGGTTATACTATCACTTACTGCTTAATAACTTGCAAAGTTATATATGTCACATACATGGTATCCTTTCCACTTGGGGGAGAAAGCTAAAGTTTTAATGTTCTATACATCAGACAAATTGGTACATTTCATACTGGTTTTCTTTCCTTTTATTCAAGGACAGAGGAATAAAAGCTATAAAAGGCAGTGCCTCTAGCAGAGGTCCAAAGGGAAGTACAGCTAGTCTACATTAAGGTGGCCACTGGGGATGATACTGTGACACCATATGTGCTGTGATTTTCCTCTGAAGTAGGAAAGGAAAAAGGGGGGGGAGGTGTTGCCAAAAATAATGCCATCAACAAGACCAGGGGGGAAATTTTGCCTACTTGAAGGTACAAACTGTTGTCTAGAACTTTAGGAACTAATTAGAGGTTATTTTCTGTCATTAAAGATGGATGATTTTTTTTTTAAGAACATGTTTCCTGACTCCTGTCTTCCCTCTTTATCTAATGGATTCCTAACTAATCTCCCCCAATTTAGTGAGTTTCTATATCATAACACAACTTACTTTGGCCTTATTAAAACACTAATTGACTGTATTTAATGGCCAATTATAGTTAAGAGAGGTATCTTTATCTTTAGCTATGCATAAACAGTATGGGTTTTCAGTAGGAAACAATGAAAATGCCTACATGCCAGACTAGATCTAAACAACTTCTATGGCTTGTTATTTAGAAGTAGGACTTTAATTTTTTCTAAGGCTATTAATATAAATCCATTTACTTCTATTATTCACTATATTTATAAATATACCTTCTTTCACATTTCTGTCAGAGACTTTCCAAACAGTTAACTGGCATCTTTCCCCACAAAAGGGTCCATTCATAATGTATCCAATAGGATTCTACTTTACTGGATTTTCCTGGGATCCTCAAATTACCTACTATGCAAAACACCAGACATTTCCCAGAGTTAGCTCAAAAACATTTCATTTTTTCATGTTTAAACTGTAATGAAATCTTTCATCACCTCTTATTATTGGCTTTTCTGCTTCTTTATGCCTTTGTTTTCAAAATAAAATGAAATTCATTTTTTTTCCCAAAATATATGAAACCACCCACAGGAAATATAAATAACACTTCCATAAAAAACTTTTTGCAGATTTTAGTGCATTTAAGCATGAGACCTCCCTCTACATTTTTCCAATCCCCTTCCCTCTCTTAACTGTGCTAATTGAAGCAAATCATAAGCAAGAGCCAAAGGGAGCTAAACATGAGCAGCAAGAAACATCATGTTTTATTTTCATCCCACCTCCCTCCCTCTCTACCACAGTGAGGAAAATGAACCCATGTCTCACCCAGTCATGAGCTATGAGCCCATAATCTAGAAGAATACAAAGTCATTTTGTAAAAAGAAAAGAATGAAAACAATTTTGGCAGCAAAACAAGGTAATGTTTTAGTCTTTACCCTGTCATTTTAAACCGGCTCTGCCTTTCTACTGGCTGTGACATAAAGCAGTCATAGAACATTCTCACCATTGGCTGGTGCTGACAAAATTATCAGAGCTACTACCCTTTCCAGTCCAACAACACTGCAAGAGTTAGAATCCTGGCTCTCCCAGAAATGTAGCTGTCAACTTCGTGATCTGCCATTTTCCCTAAAATAACATCAGGTGAACAACAACTACAGTACATTGTTCTACAGCATTGTCCCAGCCACCTTTTCACCAAGAAGTCTGACTAGCAGGTCACTAGGTCTGTAGAGTAGGTCTGCACTTAAGATGTTTGTCCTTGTTCCCCCAAACTAAGTGGCACTAACTGAATGTTGAATACCAGTGAAGAAGGTTATATATTGCATATATAGCCCCATTTTTGCTCTCTGAGTGGTTTTTCTTTTCTTTTTTTTTTTTTAATGTTTATTTATTTTTGAGACAGAGGGAGACAGAGTGCGAGTGGGGGATGGGCAGAGAGAGAGGGAGACACAGAATCTGAAACAGGCTCCAGGCTCTGAGCTGTCAGCACAGAGCCCGATGCGGGGCTCGAACCCACGAACTGTGAGATCATGACCTGAGCCGAAGTCGGATGCCCAACCAACTGAGCCACCCAGGCGCCCCTGGTTTTTCTTATTGTACAATCATAGAGCCAAAAAGGGAGATATTAAGGAGCCATATAAGTCTACCAAGCTGGAAAATATGAGCCCAACTTGGGGAGTTAAGACTTTATTCCATTTTTTAAATTCACCAGAGGAAGATCTTTGACAGTTTCCCCTTGTAAATCAGATAACAGTCACTAACTGAAAGATATCATCATCTTAAATTCCTTTAGTACTGATCTTTTCTTTTCTTTTTTTTGTCTGTGGCAATAGAGGTTAGATGATCAATCATCACATAAGACCCCTTCACTTGAAGATAGTATTCAGAAATTGTGTATACCATCAGACATAGTTATGCTCATTTTAATACCTCCAAAAAGCTCAGTTTTAAAGAAAAACAAGATATTGTCTGTACTCTGAACTTCACTTTTTAAAAAAAGTCTATCTTACCCTTAGTAAATGAATTTTTAAATGAAAAAAAAACTAATAAAGACAATAAATGTAATGCCCCAACTAAGGTAACATCTTAATTTAGATTAAGGAAAATACAACCTAAAAATTATTTAGAGATTTGGTAGGACTAATTCAGAAACACAGTGCTCAAAATGAGGCGATCTAATTAGAGCTCTAATCATTGACTTTTTTTTTTTTCTTCAAAAAATGAAACCTTTTGGTTTATATAGCATTGTGTAACTATGTTTTATAATTTTTCCTTCTTGGAGTTGCCTGCTAACCGTCAGTCTTGTACATACCTAAGGCTTACTGCTTTGACTGTTGTGGCCTGCTAAGTAACCGTTAGAGGAGTCAGCCTTTTCCCTTTGCCCTGGAGTAGCAAGCAGGATTTATACTTTCTTTCTCTAAAACTCTGCAGAGCATGTGTGTGGCCTATGGAGTGCTGTGGAGATCTGTCCATCTAGTATGTTGCTAATCTCTATGCCACATCCTTTAGGGAGAGGAAGCAAAAAGCATTCCTGGTGAATCTGTCACAGAAGAACAATTTACTGATGAAGAAGGCAACCTCATCACCAGAAAAGTAATCATCATTGGGATTTTACGCTTCTCTTGGGATTTAGATTTTTCTACTGTTTGCTGTAGTGTCACCACTTGAGACAGAAACAGAAAAATCTCACTATTGCTTCCTACAGATCACTCGGAAAGTAATAAGACGAATTGCTATCCCACAAGAGAGAAAACATGATGAGATGGTAATGGAGAGGGGCTGCCAGAGAAAAAGCAGAGGATAAACGCTTTGTGAACTTTCTAGAATACGCTGCTAACAGGCTGGCATCTGCAGTGTGGCAGCTTGAAGTGTTTGCTGCTTTTGACATCCTGTGCATTTGATCAGGGTCAAAGAAAAAGACTTCTTAACATTCTTTAACATTATATATTTTTTACTGTCTTCAGAGTTTTCAGAAATAAGTTCATTTATGGAGAGTAGAATGTGCTGGTTACAGCATGTGAGAGAAATAAAATTAAAACCCTCTCTCACCACCAGACCCCTGGGCAGCAACCCCCCCCCCCCACTTTGGCCTCCCACCCAGTGCTTTGCCTGAAGCTTAGTGCCTGCCTAGGGGGAGGGTGGAGAGCATCTGAGGGAGGGCACTCACTTCCAGCAAAGGTACAGGGTTTCAATGTTAGAATGGCAAAAAGCTCACATCAAATCTATACATTTTTCCCTTTCCAGTATGTTCTACAAAGGGAATTCCCTCATCTTAACCCGAGGAGGGCTCTCCTCTCTGGGTTTATAACAGCCTATATGCAATGTGCCAGTTAAAGAACTAATCTTCACCACTGTGCAGTGTAACTCAGCAGATGAAACTCCATCTCCCAGACAAAACACCTCTGGCTATTTGTCATTCCTTTCCTTTTCTCATTTTGAAAATAGAAACTCCAATAGCCTGTGTTTACATAAGAAAAAGTGCACTGAAAATTTCTCAAGACTAACTCAAAAGATTGGAAAGGCTACTGTGTTTCTGTTATAAAGCTGGGAAAAGTGGAGTATTTGTACAGTTTTGCTCTCAGGGAAAAGTATCCCTGGTGCTCAGTGAAGAGAGGTCTTGTTTTATGGAAAACGGATGATTGCTTGATCTGCAGTAATGAGGAAGGGGTTGGTAATTCCACAAATTAAAAAAAAAAAAAGTCCCTCAGATCAACAACATTCCTATGGTGTTTAGTTCATGATCAGTGCTTTCCTGAGAAATTTTAGTCTCAACACAACAGATTGCTTAAAATTCTGTTGGCTTAAGAAGAAATAAATTATAATTTACTAATATTTGTTATAATTTGGGTTTGGGTGCCTTGAGAGCTTTGGTGATGATTTCTTCTAGTTTACAAGTAAATGAACAGGCTAACTCATTTTTTTTAATTTATCACTAACCTTTAAAAAATTTTTATTTGTTACTATTATTCTTTTTTTGTCACTAACCTTTTATTTATCACTAACCTATCAAGTTACTCCAAAGTATAGTTATGTTACTGTATTCATTCTGACGGTGCTCTCTAGCTTGCCTCGATGATGCCAGGCTTGTGTGGTTACGCCAAATAGATTGTGTGTATTTTGAGACGTGAAGTGACAAAGTGCTTTAAACTGTGTGTTTCACTTACCTAATCCAGCCTCAAGGGACCAGAATGGGAACCGCTCTATGACTAAAACTCTTTCACTGTGAAATCTTAACACATACATTCCTTTTTACAGCAGGGAGAAGGTTATAAGGTGAAGACAGCGAAGAAGGAAATCCGTCATGTGGAAAAGAAGAGCCATTCATAACAGTAAACGGTTAGTCAAGGCAATAGGTGTGCTCATAGCAACAACAGTCTGCCTTAACGCGCTGTGAAACCTCTCCTTTCTCTTGATGAGTGATTCAGATCCCCCCATCCACTGCTCTCCTCTCTTTTTCACTGAATTCCAGCTTTGAATATCCAATATGAACTTATTGGGCTTATTTCTATATTTACATATGCAATGTACACACACACTCCAGTCACAGTTCATAAACTTTCTCCTCACAAACTAGTCAGGAATTTAAATGTAAATGGTGTTTCCAGAAGCAAATGTAAACAGTGATTTTTGAGTCCCCTCTAAGAGTAGAGGCTCCGTGTGAAATGTGGTAGCATTATACAGCCTGACAGGAAGCCAGTCTGGCAACAACCAGTTAGCTCTCACTGATGCACTCTGAGATTTGTGCACATCCAGCCTTTCACCGTTTTAGCAGAATGGCCTCTGAGAATTCAATTTCCATTGAGATAGAGTGGTTGCCCGTTTTAAATTAAATGGCCGAGATTCCTATATGCTACTTGGTATATCTTCCAGAAACCAGGGCAAATTAAATAGAAGGTAAATGGACTATTTTTTTTTGAAAAAAAATTTTAATGTTTATTTATTTTTGAAGGAGAGACAGAGCGCAAGCAGGGGAAGGGCAGAGAGAGAGGGAGACACAGAACGCAAAGCAGGCTCAGGCTCCGAGCTGTCAGGACAAGCCCAACGCAGGGCTCACACTCACAGACTGTGAGATCATGACCTGAGCTGAAGTCAGACACTTAACCAACTGAGCCACCCAGGCACCCCTGGACTACTATTTTTTTTTTTAAGTGAAATATTGGTGAATTTGCTTAAATTTGTCTGAACTTTTTTTCATAGATGAGGATATTTCTAACAAACATTGTTTTCTAAGTTTTACGTTATCCTATTATCTTTAGCTATACTTATGAAAGGTCATTTCCTAAGCATGAAAAAAGCAGATGGAGCTTTGAAAAGAAATTTGAAAAGGTCTCCTGAGTCCGTGAGGTGAAGTAGCATGATTTCTCAAGGGATGTGCACCAGCAGTTCTCTTAGCCCTACTGGTCAAAATGACAAAGAGCATACAGATTCTAGTTTTTACTTGGACAGATCTTCTCTTCCCCAGTGACCGGAATCCTGGTACTGCAGTGTGGACATGAGGAACTGAGAAATCTAGTCTCATTGCTCTGAATTTTGTTTGTGACTTAACTAAGGCTGAGATAAATTCCTTTTTCTAAGTTTTTATTTTAATTCTGGTATAGTTAACATACTATGTAATATTAGTTTCAGTAGAACAATATAGGGATTCAACGCTTCTGTACAACACCCAGTGCTCATCACAAGTGCCCTCTTATCTCCCATCCCCTATTTCCCCAGTCGTCCCACCAGCTTCCCCTCTGGTAATCATCAGTTTGTTCACTATAGTTAAGAGTCTGTTTCTTGGTTTGCCTCTCTCTGTCTTTTTTTTTTCCCATTTGCTCATTTTTTTTTGTTTTTTAAATTCCACATATGAGTGAAATCATATTGTAGTTGCCTTTCTCTGACTGACTTCTTTCACTTAGCATAATACTTTCTAGTTCCATCCATGTTGTGGCAAATGGCAAGATTTTGTTCTTTTCTATGGCTGAGTAATATTCCATTGTATGTATATATACATATATGTATATTATATACATATATATGTATATATATATATACCTGTATATGTGTATGTATACATAACATATACATATATAACATAATATATACATATTATGTAATATATATATATATATATATATATATATATAATCAAATCATTTTTTCCCCAAGATCTAGGATTAGGGTTAGAATTAGGGCAGGGATGAGGGTCTGTGTTTATTATTGCAGGCCCAGATAAATTCCTAATCCCTCCCTCTCAAAAAAGCTTACCATATGTTTATTCACTCCAAGATTTATTTCACTTCATTTCTGTGACGCTTTCTGCGTAGGCACTGAGAAACTCTTAGTAGACAACATAAGCATGGTACTTTCCCTTACTGAGCTTATGTTTTGGGTATTTAATGTTAACCAATCATAACTAATCACATTAGTATAATGGCATTGAGAAAACAAACTACCAAGAACTACAGAACATTCTGAAATTAATATTTACCATATATACTCGTCCAAGTGTTCTACTCTGCTCTTCATTTTATTCTCACAGCTAACCCTCTTGGACAGATGCCCTATCATCCCCATGTAACAGATGAGGAAATAGGGCTCAGATTGCCCAACATCACGTAGAGTTGGCAGAAACAGGTACAAACCTGCCACCAGAGCCAACACCGTTAACACCCTCAACCATGTTGACTGGAGACTTGAGGTCTGAGGTGACAGGGAGGGCTTCCTTGAAAAAGTGATGTTTGAGTTTTGAAGACTGAACACAACATGACTGGGTGAAGAGGGAAGTTTGATGGTGTCTGGGGTCACCTTCTAGGCATGTGCAGCAGCACTTTCCAATGGCCAGAATGGGGAGGAACAGGAAGGGAGAATCTGGGGAAACAGGTCAGTGCAGCTGGCAGAGAGTTTGACCCTTGGGTCTGCAGAGGTAGGAAAGGTGGGAGTTGTCCAGCCTCATGAGCCTCTCTGTAGGGATTCTGGTCTGCACACTAAAAGCAGAAGGAGAGCAGTGAAGAAAGAGTCTCAGGCAAGGGTGGGGTATGGTCCAATGTGTACGTTCTGCATCACTCGCTCTAGCTGCAAAGGCACAGAACATACCAGAGGGGGCAGTAATGGATGAGCAGAAAACCGAGTAAGAAACTATTATAGGTGCTGGCTTGGCCAGGAGGATGGTAAGAGGCAGACTGAATCAGGAGACATCAACATGACTTGCTTTCCACACAGTGTGAGAGATGAGAAAATGATGGATGACATCAGTGCGTCAATACCTAGAATGAACCCACTTGTTATGTACGTCTTGCAGCTGTTCCTGGTGCAAGACATATCTAGATACATAGAGATGAATAAAGCACTAAGCATGAGTTTGCAGTCTTGACTTAGTCCATTTAAGCCGTTGTAAGTGATAAGCGAAAGGAATCCAGAAGAGAGTTCAGTATGCACCTCAACATTTGCCAGCTTGTTCAGACTGGATGGAAATGAACCAAAGTGGTTGCCCATAGCAGCGGAACCATTTTTCTAGAGCAACATCCACCTAGTATGTGTGAATGAATAACACCAAAAAAATACAACTGTGCTAGGTCCTTTAGATACGACATGGTCACTAAATGTACAAGAGGCCTTAAAATTACAAATAACCCACCCCGTAAAGAGGTTGTCAGGGCCTTGGCTCACATGCTACACCACTCAAAGGAGAGAGAAAGTCAGGTAGAAGTCATATGAATGTGAAAATAACTCCAGCAGAAAGCAAACTTAATGTGTCAGATGGAAAGAACAGTGATTTGACTGTAAGCCTCACGTTACTCTCCAGCGTGGTATTTACCTTCCGTAAGTGAACCTGGGAAATGAGTCCAAGAATACCCACTGGAATTCCAGGACACTGAATGCATGCTCTGGAGAAATCAATTTGCAAATATATTGAGAGTTTTTATAGCCTACTGGCTGCCTTTTTTTTTTTTTAATAACAAAAACAACTAAGCAAGTAGACTGCTGCCAAATTTCACGGAGTCTCAGATGGTGACATCAAAATTTTTATTTCCCATTTTAGAACCAGCTAAATTTTGAGCTATCTGAACCCTGCACCTGCTTTTCTTTAGTACTGAGTCATAGTTATCCTGTTTTTAATGTAAGGGAAAAGCCAATGGATTTCAATAGCTATAAAGATTTGTACACAGTGTATAGTGATTTATAGTTTACAAAGTGATTTTACATTTTTGTCTTATTTAATCCTTCAAAGAAGCTTCTAGATAGGTTAGGCCAATTTTGTTTGCTACCTTTTGAAGATGAATATTCCAAGGCTCAAGAGGTCAATAATGACATTTCTATTGTCACACAGCTTGTGATTGGTAGAACTAGGACTTAAACTCAAGATTATTGATACTCTACCTAGTGCCCTTTCTATTACACTTAGCTGTATGTCTACAATTTGAATAATAATAGTCATGTTCTAGCAAATGATTACTATATGCCAGGTACTAGGTAAGATCATTACGTACATTACTGAATATAATCCCCAACACAATGCTGTAAGGTAAGTACTACTCTGAAGACCAAAGTTGAGAAAAGTTAAATGATTTACTCAAAGTCCTGTACAGCTGATAAGCAAAAGAATAAATTTGAACTTATCCAGAACCTAAGTTCTTAACTTATATTCATAGTTAAATAGTAGTTGATGATGCTTAGAGACCTAAAAGCAAATTTTGAATCAAACAGATGTACATAGACAACCTATAGTAAATGTCCTCATATTTTACACAGTGAAAATACTCATAGATGTTTGTTCTTTTTTAAAATAAAGCAGACATCCATTTTGAAGGGGGTAACCTCTAAGTGTTTACTTCATAAGTACCATTAGAGGACTGATTAGTGAGGTTGTAGCAAAGGAAGGTCCCCAGATGTAGCCATAAAAGACTGTGGAGCAGCTGTATTCCAAACCTCTTCTGGGGAAATGCTCAGAATCTCACAGCCATGTGGAAGCCAAGAGTGACAATGCTTGCCAAGGGCAACACTTTTTCTCAACCAGAAAGTTGGTTCATTTTTTTCATTCCTTCAAAAAATATTTGACCTTCTGCCTGGCTAAAAGTGGAAAGGCTAGATGTATGATGGTGAAGAAAACTTCCATGGGCCCTGCCCCTCCTAATCTCTCAGCCTGCGTGGAACAGATGCTTCAGGGCTAAAAATTCAAAGTCCAATATCCAATAAAAGAATAATGCGGAAACACATTTAGACTTTTGGGGGCTGGGAAGGTCACTCTGAAGTCATGACACATAGGGGCACCGGACTGACTCTGTTTGTGGAGCATGTGACTCTTGATCTCAGGGTTGTGAGTTCGAGTCCCACATTGGGTGTATAGATTACTTAAAAATAAAATCTTTAAGAAGAAAGAAAAGAAGTCGTGACATTTAAACTAAGAACTTATAGGTGGCGCCAACCATGAAAAGAATGGGGAAGAGGAGAAGCAGACTCCAAGCAAAGGATATGACATGAGCAAAGGCGTTGGCCGGGAAAAGGCATAGTTGAGGAAATGAAAGAAGAGAAGTGTACACCAGAGCCTGGTGAGCTGGTGGTGGATGAGGCAGGCACATGATGACTTAAGTGAGGGGTGCATCATCACAGGCCAGAGAACAGGCTTTAGATTTCATTCTAAAAGAATTTGAAGCCCCTGAAGGATTTTAGCCAAGAACCTGACCCAATTTTTTTTTTTTTTTTTAAAGCACATAGATTATGTAGAGAATGGGTTGGAGGGGAAACAAGAGTAAACTGAAGGTGACTGGTTAGGTTACTGAGCAGTTCAACTAAGCCATAGTAGTGGCAGGGCTAGGACCTGGGCAGTAGGTTTAGGAAAATCAACAGGTAAATTACTTTGGAGGGGCGGGGAGGATGGAGAAGGGTTGAGTCAAGAATGATCCCCAGGTTTCTGGCTGACAGAACAGGGCAGTAGAGAAAGGAACAGAAGTAGAATGGGTTTTTTAGAAACGACATCAAGCATTCAGGCTTAGATTTGGGTTTAAACTGCTTTTGAGACTTCCAAGTATTGTTTTAGATATATAAGTCTGGAGCTCTGCAGAAAGGTTGGGGCTGCACTTCTAGAAATGTTACAGTTATCACTAAAGAGGTAAAAAATGTTGAATACCAGAGAAAGGGAATGGGAGAGAATAGATGTGAACCCCTAGGGAGAGGATTAAAGTAAGCCTGGGAGGAGCTCCCAAGGAACAAGATTTTGAAGAGGAATAGAGTTAAAAGGTTGCCTCTGACTTCTTCCTTCCTAGACATCTCCAAGCTATTCTATATCCTATCATCTAAGATCACCTACATGTTCAGCCTCAACCCTGCAGTATACTTGTGTGGTTTTTCATAGTGGTGGATGAGAGAAACTCTCCTATAATGTAGATCAGCTAACAAGCTTTTGTAGGCAGGTGACCATGCACATTTAGAGTTCCTTTGCTTCTTAGCTACTATGTGCAAGGTTTGTGACACACACCGTGTAGGCAGTAGGGAGAGCACAACATTGTAAGATACTATCTTAAGTCTGACATTATTATCTGAGAGAATCCCTGCCCACTATAACTTTACAGTCTAGTCCAAGAGGCACACATGATCATAAGTCACACAAATCAAAATACATAAATGTAATAAATGATATAACAAAATGCTCAGGGCAACCACTGGAAGATATAATTCCCTCCAACAGAGGAGGTCTTTTAAAGTTTCTCGGAAGTACGTATTTGAACTAGTTTTTTTTTTTTTAATTTTTTTTAACGTTTATTTATTTTTGAGACAGAGAGAGACAGAGCATGAACAGGGGAGGGTCACAGAGAGAGGGAGACAAAATCTGAAACAGGCTCCAGGCTCTGAGCTGTCAGCACAGAGCCCGACGTGGGGCTCGAACCCACGGACCGTGAGATCATGACCTGAGCTGAAGTCGGACGCTTAACTGACCAAGCCACCCAGGCGCCCCGAACTAGTTTTTGAAGAAAGAGTAGCATTTGAGACACAGCAGTGTGGAGAATCATACGTGCTTTGCTCAGGAGTTTGACTCTTATCCTGGATACAGTTGGGTACTGGAAGCTTTGTGGCAGGAAAATAATATGATCAGATATGATTTAGGTAACTCTGATAGAAGTAGAGGAAGAAGAGAGTTTGAACACAAGGCCCTCAGGTCTGCAACACAGAGGAGGGCCTGAACTGGAACAGAGAGAATGAAAAGCGGAGAAAAGATTTGAGGAACCAGATTAGTTCCGTGTCGGGAGAGAAGAGAGAGAGTTAAAGACATCAGGGTTATAGGTATGTAGGGTAATTATTAACAAAATCATAGAACCTAAGACCACAAAATCAAAATTAGTGATTGACGTAGCCTGGGTGATGAAGTAGCTTTGTAGATAGTCAGCGTGCAGGGCCCTTGACATTTGATGATGATCAGAGAGAGAAGCCTGGGCTGGAGATCATAGTGTGGTCATTTTTGGTATTTGGGTGAGAAATGAAGTGGCCGGAGTCGATGGACCTGCCAGGGAGTTTACTAGCTACATGAACTTAGCTGGGGTCTATGCCTTCATTTCCTCACCTCTACTGGGGTAAGAATAACAAACCTCATAAAGTTGTTGTGGGAATTAGCTGAGTTAATACAAGTAAATTGCTTCAGATAGCGGCAGGCAAGCCCATAGTAAGTACTAAGTTCAGCTAGTAGTAGCATTAAGGCAGCCAGGACCAGTGGCCTGTAGACGAAGATGCGACGGGTGCCAGGAGGCAACAGTGGAAGACGTTGGAATGGCAGCATCACTGAAATTCTCTGAGAAACAAGGGATGTGAAATAATTGAAAGTATTCTGAAGTATACCAACATCAAAAGCAGAGAAATTCCATGGGAAATTACTAAAAGAGGCATTCTCATTCCTCTTTACTAAGGAATGGACAGAGATAGATAACAAAAGCCCAATGGCTCTAGTTAATGACAGATCTGGATTTTAACCCAGATCTCCTGATTCTGCTTTCCAGAAATCCAAGGTGCCTGAATTGCTTCACTTCGGAATATTTTCCCTGAATATATTTGGAGAAGATCTGTTTTTATTTAGTTTTGTTTGTTTTTACTTTTCTTACCCTTTAAAAAAATCCCTAATTAACCAAAAGCCTTGGCTCTGAGGTCAAGAGCAAGGATTGTAGAGTCAGGTGGTTTGATTTCCATTTCTAGCTCTACTATGTACCAAGTTCACTCTCTTGGGTTTGTTTTCTAGCTCTGTGGCTCTGTTTCCTTATCTGTAAAATGCAAGATTATAATAGTACCTTATTGTTATTAAATGAGCTAAGCCACTTTATAACAGTGCCTGGCACATAACATTTAATAATAATAGCTGTACAATTTTATTATTTAATTAGTATATTTTTTTCACAACCAAAATATAAATCAATATCTTCCCAGTATTTTTTTTTAAACTGGCCCTATGACCTCAAGTATTTTTAAAGTCACAAGTCATTAGAAAAAAACAAACTCAAAAAACCATTTACTGGATGGTATTTAACAAATCTCCATGCACTGGGAATTATTAAATTTCACTGCAGTTTATCATGTTTACATGAAGAACTAGAATTAATGCTTAGGAAAAAATATTTTTAGTCCCATGACTTCTGTAACTCAAGAGAGGAAAAAAAAAAAAAGGGAAGGGAAGAGAGGTGGGTAGGGATGGAAGGGAATAGTATGACAAATCTGGGTTCTCAGTAGGCTATAAGAAAGGCATACTAGAAAAGGCTTTCTTTCCTAAAGCTGTAACAGAGCTAAGTCTTTAAAGACGAGTAACAGTTAACCTGCCAAGGCCGATCTCCTTAGGGAGAGCGGAGTCTATACTTTCATGGAGATGACATTTGAAACAAACTTGAAGGATGGAGAGGAGTTAGATACTGGTGAAGATTGGGGAGGAGAAGTATAGGTGGATACAAAATCATGAGCAAGGAAAAGGAAGTTGGTGGGGCACCTAGGTGGCTCAGTTGGTTAAGCGTCCAACTTGATTTCAGCTCGAGTCTTGATCTCAAGTCTTGCTCGCAGGATCGTGAGTTCAGGCCCTCCATGCCCAGAATGGAGCCTACTTTAAAAAAAGAAAAAGAGGGGCGCCGCCTGGGTGGCGCAGTCGGTTAAGCGTCCGACTTCAGCCAGGTCACGATCTCGCAGTCCGGGAGTTCGAGCCCCGCGTCGGGCTCTGGGCTGATGGCTCAGAGCCTGGAGCCTGTTTCCGATTCTGTGTCTCCCTCTCTCTCTGCCCCTCCGCCGTTCATGCTCTGTCTCTCTGTACCAAAAATAAATAAACGTTGAAAAAAAAAAAAAAAGAAAAAGAAGTTGGAAACCAATGTGTTGCTGACTAGCACACAGTCTAGCTCCCCCAAGTGTGGTCCATGAAGTATCAGTGTCACCTGGGAGTCTTGTTAGAAATGCAGCATCTCAAGTGAAATAAGCCATACAGAGAAAGACAGATACCATATGGTTTCACTCTTATGTGGATCCTGAGAAACTTAACAGGAACCCATGGGGGAGGGGAAGGAAAAAAAAAAAAGAGGTTAGAGTGGGAGAGAGCCAAAGCATAAGAGACTGTTGAAAACTGAGAACAAACTGAGGGTTGATGGGGGGTGGGAGGGAGGAGAGGGTGGGTGATGGGTATTGAGGAGGGCACCTTTTGGGATGAGCACTGGGTATTGTATGGAAACCAATTTGTCAATAAATTTCATATATAAAAAAAAAAATAAAAGGATTTATTTAGATCAAAAAAAAAAAAAGAAAAGAAAAAGAAATGCAGCATCTCTGAGTTTACCCTGACCCACTGAATCGGAATCCACATTTGAAGATACTTTAGGTGATACATAAAGATATTAGACTTTGAGAAGCAGTGTTCTAGAATATATGGTTGCCTCTTAAACATGGTTGAACATTCAAATAATCTAGAGAGTTTTTAAAAAGTTTTTTGATATTTGAGGTTTTTTTGAATTTTGGAGCTCCACCCCAAGAAATTCTAAATAAATTGGCATGAGATGAGGTCTGGACACTGGGTTTAAGTCTCCCCAGATAGTTCTAATGTGCACCCAAGTTTGAGAACCATTGGAGATTATGAAAAAAGCTTCTCGCTGAGGGGTAGTGGACAGTAAGCCTGATTGGGCTGAACTGCAGAAAGCTTCATATACCAAACTAAAGACAGGTGATTTTGTTTTGTTTTGTTTTTAAGGTGGGCCCTAGGGGCTAAAAACCACTGGTATGTGGATCTGTAAAGGAAATTGTGGTTCTAACTCAAGCATACACCTGACTTGAAAATGGATGTGGAAAGTACAACATTCATCTGTAAGATATAAACTGCCATGAAAATACAGATAGCTGTTTTTCTATATATCAAAAATGTTTCTTAAAATTAAAATATA
Source organism: Felis catus (assembly GCF_018350175.1). NCBI lineage: Eukaryota > Metazoa > Chordata > Mammalia > Carnivora > Felidae > Felis > Felis catus. The sequence continues at coordinate 21,860,582 of NC_058378.1, read as the reverse complement.
TATATATATAGTAAAATGATTAAAAGGAATGTATGTTTCCACTACCTTTGGGTTTGAAAAGCATGCAAAACCCAAAGACAGATTCCTAAATGCAAAGGTCTCTGTCTCAGATGTATTACTTAAATCCAAAAAGAAAAAAGGACTCAAATTCTATTTCTGAAATGTCATCTTGATGGCCCCTGCCATCACACCTTTCCATCAGATGGCGCTCTCATCACAATTTGTAAGATGTCAATATTTTATAATAGGTATACAGTCTCTCAGCCAAGGCACTCATGATTTTTGTAGAACACTGTACTTGGTATAAAGTCTTTGATCCAATGAATGACCTTCCTGCACCCCGTGTGGTTAGGGCCAACACACTCTGATTGTATGACCAAGAACAAGAGAGATTTACAAGAGGAACTCACTCCCCAATTTCTTTTTAACTATCACCCATACCATACCTGAATATAAATGGACATAATTAATAGCATTTTAAAAAATTATAGAAACAAATCCAATATTTCTATAAAAGACAACATTTGCTTGCAACAGGGTGATAGGAGAAACACCTTGCTTCTTATGGCAAGATTTACCTGGGAAATTGGATTGGCTTTTGGAAGAGAGGATGCAAAACAAAAAAAAAGTTCAACTGGGTTGTAGTGATGATTGCATATCTATATAAATGTATTGAAAACTATCAAACTGTATATTTACAATAAATTGTATGGCATGTAAATTATATGTCGATTAAGCTGTACAGTGTGGGGGGTAGGGGGTTCAACTAGAGAAGACTGCTGAGGAGCCTCCCTAGGAAGACACAAGGAGACCACGGGGGTAACATCATCATAGGGCCATCTAAGAACCCTGGTGCCCAGAAGATTAGGTATAAGTGGTAATAGAGGTGAGAAAATCCTGATCCTACTTGGATTTGCCCACTTTCTAGGGCATGTCCTGCCCAAATAAGTCACCTTCCTTCTCTACAACCTTTGCAGAATCCTGGGAAGGGGGGCAGATATTGAAATCACTCCAGAAGGACTTGACACTTTGATGTTCTTGGCTCCAAGCATTAGTGACCTGGGGCATGCTGGTCAGTAGCACTTTCAGCACAAAAAAGGAAGCAAGAACTAGTAGAGCAGACAGAGGAAGTACTGTACTAACATGTTTACATAAGCTGAGGTATCCTGGGTGATCCCTCTTAAAGAGACAGAAACTTGTCTGGGGTAAGTAAACAAACTCAGGGTCACTGAGGACACTCTTGGGCCCCAACAGAAACCCAGTTCTGCTGGTGCTTCTAGGCCTGCACAAATGGTCTGCTGCTTACCAGTGAGTGAACACAGTTATTCCTACAATTGTTCTTGCTTTCCTCAGGTTTTCACAGGGGCTGGGATTTGTTCTCGGGCTAGTATTCAGGTCTGTAGCTTCAACTGAGAGAGGACGATGAACTATATGTAGGCAAACTTTGTTTTATGAAGAAAGAGTTTATAGCAAAAGCAGCTGATTTACTTTGTATTAAGACTGGTTATAAAACACTGAGACTTTATGCAGTTATTATTCAGTAAGACAAGATGTTCTCAGCCTCCATAAAGAAGCTCAAATATAATGAATCGATTTTGTCGTGACTGATGTGGGGCAGGAGGAGGGAAAGTATTCTTTGCAGTGATGGAAGACAGTCTTTCATTTTAATTGGTGCATGGAAAAGCAATTCCAGAGTAATGAAGTAATGATGCTGTTCTCCCTTTTTGAAAGATTAGTTGTACTTTGGGGAGTGAGCACTTATAAAACATATGGACATTCCTGAAATGCTCTATTCTGACTCAATATCCCGGGCTCCTTTATGCCCATGAGAACTCCAGACCCCTGGTATTTTGATGTTGATGGAAATCCCACACAGCACCTCTGTGAGCCTCATTTTATAGATAAGACTAGGCCCAAAGGGCTGTAAATGGCTTTCCCAAGTATCTGAGTGACCTGATCGTTAGAGATAGAGCCCTAGAAGAGGGCTAGAAGAAGGTCTTTTCCAACACAATCTCAAAAACCACACATACAGTGAAGAGTGTGCTTTGGAGATCACAGGGTTACCTAGAAAAAGTCACTGCCTTCAAAGAGCTTTCAGCTACACCTGAGGGCTTTGACCTAACAGATTGTGTTGGTAAAAAGAATCATGTTAAACTACCCCATAAGAAAGTAGAGGCCTCGTTCTCTAAGCTTTTCTGTTGAATGGGAAGGAAGGCTTAGGCAAGGCAAGGCAAGAAAAGAAAAAAAGAAAGAAAAGAAAAGAAAAGAGAAAAAAAAAGGAAGAAAGGAAGGGAGGGAGAAAGAGAAGGAAGGAAGGAAAGAAGGAAGAAGAAAGCAAGCTAACCTCACTCCCTCTTGTCTGTCTTTCCACAGGATCGTGTAATTTTACTGCCAGTATTGAGAAATTCATGGAAGAGATGTCAGCAGGAAGTAAAAATTCATGGAGAAGGGTGTGTGTGTTTGCTGCTTCCACACATTAATGGCATGATTTTTTTTTTATGCAAAAAGAAAAAAAAAAGAAATCTACCCACATTTTAATTTAGCATGAGCCAATTTACAGAGCATGGAAATTCACTTTCATTCCCAGGATTGGCGCGTGTGCAATTAGCAATGCAGTGTATATACAAGAAGCCATGCTGTTAACAGTTTATCCTAAGTAATTTGGTGTCATTTACAAAAGGAAGAAATTCCTGCCGCCAGAAGGGACAGAAGACGGGATGATGAAATCACAGAGAAACACTAAAATTACTAACTCCACAACAGCTCGCCTTATTTTTCTTGGACCCAAACTGTCAGGGTATAAACACTATTTGTTTCTTTTTTAAAACATCTATAGTTTTGCTGTAAATAATAACACTGTATAAATTCTAACAGAAAAATAGAATAAATGTTGATAAGGCACTGCCTCTTAGAACACAAACAGAATATTGCAAATGCATTTAACATACTAGGGGTCTCAAGTGACTTCACCCTAGAAGAGGAGGGAGGGGTCCTGGGTGGGGGGGGGGAATCTTCACTGATTCTTGTATATTAGCAATTATAATGTTTGTATATGCAAAACTGCTAGCTTGATTTTAAAAAACAGAAACAAATCTTTAAAATCTGCTGCAAATTTAAATAATTCCCAAAATGAGGAATTCTGTAGTTCTGTGAAAAAATTTTTTCTTCAGAATACTAATATTTTGATGCATGTGTATCACCTTATTTTGATTAAATCTTTTCCAATTTTGCAAACACTACAGTATACTGCAACACAGAAGATTTTATCTGTAAACACAAAGCCCTTCATCTAATATTTGTTGCTATTGCCAATTTTTCAATGAAATGAACTAAAAATGAAAAAAAAAACCCTATACAGTAGTTGCTTTAGGGGGAGGGTGGGTGCTGTTAGTGCTTAAAAGGGGGTAATGCTTGCCGCTTTAGAGGTGGATGGTGCTCATAAGAGGCCCCGGTCAGGGGTATTTAAAATGGACTAAACAGAAATTCTTAGCTCGTAGAATGGCAGCACGCTGTACAATTATTACTGTATTGTGTACTGGCTATAAGATGTAGACACCTTTGAATAAGCCAATCATTTGTAACCATTCTAGCAGTGTCATATTAGGTTAATAAGGCTGCTGTGTTTTAAAGGGCATTTTTATTTGGGTTTTGGTGAAATCCTTTAATTTGTTGATTATATTCATATAAAATCAGCATTCATTGACACATAGCTCTAATGACATATGTATGAAAAACCATACACTGGATGACCTAGTCGATTATTTAAGCATAAAATAAATTGTGTTAAACTCTTCACCCACCTGTGCTCTACAGTGTCCTTGTGTTCTCTGGCAAAATGTGCATTTCGTGGAGGAGCCAAGAATTAAAGATTAACCGACAAGTGATCTTTGCCCTCATCCTGTTTGTGCTGCCCCCAGAAAAGTGGGGAATTGGGGCTTATTGCAACCGCATGTCCAGAAGTTGTCAACTGACAGCTCCAGGAACCCTCCAGGGCTTTTTGTCCCTCGTGCTCTTGTTTGTTTGCAGTTGGCGTTTGTGGTCGGTGCTTAGAAGTTGGGAGATTTTACATAAGAACCCAAATTTCTAACTTCCCGTAAAAAGCAAGATTTGACAACAGTTCTCATTTCCAGAGGGCAACTTGTGGGGCCATGTCATGCCTGCCCTCTGCAACCAGGTGTGGGGTGTCCAGACAGTGCAGAAGCCAGCCCCGCCTCTTACATTTGTTGGTCCTGATTGGCCTGGTAGGTAGGCACTGAGGTTTGCAACCAGACACTACATGATTAATTCAACAGGGGCAGAGACCGGATGTTTTAATTTTCTAGCCCAGAGCCAGGCTATACTGGTGGTACTCGCAATTATCATCACTAAAATTGGAGCACTCTCTATATGCCCGACTGTAAGTGCATCGCATTCAGTCTTCATAACCACTTCATGAGGTAGGTACTGCCTTGGGTAGTAATTGTCCCTTTACAAATATTAAAAGGGTGCTTAGAGCCATTTGACAGGGTCACCTATTTCCTGTCCATTAAAGATGATTGCTGATGGGGCACCTGGCTGGCTCAGCCACTGGAGCCTGACTCTTGATCTCAGGGTGGTGAGTTTGAGCCCTACCTTAGTACAGTTTACTTAAAGAAAAATGTTGAATTGGATGCATTGTTCCCAACGAAGATTCAATATCAATGCGGAACACATGTATGGAGAATTTACTTTGCATGAATAATGGAGCTAGACTGCATTGTATGAAATCCAAAGCAAACAAAAAGTGCCTCTCCACCGCCACCAAAATCATAATGAGCAAACTCAGACCCCTGAAAGGTTAAAAAAAAAAAAAGTTCCAAAAGCCTCTGGGAAAATCGGGATCAGAATTCAGATATTCTAACTTCCCATCTAAGAGTTACGGATTTCTGACTCCTAGTCCTTGACAGGTGTTTATCCTGAATTGGAAACTCAATCATGTATACTTACCCGGGTATTAAATGGTATATTGTGTTTAGATAGCTAAAAAATTTGACTTTAGGGATATGTGATGGGCTAAACTACAGTTCAAGAACAAGTTCATAAATTTACTCAGAAATGAAGTATCCAAAATGGGAAAACAAAGCTTTTATTTGCATTTAAATGTGCGTTTGCATATATTTATATATGTATGCATAGGTTGAATAGGGCATACATTATGTATTCCTAACAGTCTTTGGCCTGCTAGCTTATAAAAATGTATTTAAGCTTTTCCTTGATTGACATTGCTGTTAAAAAAAAAATCTGCCATTGATAGATTTCTGATATTTGCTATGTTTTTCATTTTATATTCTTAGCAAACTCCTGAGTTTGTTAAATTAAAATGTCACTAGCATATTGCCATATAAGTTATGGCAATAGACCATGCAGGGTTATCTCATTTCTAAGAGGGATCTACTTTACTGAACACAGAAGCAGTCAGCCTTCTTTCCTCTATTAATAAATTCTGCCTTGGCCTCCTGATGCTCCACCATGTTTATTTCAGTACCGTCCTGGGATTGCATCAAGACTGAGGTTTCTCTCTAGGACAAATAAAAAATTGTTCGTTTCCTTTATTATTATGAGTGTCAGGTCACATTTGGCTGTGCAACAAGGGTATGTGGTAAGCCCAGAAATATAAATCACAGGAATAATAACTCATCCCTTGAGTCTCTGAAGAAACCAGGATCCCAAAGCTAACTTCCTATCTGGATAAGTCTTTTTGGTTTGTTGCAGAGGCCCTGACATATCAAAAGGTGTGTAATTCCCTAGTCATACAGCACTGCTTCTCCTTCATGAATTCATGACCAAATAGTCCAGAAGTAAATCTAACATTGACATATGAGCCTAACTTCACAAGAATTCTTTCAAAAATGGACGAGGCAATGGTGTCATTCATTTATGTGATTAGTTCAAGCAGTGGCTTAACTCTGAGAACTGGGAAAGAGTAGTGTTACCGGCTTTTCAAAAGAGTCCCAGCAGGTGCACCGCACCACCAGGTCCTCATGCTATGCTATGCACTTCCTGAGGGCAGAGACTGTGGTTTGTCCTCTGCTGTATCCACAGCACATAGAATACTGCTTGACACCTCATAGGTAGGTGCTCATATTTGTTGAGTGCCAGAATGAATCATCAATCAAACATCAGAGGTCACAGCACAGCAAATAGGAAATGTTACCCTGTGCACCATCTTGTGCACCATTTTTTTTGCACATTCAACCAGGTTGGAAATCAAAGGAAAGAACAGTTTTTGGTTCTAATGACTTCATTCACCAAGGACTAACTTCCTCTTTCTAGTTGCACAAGACTCTTGTTAGCCACAAAGTCTTAAATGATTAGATTTGAGTATACCAATGCCTCGTGAGCAAACAGGACACCAGTCACACTGCTGAACTGGGCACCCTTCCCATGGCCATGGCTATATTCCTTATCCTTATCACTAATAGGCTGCTGAAAAGTCAGCCAAGAGTGTGGAGAACCCATCATGAACCCTTGTCTCTGAAAGTCAGCTTAGCCTCCTCTCTTTCAGACGTGATAGATTTTTTCTTTTAAAGTCTAGCTACCTCAAGATTCCTACCTCAGTATTGTTCAGTGTTTGCTGGGTTGATAAAGGACCATAAGGTCCAGAAATTATACCCCAAGGGCCATATCCAGCCTGCAGAGAGATTTTGTTTGGATCACATGACGTCTGAAAAAAGATAGCCAACATTTTTTTTTTTTTAATCGGGAGATTTTAAAGAAAAAAATGAGCTGTGAGTTCTCTTTAAAATCTGAAGAAGCAACAATCCTATTTCTGAGCTCCCTATGACAACAACCACCTGGAGCAAAAACGCACGTGCCACCTCTGGACAAGCATGTGTTTTACAGATGTTCACCATGGCCCTTCCTGGGTCCTACTGCCTCTCAACCCAGTCTACTTCATTCTTGTCAATTCAGTCTCTGGTATGACTGGAAGAAGGAGAAGGCAGATTGATGCATTCCTGCTTCAATTCTTCCTTCTATTTGGCAAGCCAAACATCGACCTCATTTTCATCCTCTCAGCTCCAATAGGAAGACAAATAAGGGAGTGAGGAACTGAGAAAAAAGATGAGTCCTGTGGTTCTCCAAACCCACCCCCACCCATCTCATCCAGCAGCAGGTATTCAGTGCCCACCACTTTGCAGGTACTCTTCCAGATGCCAGACACAGTGAGGAGCATGCAAACAGCCTTTGTGTGAAATCTAAATCTAGGCCCCCTCAGGACAAAAACAGAAACCCTATAATTACTTGTGGAAACAAAACTGCAGGACACTGTAGATAGTGGTACTGGAGAACAAGGGAAGACCACGAAGAGAGAGAAAAACAACTGTGACAACTGAGTGTAGCCATGGCACTTTCATATCACACCTGCTAGTCATAACCAAATGCAACTCAAGGGTGACAAAAATAGCAACTCAATAGAAAACCTTAACATCTCAAAGTTATTGGATCAACTCTACAAGCGACTACAAGCCCATCTCACTTCCAAAGATTCTGGATTTAGGTGAAACCAGTCAAAACTTTGAACTCATGTGCAATGTTCTTCATCTTCCATACATCAAGTTCTTCATAATTCAGGGACCTGTTCACAAAGCCTCCCCTGCTGATGCCAACACACAATGGTCACTCAGGTAAATAAATGGGTGTCCCACAATTCACCACTCAAGTCTCCATCCTTAATGGTGTCTCTGAATGTCTTGCTCTTTAAGAACATGGACTGTTTGAGGCACCTGGGTGGCTCAGTCATTTAAGCATCTGACTTTGGCTCAGGTCATGATGATCTCACGGGTTTGTGAGTTCGAGCCCCACATCGAGCTCTGTGCTGACAGCTCAGAGCCTGGAGATTGTTCGGAGTCTGCCCCTCTGCCCCTCCCCTGCTTGCTCGTGCTCTCTCTCTCACAAAAATAAACATTTAAAAAAAATTTTTTTAGGAACAAGGACTGTTTTCCACAGTCCTAAGAGCAGAGCTGGGCACACAGAAAGTATGTAATAAATGCTCAGCATTGCATGTCTAATCATTTACTAGTTCTGTCTGGTGAAGGCTCACCAGACTCCAGTGATGCTGCAGTACATGATGAGGGCCCAGTATCAGTGCACACACCACCCTCTGGAAGTTAATGCTTAGTACAGTAAAGAGCAGAAATACAGTTTCCTCACAGCTTGGCTTGCTAACACTGTATCATGGTTAGTGTGCCTTGTCTGAGTAGAACCTAAAGGAAAAACTAAATAAAGGGTGTCTAAGGAAAAGCCTGTGGAAGCTTAACCCGTTCAAGGCCACGTAGGTAGGTAGATGATGGCTGGCTGGCTGGAGGGAGGGATGGATGGATGGATGGAGTGGTGATAGCTGGAGCATGGCAAACTTTAGAGTAACTGTCATGCTTCTGGCTACAATAAAACTTTGAATACTCAAGTTCCATTGGCCAAAGTGGTCATGCTCTCAAATATCTATGGGCACTAGGCAGGTCATCTAAACTAGGCAAAGGGGTTGAGATAGATGGTTATTATACATAAATTATTGTCTAACTCTTCCTGCAGGTGATTACTTTCCATCCCCATTGCTATCACCTTAACTATACAGCTTGCTTTGGCCAGTGAAGGATGAGCAGATGCTCCAAGAGCTAGTGCATTTTTCTTCATGTTTCCTTTCCTCCTGCTTCAAGACCAGGGATGCTCCCCAAAGATCCTTCCTGGCCTGGTGCTGGAGTGAAGGTGATGTGGAGCAAAGAGACACAGTTGTCCCAATGGACATGCAATGTGAGCAAGAAATAAACCCTCTAGTAAGTGACTGAGATTTGCCGTAACCCATGATTAACATACAAGTCTGGGAGAAGACATTAAGGGGTGTGGAGTACTAGGTAAGCATCTTCCCCTTCTAAAGAGTCTGCAAGTCTAGTCTGCCCAATTTCCAAGTTTTCAAAATGTTGGCAATTAATTCCATTTTGGTCACCAAGCATATCTGGTCTTCAACCTCTACCACTGGCTCTTGGCATTTGTAGAATAAACACATACCTGGATCACACTATATAAATTTATTGATGTGTGGGTTTCTTTAATTTTTTTAAAATTTTATTTATTTGAGGGGGGGGAACCAGTGGGGGAGGGGCAAAGAGATGGGGAGACAGAGAATCAGAAGCAGGCTCTGTGCTGAGAGCAGAGAGCCTGATGCAGGGCTCAAACTCACGAACCCTGAGGTCAGGACCTGAGCCAAAGTCTGACGCTTAACTGACTGAGCCACCCAGGCGCCCCTTGATGTGTGATTTTTAATTATATACTATAAAGTTGGTATACATATGCAAAAAAAAATAATTCCTGAGTCAGTGTGAAGGACTACCTAATTTCCCGCCTCAGTGCAGCTTGGTTGTGCTCTAAGTACCCTTTCAAGTGCTAACACTCTCATTAAGGGTCTATAGGAGTTATTTGGCTTTTTAACTTTCATTTTATTGCATATTAGTGAAGCAGTGATCTTCCTTTGTGCATCTGGGCCTACCGTGGCTCCTGCCTACCTCCAGAACCCCACCCCATCCACCTCACCCTTTCAGGATACCCCAGACCAGTGAGAAAGGCAGTCTGTGGACTGCTCTTAGTCTGAAAATTCTCTTTTGGCTGCCGAATGGGATAAGAAACTGGGTCCAGAATATAAACCATGTTACTAAGCTTTACTTTAGTTCAGTTGACTTTTTTTTTTAACATATAGTGAGGCTTTTCTGAGAAGGAAATGGTGCACAGATTTACATTCCAGTGTAAGTTCCCTGTCACAGATCGATGCTCTGCATAGCATGACTGTGGCAAACTAGCTTTCTTTCTGTTCCTCAAAAGTGCCAAGTTCTTGGAGTTCCTGGGTGGCTCAGTTGGTTAAGCATCCGACTTTGACTCAGGTCTTGATCTCAAGGTTTGTGAGTTCAAGCCCTGCATGGAGCTCTGTGCTGACAGCTCAGAGCTTGGAGCCTGCTTCGGATTCTATGTCTCCCTCTGTCTCTCTCTGCCCCTCCCCTGCTTGAGCTCTCTCTCTCTCTCTCTCTCTCAATAATAAACATTTTTTTAAAAACGTGCCAAGTTCTTCCTCATCTCCTTCCCATCCCATTTGTCCTCTGCCAGGGAGCATCTCATTTCAACCTCCAAATGTCCCCACCTCAGGCCTTCCCTGCACACCCTTTCTGACTCCCTGCTTATTCTGTCACACCACCATTCATATTCTCTTTATAGCATTACCGCCACAATCATCCTTCTACCTTCTACCATCCTTCTACTATCCTGTATACCTGTTTATTGTCTGTATACAATCTCCAAGGCATCCCCCACGAGGCCTAGCACCAGCAGGCTCAAATATTTGTTGCCTAAATGAGGGATGGAGGGAAGCACAGACAAGGATGGCTTAGGACACATTACATACGTATCCGTGAGTGTCAAGGAAAAACAGCAACACCTTCTGTGACTCATTGTGAAGTATCAGAAGGACCTCAGCTTGCCTTTGAGGGTTGCTGTGCTTCCGCCCCCAGTGAAGACTTGCCGAGCAGAGTTTTATAACTCACTCCCCCTCCGCAGCATGTTATGAGAGCTTTGTTACAGACTGTCAGGTATCATCATGGTGTTTTTCCGTCCTGTGCTGGGAACATGTGATAGGGAGGTTATTAAAGTCATCTGGGATGTGTCACGGCATCAGATCTTCAAATGACTCTTTGAATCACCCAGACACAGCACAGCCCCTGTTAAACTGGTACTAGAAAAGTGAGCCATCTTCCTGATGAAACAAAAGTCTTGGTGGTAGAACAATGACAGAAAAGAGCTGTTCAGACAGCCCAAGTGACTACCTTGTATAATGGCTGCAACTCTTCCTATCCTGGTGGGCCTAACCTATAACTGGAATCTGAATTCTCCTTTGGCTTCACCAGGTTAAAAAATCAGATGCTTCAGGGCCTGATGCAAGGCATTCTAAGTGGTAGGGCCTGTGGAAAACCTGAGAGCACATGCCCAAATGAAAACCACAGCAGTCAGTTCTGACAAAATATTGCAATGCAGGAATGCAGGCCCAGAATTGTCAGCACTTCTGAGTTTTTGCAGAGAAGCTGAAAAGCTCCATGAGAAGATGAATGTAGGCTATGGATACATAGGTGTATAGGGATCTATCAAATTCAACTCAAATGCTGTTTATGTAGCCCACGCCATGTCCAAGTCACTGCCCTGGATATCTTTACATATCCTAGGTAGATCTCTTTATCAAAAATAAAAAAGAACAAGAGCTGAGATCCATGGACTCAAAAGTTTTGACCTTCTCGGAAAAGCAGAATACGTGCTTCAATAGAACATATGACAATGTGGGGAGTGCTGTGTGTTAAATACATAAACGTGTGCGAAGCAGTCACAGCCATGTATGTGTTGGCTACGATCATGATTGTTATGAGTGTTAGTGGTATCATTATGTTATCCTGACAAGCATAACCTCAGGATTACCCTGGACAGAGGGAACTGAGAAGGCCTGGTGGAGAGTCTTGCACATCTTAGGCCCTCAGCAAACACCGGCAGAATGAAGGACTGCATGGTGATGGAGCAGCATCAGAGCTGGGACTTGAGAAATGAGAGAATTTCAACGTGCCAAGAAAGGAGGCCTGGGCAAAAGGAACAAAGAGGCTAGGAGGATAAACACGTCCCCGAAGCATGGGCAAAGTTTGTTTTGGTCAGAACTTAAGGAGAAAGAATAGGAGGCGAGGGTGGAAGGAGAGACTCAGCACGGAGTGCCCTGACTGCTCCTCCAGACTCCATATGAATCACAGCAGGCACTTGTACTCATTGTAAAGCCTTCTCTGCACAGCCTGCTAGACAACATACGTGACGACTCAGTCAAAAGAGAGACCGGTTCTCAAGAACAGTACCAAATTTTCGATATTTAGGACATGGAGAATGGTTTCTTGTGAATACACGCTTTTATATAATTGACATCATGCTGTACTAGTTACACAAGTTACTTAACCTTTATATTTCTTCATCTGGAAAATGGGGGTGATAGTTTTATCAACATATGAGATCATCCACATAAACCACTTCAAAAAGTATCTGACGGAGAGGAAAGTATTCTATAAACGTTCCCTACTTTTTATTATTTGTGGTGGTGTATTATGCTGAGAGGTGAGAGAGGAAAATGCCTTGCTTGGGCCTCTGTGGTTTGTGAGCAGTGGTGTAGGTGGGAAGCCCATGACACAACCTCTCATATCTAAGATGCTACACGCTGCTCCAGAGACCAGGGGATGGACGCCCACTCTGGGATCTGCAGTCCGGCCCCATCCCATCACCCTCCAAGGCTACAGCAGCCCCCTTGCTCCCACCCTAGCCCCTGGACAGTTAGGCTTCCATCCCCAGCTCAGAGCCAAAAAGTGAGTCTCTTGCCAGGAAATCTGGCTCTGTCTCCACCTGCAGCCTGGCTCCCTCTAGTCAGTCACTGATGCCCTCTCTACATAGTCAATTCCAATCTCATTTTTGTTTCTCTAAATCCACTTCCTGTGCTCCATGAGAAAAGAGAAGTACTTTTTCTTGTTCACAGAGGAGTAAAATGTGTATCTGGGGTGAGGAGTAGAGGCTGAGTTATGGGAAACTTGGATCCAGAACATTTTTTATGACCACAGTGATACCGACAGATTACAATGAAAAGGTTTGATTGTTTGATTTATCTACCTCTTCATCATCCAAAATAATGTTAACATTCAAAACTTACCGAATCATAAATGAGAGTGAATGCCCTGCAAAATCAAATAGGATATTAGAATGGAGAGCTGCCTCTTCTGTGTACAGGCTGGGCAAAGCAGGAGCATACTGAGTAAAGGAGAGACCAGACCACACCAAAGACCTGTGATCCCAGCAGCAAAGCCGGGGCCATGGGCAGGACTGGTGATGGGGGTTCTCATGAGGATGCTGGGAGGCTTTCTAAAGCAGTAACCTAGAAGCAAAGATGAGTTTGGCAACCACACAGCTGGAAATGGAGGGGAGTCAGGAAATTGGACTTAGGATTGCTGTCAACTCCTTGTTGCTTGGGCCTATTTCTATTTTACCACTTTCAAACATGGCAGCTTTCATCCTAGGGACGTCATAAGGCACCACTTGCCTCAGACATCAGTCCTTTACAAAGTACCTCATAACACAGGTTGTTTTTAATGGTTCTGCTATTAATAGTGAATGGTGCCTCTAATTCATCAGAAATAATGCAAAGTTTATTTGCTTTTCACAAGTGTCTATTATTTTGGCTAATGGACTAGGCCCTCATTTTCAGTGCTATGTGTCACCAACAGGAATAAGAAGGGACACTAGGCTCCAAAGACTTGTTTTCTTGTGATTTCTTTAAGTTTCCAAGTACTGCAAGTTTTCCTTGTTTTTTGGGCTAAGTGTGTTTAAAAACAACAGAGTGATAAAATGTAAATACTGGTTAAAGGGAACTTGTCCTGTTGCCATAAAAGTCTCCTGCACAGCAAAGGAAACCATCAACAAAATGAGAAAGCAACCTACCACATGGGAGAAGATATTTATAAATTATATATTTGATAATATCCAAATTATATAATATCCAAATATATATCCAAAATATATAAAGGGGTTAATATCCAAAATATATAAAGAGCTCATACCACTCAATAGCAAAAAACAAACAAACAAAACAAACAATCCAATTTAAAAATGGGCAGAGAATCTGAACATTTTTCCAAAGAAGACATACAGATGGGCAAACAGGTATGTGAAAAGGTGCTAAACATCACTCATCATCAGGAAAATGCAAATAAAAGCCAATGAGATATCACCTTACACCTCTTAGAATGGCTATTATAAGAAAGTCAAGAAGTAACAAGTGTTGGCAAAGTAGACAAGGGAACCCTTGTACACTACTGGTAGGAATGTAAATTGGTCACAGCCACTATGGAAAAGGATCCGGAGGTTCTTCAAAAAATTAAAGATAAAACTACCATGTGATCCAGCAATTCCACTGTTGGGTATTTATCTGAAGGAAATGAAAGTGCTAACTCAAAAAGATATCGGCACTTCCAGGTTCACTGCAGCATTATTTACAATAGCCACGATATAGAAGCAACCTAAGTGTCCATCAACGGATGAATGGATAAAGAAGATGTGGCATACATGTAAAATGGAATATTTTTCACCCATAAAAAAAGGGGGGAACACTGCTATTTGCAACAACGCGGATGGACCTTGTGGGCATATGCTAAGTGAAATAAGTCAGACCAAGGCAAATACCATATGATCTCACATATATGTGAAATCTAAATAAAAAGCAAACTCACAGAGAACAGACTGGTGGTTATCAAAGGTGGGGGATGGGAAAAATGGGTGAAGGTGGCCAAAAGGTACAAACTTCCAGTTATAGAATAAATAATTCCTCGGGATGTAGTGTACAGCATAAAGACTATACTTAATAACACTGAATTGTATATTTGGAAGTTGCTAAGAGAGTAGATCTTAGAAGTTTTCACTGTAAGAAAAAAAAATTTTGTGACCCTGTGGTGATAGATGTTAACTAGACTTACTGTGATCATTTCACAACATATACAAATATTAAATCATGTGGTACATCTGACTGGTATGTTATATGTCAACTGTATCTCAATTTATAAAATCATAATACATCAAGCAAGTAAAAGCAATATGGAGAAATAGAACAGAAATGGGCTTCTCAATGTGACAGACTGGGTTCATATCATGAGTCTCTGTGATCTTGGGTGAATTATCTTTCCATATGTACATGGAATACTAACCCTACCTTAGAAGGATATTCAGGGATTCAAGGTAACGTATGTAAAAGTTCTTGTCCAGTAATGGTATTATTCTAATCACAGACAGAATTTTGACTAGGAATTAAATTATCATGACCCTGAAAGAGTCAGGGTGAACACTGTGCAGATAGTAAATGAATCATTTTATTTTTTTATTTTTTTAATATTTATTTTTGAGAGAGAGACAGAGCACATGCAGGGGAGGGGCAGGGAGAGAGGGAGACACAGAATCAGAAGCAGTCTCCAAACTGTCAGCACAGAGCCCGATGCTAGGTTCGAATTCACAAACCACGAAATCATGACCCAAACTGAAATTGGATTCTCAACCAACTGAACCACCCAGGTGTCCCACAAATGAATCATTTTAAAGGTTCCTTGTGCTGTGGCAGAAGGCAGCATTGCTGGATACTAACAAATGGAAGGGATATGTGAGGGACAGGGAACAAGTGGATTGCAAGTAAAAACATTCTTTGTCTTTAAATGTGCTCTGTTATAACTGTTCTGAAAACTCTTTGTACTAAAGATGTATGTTTCACACTGTTTGGGATAAATTAAAATGTTAAAAAGAAAGAAGAAAGAAAGAAAGAAGAAGGAAAGAAAGAAAGAAAGAAAGAAAGAAAGAAAGAAAGAAAGAAAGGTCTTTTCATTCTTGACAAATGAAACTTTCCCACAGGGAGAAAAAAAGAAATTTGCTTTTGTTTTAGAAAATGCATAATGCTTAAGATATTTCATTATTAGTGCATTATCTTGACTTCCAAAAATGAGTTCTGTGGGCTGGTATTAAATCAGAAGTGGGTGGCTCAGTCGGTTGAACATCTGATTTGATTTCAGCTCACGTCATAATCTCATGGTTCATGAGATTGAGCCCCTTGTGCAGAGCCTGTAGGATTCTCTCTCCCTCCCTCTTTCTCTGCCCCTCCCCTCACTCATGTGCATTTGTGCTCTCTCTCTCTGTCTCAAAATAAATAAAATAAATATGCTTATTATTTATTAAATAAAAAATAAGTATGCTCATTGCTGGTACTGTAGGAAAAAAATGGTTTTAAGTACATTTATATTCCTTTATTTGTCTTAAATCCTAAACATCCTGTTGTCATGGAAATGCATTCCCTGAGCATCATTGATGAAGTGTGTTTGTATTCCATGTACAGAGATTTTCAGTATTTTTCACATTTGCCAATCTCATATAGAAGTAAGCTGATTATCCAGGATTCACATATGATATGAATATATGATATATGAAGCATCTGGCACAATTAATCCACTAGTTTGAATTGAAATGGAGCTTAAAGGAGACATTGATAGCTACAGAATGACTAGGAGGAGGAGGAGGAGGAGGAGGAGAAAAAAGAATAAAACCAGTGAGTGAGGGGGATTTAGGTAAGAAGTGCCACAGAGAAGATGGCATATTTCTTCTCTGTGCTTTTCTAATGTCAATGAGGAAGTGTTACCAGTCAGGCTCCCTGGTTGAAAACAAAGGTATCTACCTGGCTAACTCGAGCACAAAAGAGTTTACTGAAAGAATGTCAAGCAGTTCACAGAATCATGGGAAAAGTTAAAGCTTTGGAAAGTAGGCACAAACCAAGAGAAACTGGGAGGCTGGAATTGGAGCTGGAGTCATGTCACAAGAGAAGCTTGGTGAAGGAGACCTTGCCAATGCCAGGGCTACTCAATGCCACCACTGTGCTTGCTTCTTCCTGACACTCACTCTAGACACAACCTTCTGGGTGGGATGGTCTGACAGGCTAAGCTGTGTTGTGTCTTAGCGGCCAGGGGCCAAAAGGATCCAATATTTTCAATTTCCACAATTGCAGGCAGAACCCCCACCTCCTACCAGCTTCTAACAGAAGGAGGCTTCAATGTTGGGAAGTCCCCTCAAAAGTACAAAGTTCCCCCACAAAAAATGTTCCTTTGTGGTTTTGGTTCATATATCCTTTCTACCTCCAGAGAAGACTTAAGGAAGCTAACAGTGAAAGGTATCAAAGAGTATATGAAAATAAAGGAAAGGAATCTAGAAGCCCTGGAACAAGGCTAGAAAGGCCTTAGCAGATTGGGACAGAGGGATTCTAGAAGAATTAAGAAAAAAATGTATCCTATTATTTCTGTGACATTTTCCCTCACATTCTTCTTGCTCTGTTTTTTTCTCTCCTTCTCCCTATGAATTTTCTTTCATGCTCAGTAAGATGAAAAGGTATAAAAAGACACTTCCTGACTATAGGGCTTCTTAAACTTGTTTTTTTGTCTTTCTGGATCAGTTTTCTTGAGGTTTATATGTAAAGGACAATGAGTATACAATGTTGAAAATCCTGGGACAGTACTGGCCAAGATACTTTAGTATCTTGGATTTTAGCAAAATCCTCTAAATCTCTCCAAGAAATGAGAGTGGTTGAATTAAGTGCTGTGGTGAGATGAACCTTAGCCTAAGTCATCAAAAAAAAACTATACTCCAGCCCAAGGTTTTGCCCCTTAGAAGTTAGGTGACCACAGGAAGTCCACCTAACCTCCATCTTGGTACTCAATGCGGCTAGAGTGACAAAAGACCATACATGAAAGTTGAGGTGCCTCCAGACAACTGTATTCATCGATAGCTTATTACATGAAAGCATAGTGAAGAAGACACAAAGGTTACTACCCTCAAGAAGCTTATATACTAGTAGGTTATTTAAGGTTTGGACAGAAACTCAAATGACATCAGTGATCAGAAAAGACAAACTGTGAAGCAGCTGTTTTTGTATCAGTATTGAGTGGTGAAGCCTGGCTCTGTGCAAGTCCTAACCAAGGCAATAAGTCTGTGAAAGAAAGCAAGAGTGAAAGAGTGAAAGAAAGAAAGAAAGAAAGACATATAAATAAATATTTAAAATACAGAATACTGAATGTAATAAAGGGTGTACAAATTAATACAGAAAAGGAAAAGATTTGTTCAAACAGTGTGAGCTGTCAGAGTGTTGAAGAAAGTTTCCAAGAGAACATGATGCCTAAAGAGGGTTTGAAAGACAAAAAGGAGACTCTGAGGCAAATAACTGGAGGAAGGGCAGCTAAGGCAGTGAATACCCCATGCAAAGATTGTAGGATTGAAACTTTCAGTTCATGGTGGATCTATAAGATGTTTGGAGCAATGGAAACCCAGAGGGAAGCCAGAAAGAAAGGACACTAGAGAGAGAGTCTAGGGACAATCAGGGGAACACCTATAATCACCATCTACAGGCAAGTGGAGAACGATAGAAGGCGTCAAACAGGAAACTAGGGATCTGGAAGCAGTTGGGTGGATAGATTTGAGAAGCATAAAACTGCAAGCAAAGAGAGTTACCAGAAGAGATGGCCACATCACAGGTGACAGATGATGAGACCCTAAGTGAAGGGGCTGTGGAGATAGACACTAGATCTAAGGACAGTCAGGGAAGGAAGACCAAGAAAACTTAGTGGTTTAATAAATCGGTGAGGTAACCTAGTGTTAAATGTTCTGCCCTTGAAAGATACCTGTAGGATCAGAGAAGTAGAAAGAGAACAAGGAGACCACAATGTCATGAAAGTCAACAGAAGAGACCATTTTATTTTATTTTTTAAATATAATTTGTTGTTAAATTGGCTAACATACAGTGTGTAAAGTGTGCTCTTGGTTTGGGGGGTAGATTCCTATGGTTCATCGCTTACATACAACACCTGGTGCTCATCCCAACAAGTGCCCTCCTCAATGTTCATCACCCATTTTCCCCTCTCCCCCACCCCCATCAACTCTGTTTGTTCACTGTATTTAAGAGTCTCTTATGGTTTGCCTCCCTCCCTTTCTGTTTGTAACTATTTTTCCCCTTCCCTTCCCCCATGGTTTTCTGTTAAGTTTCTCAAGATCTGCATATGAGTGAAAACATATAATATCTAGGAGGAGACCATTTTAAATGGAAATGAATGTCACCAGTATGAAACGTTATGGAAAAGTCAAGTAAGTTAGAGGCAGAAACATGTTTGTTTGACATTTGTAAGGCTTTTAGATGTTTTGGTAAAAGCAATGGAAGCAAATTTAGTGAATGGTAAGGGTTACCCTAAACAAGGAAATCTATCTCAGAAGAGGGTAGGTTATAGAGGCCATGAAGAAGAGGACCACTGGACCCACATGGTGATGCAGAAAGGGAGAGGTGGGAAGGCCTGACCTGATAACTCATGTTTTGCACCCAGACATACATTTCTCCTTCTTCTAGCTACAGCATATTGATTTTCCTTTAGAGAACTAATCTTCTAACCCCCAGAATCTACATGACTGGGGATATAACCATGATATGGACACAAGTCTCAGGACTGGTAGAGGATTCCATTTCCTTGGCCACAGCAATGGATTCAGTGATGAGCCCATAACCCAAACCAGATCACAAACACACATTCTTTTGTTTGTTTTTCACATTTTTGGTTTGGTATATGAGCTGGTTTTCTGTTTTTTGTTGTTGGGAGGAGAATTTTGTGGAGCTTTGTTTTTATTTTGTTTTTTAGAGCTGCTGGGTCTTTTCCTCTGGAATAACTAAGCTTATAGGATCCATCCCTGGAGATGCTGGAGGCCACCAGCTGCAGAAGACCAGCCCTGGAACAAGGCCAACACAGAGGAGAACAGAACCAAAGGATGGAGAGGAGGGTAGAGGAGGAGAGAAGGGGGAAGGAGACTAGGTTCTAATGGCATCATTCAAGCACCTGAGGGCAGTCATACGCATATACTTTTCAATAAAATGAATAGATAGATCTTCTTTATTTATACTGCATCCATTTAAAGTGGTTTTCTATCTCTTTTATCACAAAAGCCTGGTCTGAAACAGCAGGGGTGGGGGTTGGGGTGTTAGAAGCAAGCCAGTTTCAGTGCATCCTTGCCTGAAGCCAGCTTTGATCACAGATCTCTGTTTGTCCCCCACCCACTCAGTCAACCAGTAGTTTAGGGGTCTTATCCTCTAACTCCCCCAGGGGACTGAGTCAGAGGAACATATGAGGAAGCTTGTAGGATCTCAGCAGCTTGGGCCTGAGCCAGGGCCATACTGTAGCTGATGAATCAAGGTTTCTGGGAACCAGCTGTGAAAAACAGACATACAGTACAATTCCTAGAATTTTTAGAGCAAGGACCCCTGACTGCTGCTATTCTGCAGAAACTAAGGACCAGACCACCATTTTTTGCCAAAGTAAGCCAACATCTAAAATGCAATCACTGTGAGAAAGAGAATCCTAAACACCTGCCACTCTGCATTTCAAGGAGATATTAGGGCTTCTTTGTACAGAAGTGCAGCATTCAACCCCAGGGGCACCAAACACATTGTAGTTATGTGAACAGCACCCCCTGGAATTACACCCCATTCAACCTGAGCAGCCATATGTAATGATCCCGGCAGATACTCACTAACTAGCTCATTAACATTAGCCTCCTGGGACCCCACAGTACAAAAAGTCTACCTCTGTGTAAACTACAGAGTGGGGTGAGAAGAAAGAAGTTATTTGCAACAGCTCACACAGTAAGAACCTTTAGCATTTCAGATCTTCAGAAACAAGATGCTGAATTGTTCATGTGAAACCACCTTGTCCCAGGCCTCTGACCTAAGTGTGGGGCAGGGTTCGCAACCAAGGCTAACAGAATAGTCCACCCTAGTCTGAGCCCCTGTACATTCTCTTTCCCAAGGGGATTAAGTTGATCAAACACTGAACAAAACCACTGATCCTCAAGAAACCATCTGGATTTTTAGCAATCATGTTATTGAGTCCATTTTTAGTAAATAAAAATCAGGTAATTTAAGTGTGGAGCAGAGTCAGAGTTTGAGGCCTTATGTAAACCCTCTGGATTCCACGGTGCCCCTTTCTCTTCCAGATAGGGAATACACTGAAAATAAGTACAGACAGCCTACTCATATGTAAGTTCAGAATAGAATTGCCCAAAATCTTTGCAAGGCCTGTTACTGAGCCCACCTTTCATGATATGAATAGTGTGTCCAATGAGACCCAAATCCAGATCTTTGCTCGCCATCAACTCCATGTGGGAAGTACAGAGAAATTGTCTCTAGCTTCCCAAAGCAGAGTAGGGTCTCAAAGACCAAGTAATTGACAATAAACCTCTCTTAGAGCAGCATTCTGATAAGAGTGCTATGTTTCTTGCCCAGAGGGACTGAAAATCCATTTTTCTTATTTCTTCTGTGAAACTGCAAAATATTAAGAAATCATTTTCTCCCTAACTGTAACCTCCATAGACAGTATATTTGTAGTCAGGGGTACAATTGGATTGGAGCCTTTTTATTTTTCTTTTTCCAGTGAGAACCTCTGCTCACAGCTAATGATCTCCTTACCCCACGTGCATTTTTTGCAGTAACAGAAACATTCACCTTAGATGATCCAGCCCTTAAAAGCCTGTGCTGTGTGTCTCCAAAGAGGCACTGTTCCAAAATAAGAACTGCATTCACACTTGGCAGAGGACTTTGTCTTCTCTCACACTTAGTATGATGGGCTCTCCGAGTCCAACATCAAATATTCTGCTAGTTTACATTTGTGCAAATCACACAGAAAGATTTTTTGATTCCCTTCAGTATTTCAAAGGTAGTGATTATGACTAGGAGATCATAGTGAGAACCTCCCATATATTAAGCCCCTAAAATGTGTTTTACAGACACTATCTCCAATCTTAGAATAACCTAGCAAGAGAGGTAGTAAGAGCCCCATACATAATTATTTGGTGTTGGATATCCAACACCAAATAATCCAACTGAGATCTAAAGTCACATCTCCCTAGGTCTAAAGCCCGGGATCTTAGGCCATGGACCTACTCACTAGATCAGTTCAAGCACAGAAAAGACAGATATCCTTAGCTCGCAGAAAACTGGAATTTTATCAACGTGACATCACGCAAAGCATGGTTGCTACAGTGACTGATTTGGAGACCCTGATTGTGCCAACAGAGTGCTGATCATTAGATTTATGATGATCATGCACTAAGGGATTAGGCCTCGTTGGCTTGGTCAATAAGCCAGTGACACTATTCACAGCAAGGACAGAGAGGGAAGTGACGGCCTGTAACAGATCAACAGCACAGTAGCAAAAAGCAGATGACAATCTTCATGATGGAATCCAGGGTCTGAAGGCAGCCAAGTATATAATATTCAGACATAAAACATTAAGTTGAAGAGTAAAGCATCTAAGTGGAACACTTATGAGACTAAATATTTCCTGTCTAGTAATGAGAAGCAAGATTTAGACAGCCACAAGTACCCACCAATGACAAAGCACCTTCCAGAAACTGCACTGATGATCCTATCAATGTCACCACATGTATGTAGAAGATAACAAATAGTAAGAAATCTTCCACACCTCTAGTTCCAACAAGTTACCAGCAATTCACCAAAAATATCTGAATGGTTATGGTTCTCATAAAACTTTCAATGTAGTGCTCCAAGATAATTAGGTAGACAGAATATGGATTAATATTAATAGACAGAATTGTATTATGTTATACAACAGTCAGTTTAGTTAAAAGTATATTCAAGTGTAAGTTGGAGAAAAACTAGACTAATCCTGGGATTCTCTGGATTTTAGTTTTAAAAAATTCATATAGATTTTGGAATACAAAACACCTGTGTCTGATTCTAAATCTGAGCTTCAAAATACTAATATTCCAGAAATACAGGTGTCCTAAAATAAAACTAAAACTAAATCTTATTTTTATAAAACCACAGCCGATTTGACCATCACATAAAAGACAAGGTCATGCTGAAATAATAAATCTTCTATTTTTGAAAGAGAGAAAAATAAATTATATTACCATCAGACAAATACTTTTAAAAACCATAGGGAAAATGCCCGCGTCGGGCTCTGGGCTGATGGCTCAGAGCCTGGAGCCTGCTTCTGATTCTGTGTCTCCCTCTCTCTCTGTCCCTCCCCCGTTCATGCTCTGTCTCTCTCTGTCTCAAAAATAAATAAAAACGTTAAAAAAAAAACCATAGGGAAAATGTAGTCTAATCAGTGAGATGCATAGCCCTGTAATGAGGTGAGGAGTTGGGTGGTCAGGGAATATGTGAACACTCTGTAGTCTTCAGTGTGTTTGTGCACAAGTGCAGTTGCTGAGAAGAGACAGAAGAAGCTCACCACAGGATTCTCAGAGGAGTATGTGACCCAAACAGGGATTAAGACAGAGTGCAGTGAAGTCTCAGAAAAACTGAAAACCTTGTCAATGATTGGAAGCTATCACCATCACTGATTGGAGCCTAAAATAAGAACTTGCTAAAATATAGATACAAAATCTCTGAAACTCAAAACTCAGAAGAATAAAGGACCCTTCTGGAGTGATAAAAGAGCTGACTCTGTGGCCTTCAGTAGCATCCAGAGAGCCAATAGTCCATCAGGTCATTGTTCCTCTCTATCCGCCTACAAAGGACAAAGCCCAAAATGTGTAAGGGATTTGCTTTGTTTTTCCAACCACAGGGCCCTAGCAGTTCACAGCAGCTGGAGTCAGTCCAAGCAGCGTGCTGGAAGGGGATGGGCCTTGTATTTCATTTTTATAGACCAAATGGCTTCTCAATAATTTATCATCTGTGTGATGGAGAAAAGTACCAATAAAATGTGTTGTAAATCTCCACCTTCTTCCAGGATCAAGGAAATAACTTAAAGAAAGCTAAAAGAAAAATGACAACACAGTTTTCTGAGCTAAAAAATGCATGTTTTCTCAAATCAGATGCTGCCCCTATTTCTTGAACTAAATGTCTTTGAAGATGTTGAATTTGAAAAGTAGGGGGAAATGAGTCAGTTGGAGGGGGGTGTAGAAGAATTGTGCATATTTGGGTAGCCTTTTGAGTGAAATCTCCCTAAAATAGAGTCTGATAAGAGTCCCCTGTGAAACATTTTACCTGCTATTTTCTGTTAACATGCAGATCTGCATCTTTGTATTGTTTGAACCCCTCATCCCAGAAACGGTTCTTTATAGATGAAGGAAAATAAACCATGCACCTGAAGAGGAGGACGGGGTTGACATTAAAAAGGGCTATAAGGAATAAAATTCAAAATAATAATAAGGAACAGAATAAGAATGTTTAAAATTTGTTAATGTTTATTCATTTTGAGAGAGAGAGAGAGAGAGAGAGAGCGCGCGCGCGCGTGCATGAGTGGGGGGAGGGGCAGAGAGAGAGGGAGACACAGAATCTGAAGTAGGCTCCAAGCTCTGCGTGGTCAGCCCAGAGCCCGATGCCGGGCTTGAACCCACGAACTGCAAGATCATGACCTGAACTTCATGAAGTTGGAGGCTTAACTGACTGAGCCACCCATGCACCCCCAGAATAAGAATGTTTAAAAGAAATAAGACATATCACTGGATGGATTTCACCAGAATCCACCTGTGGGATTATTCCTATTTATACATTTGTGGCATTTTGCCCCTAAAAATATATTTGCACTGTAAGATTTTTTCCTTTTTCAGCAAAATTTTGTGGCACTGTGCTCTCTCTGATGCATCATCAGCAGTTACCTTGAAAGGTTAGTGTAGCTCTCGCCTCTGAGCAGTTTCCACAGTCACTGCTCCCTATAACTACAGGAACCCTTAAGAATGCCAGCCTGCACTGAACAACCAGACTGGAAACTGATTCCCTTTCCTATCTTGTCAATGTCCTAGCCAAGCCCAGTGCACACAGGTGGCTATTACCTAGTCACAGAACAGCAACAGCAGCTAACATTTATATAAAGCTTACCGTGTCCCAGGCACTGTTCTAAGCACTCCTGAAAACTTTATGTAGCAGGTACTATTATTACCCCATGTTATGGATGAGGAAATTGAGACATGAGAGCCTTAGTAACTTAACTAAGGCCACACAGTTAGTAAGCAGTATAACTATGATTTAACTCAAATAACAACCCAAATGGGGTACAGATCATTTTTCCTACTTTTTGGACAAGGACTATGAGCCTCAAAGAGGTCAAGTGACTAACCTAAATTCACACAATTAGTAAAAGCAGCAAAATCAGAATCAAACCCAGGCTACTTCCTGATGCCTGTTTGCAAGCTTCTAACACAACTTCAGTCGCATTTAAATCCTGTACAAAACTTCTTACTTTGGTTGTTTTTGACTTAGAGGAAATCAAAGACCATTCTTTCAGACAGAAAATAAGGGATCTAGAAATAAAGCTCCCAGGAAATAAAAATGTTCTCTATATTTCTTGCTCTCCCCCATATGTGAAAGATTAATAAAGAAGGGTAGTGTGCTTAATTGCTTCAAACTTTACTGGCAAGAGGAAACAAGTTTAAAGAGTTGTACACACTCAAAATATTAATAGCACAGAAAAGGAGATGAAAATGCGTATCAGTGTCCTGTCAAGAACAAAGGAATTTCAGCTTACTTCACTTAAATTCAGTTAAGGATGAGATACATTGGCTCTTTATTTCTAATAAATGAACTATTTACCTTGGCAAACATCAGAGTTGAACTTGCTTTCTGAAGCACAATGTCATTTGTAAAAAATGCACTCATCCCTGCATAATAAGGACACTTGCACTGACTTCAAGTGTTTATAATCTTAGAGAGAAAGCAAAATGGTTTTGGCAGAATGGTTTTTAGGCTTAGAGTTAGATAAACCAGGGCTTAGACAAAGAACTTGCTCTTGGCAGTTCTTTGTGAAGCAGCCAAATTTTGCTGTCAGCACCTCTGCAGCTTACTGACCTCCCCTGCCTCCAGGTGTGTTCTTAGGACTTACATACTGTTCCAGGGGTGTTCACCACCAGACCTACCCCACCACTGTTAACACTGCCTCCATGCAAAGTCTGATGTGGCTCTCTCTTTCTGGCACAACAAAGACCCACTTTTCTTCCTTAAGTAGAGAGAATGCAAGGGCATATTTCTGAGAGGGGAGAGGTGTGACTTGAAAGAATATAAGATATTGCTAAATGTCTCCCCAATACTCATTCACTCTTTCTATATTTTTGTAATATCATTCCCCTCCCCATGTAGAGATTGCATAGCACAACATCCCTTCCACCTAGCCTTGACCACAGGACTGACCTAAGTACTGGCCAATAGAATGTAAGCAGGGGTGACGCATGCAACTCTTTAAAACTCCCTGTCTTAAAAGTGAGTCCCCTGGTCTCTACTCCCTTTTCCCCCTTCCATGGGGGCGGATAAACCAGTTTCAAATATCTGGAGGAGGGTAAAACCCAAGGAATGGTGGAACAACAAAACAGAAGGAACCCAGGTCCCTGGATGTCCTCAAGGAACAAAACTTCCTATAAACCCAGGACCATCTGCCTACCATCATATTACTGTGAGAGAGAAGTAAACTTTAATTCTGACAGAGCTTCTGTTATTTTGACTCTGTATGGTGGTCAAACCAACATCCTAAGTAGTATGGGCAAGAAGAGAAAGGAAAAGACTTGTATCAGACAAAATACACTTTAAAACAAAGACTAACGTACTCACTTTGGCAGCACATATACTAAAATTGGAATGACACAGAGAAGATTAGCACGGCCCCTGCACAAGGATGACACGCAAACTCATGGAACTTCCATATTTTTCCAGACTTCAAGCTGTATTAAAAAGCTGTAACGATCATGACAGTATGGTACTAGGACAAAAACAGACACTCAGATCAATGGAACAGAATAGAGAACCCACAAATGGACCCACAAAAGTATGGCCAACTCATCTTTGATAAAGCAGGAAAGAATACCCAATGGAATGAAGACAGTCTCTTCAGCAAGTGGTGCTGGAAAAACTGGACAGTGACATGCACAAAAATGAACCTGGACCACTTCCTTACACCATACACAAAAATAAACTCAAAATGGATGAAAGATCTAAATGTAAGACAGGAAGCCATCAAAATCCTCGAGGAGAAAGCAGGCAAAAACCTCTTTGATCTTGGCTGCAGCAACTTCTTACTCAACATGTCTCCAGAGACAAGGGAAACAAAAGCAAAAATGAGCTTTTGGGAACTCATTATAATAAAAAGCTTCTGCATAGCAAAGGAGACAATCAGCAAAACTAAAAGGCAACCGACAGAATGGGAGAAGATATTTACAAACGACATATCAGATAAAGGGTTACTATCCAAAATCTATAAAGAACTTATCAAACTCAACACCCAAAAAACAAATAATCTAGTGAAGAAATGGGCAAAAGGCATGAATAGACACTTCTCCAAAGAAGACATCCAGATGACCAACTGACACATGAAAAAATCCTCAACATCATTCATCACCTGGGAAATACAAATCAAAACCACAATGTGATACTACCTCACACCTGTAACAATAACAATTCAGGCAGCAACAGACGTTGGAAAGGATGCAGAGAAAGGATCTCTTTTGCACTGCTTGTGGGAATGCAAACTGGTGCAGTCACTCTGGAAAACAGTATGGAGGTTCCTCAAAAAATTAAAAATAGAACTACCCTATGACCCAGCAATTGCACTACTAGGTGTTTATCCAAGGAATATACAGGTGTGCTGTTTCAAAGGGGCACATGCACCCCAATGTTTATAGCAGCACTATCAACAATAGCCAAAGTATGGAAAGAGCCCAAATGTCCATTGATGGGTGAATGGATAAAGAAGATGTAGTATATATATATACAATGGAGTATTACTCAGCAATCAAAAAGAATGAAATCTTGCCATTTGCAACTACGTGGATGGAACTGGAGGGTATTATGCTAAGTGAAATTAGTCAGTCAGAGAAAGACAAATATCATATGACTTCACTCATATGAGGACTTTAAGAGACAAAACAGATGAACATATGGGAAGGGAAGCAAAAATAATATAAAAACATGGAGGGGGACAAAACAGAAGAGACTCTTAAATATGGAGAACAAACAGAGTGTTTCCGGAGGGGTTGTGGGAGGGAGGATGGAATAAATGGGTAAGGCCATTAAGGAATCTACTCCTGAAATCATTGTTGTACTATATGCTAACTAACTTGGATGTAAATTTAAAAAATAAGTGAAATAAAAATACAAGAAAAACACACAGAGACTAAAACAAGAGATAAAGAGGGGAACTATGATAAAGGGGACAATCCAACAATAAGATACAACGATTGTAAATATTTATACATCCAACATACGAACAACTAAATACATAAAACAGTTAATGAAAAACATACAGGAATTAATCAATAATAATACAATAATAGTAGAAGACTTTAACACCCTATGTACATCCATGGATGATCATCGAAACATAAAATAAACAAGGAAACAATGGCTTTGAATAACACACTACAAAAGATGAATTTAACAAATATATTCAGAACTTTCTATCCTAAAACAGAATACACATTCTTTCCATGTGCACATAGAACACTCCACAAGAGCTCACATATTAGGCCACAAAACAAGTCTCAACAAATTCAAAGGGATCAGAGTCATGCCATGCACTTTTTCTGACCACAATGCCACAATACTAGAATTAAATCACAAGAAAAAATATGGAAAGACCACAAATACATGGAGGTTAAATAACATACAAAAAACACTGAATGGGTCAATCAAAAAACCAAAGAAAAAATCAAAAAGTACATGAAAACAAATGAGAATGAAAACACAACCTTTCAAAACCTCTGCAATACAGCAAAAGCAGTTCTAAGAGGCAAGTTTATAGCAATAAAGGCCTACCTAAAGAAGTAAGAAAAATCTCAAATACAACCTGACCTTACACCTAAAGGAGCTAGAAAAATACAACAAACAAAACTAAAATCAGCAAAAGGAAGGAAATAATAAAGATTAGAGCAGAAATTAATGATATAGAAACAAACAAACAAAAAACAATAGAACAAATCAATGAAACCAGGAGCTGATCCCTTGAAAAAAAAAATCAATAAGATTTATAAACCTCTAGCCAAATTTATCAAGAAAAAAGGAGAAAGACTCAAATTAATAAAATCACAAATGAGAGAGCAGAAATAACAAACACCACAGGAAAACAACCAATTATAAGAAAGTATTACAAAAAACTATATGCCAACAAATTGGACAACTAGAAGTATTGGATAAATTTCTAGAAACATGTAACCTACCAAAACTGAAGCAAGAAGAAATAGAAATTTTGAACAGACTGATTATCAGCAAGGAAATTGAAACAGTAATCAAAAAACTCCAAACAAAAGTTCAGGACCAGATGCCATCACAGGCAAATTTTACCAAACATCTAAGAAGAGTTAATACCTATTCTTCTCAAACTATTCCAAAAAATAGGAAAGGAAGGAAAACTTCCAAATTCATTCTATGAGACCAGCATTACCTTGATACCAAAACCAAATAAAGACACCACAAAAAGAGAAGACTACAGGCCAATATCTCTGATGAACATAGATGCAAAAATTCTCAACGAAATACTAGCACACCAAATCTAATAATACATTTAAAAAATCATTCACCAAAATCAAGTGGAATTTATTCCTGGGTTGCAAAGATGGTTCAATATTCGCAATCAATGTGATATCACATTAATCAGAGAAATATTAAGAACCATATGATCATTTCTTTTTTTTGAGAATTTATTTATTCTATTTTATTTTATTTATTTTTTATTTTAGAGAGAAAACACATGTGGGGGAGATGGGCAGAAGGAGAGAGAAAGAGAATCTTCAGCAGGCTCCATGTTCAGTGCAAAGCCTTATGCAGGGCTCGATCCCATGACCCTAGGATCATAACCTGAGCTGAACTCAAGAGTCAGACACTGAATTGACTGAGCCACCCAGGCGCCCCAAATCATATGATCATTTCAATAGACATAGAAAAAGCATTTTACAAAGTACAACATCCTGGGACGGCTGGGACTCCCTCTCTGTCTGTCCCTCCCCTGCTGGTACTCTCTCTCAATAAAAATAAATAAACTTAAAAAAAAAAAAAGGTACAACATCCTTTCATGATAAAAACCCTCAACAAAGTAGGTTTAGAGGGAACATTCCTCAACATAATAAAGGCCATATATGAAAACCCTACAAGCTAACATCATCTTCAATGGGGAAAACCTGAGAATCTTTCCCCTGAGGTCAGGAATAAACAAGGATGTTCACTCTCACCACTTTTATTCAACATAGCACTGGAAGTCCTAGCCACATTAATCAGACAACAAAAAGAAATAAAAAGCATCCAAATTGATAAGAAAGAAGTAAAACTTTCACTATTTACAGATGACATGATACTATGTATAGAAAACCTGACAGACTCCACCAGAACACTACTAGAACTGATAAAAGAATTCAGTAAAATTGCAGGATACAAAATCAACATACAGAACCTGTTGCATTTCTATACACTAGTAATGAAGGAGTAGAAAGAGAAATTAAAAAAAAATCTCATTTACAACTGCACCCAAAATAGTAAGATATCTAGGAATAAACCTCACTAAAAAGGTAAAAGATCTGTACTCTGAAAACTATAAAACACTGATGAAAGAAGTTGAAGAGCACACAAAGAAATGGAAAGATATTTCATGCTCAAGGATTGGAAGAACAAATATCAATAAAATGTCTATACTACCCAAAGAAATCTACACATTTTATTTTTTTCTTTCAAATTATCTATTCTTGTTTGTGAGGATTTTCTCCATTTTGAGCTGAAATTAAAGTGTTTCTACTCACAAAATGAGAATAATTTGTCTCTAATCCATAAAACAATTCCTTTTCCTAACCGAAGTGAAGATAAGTAAATAGATCTTATTTTAGTTTATGGAAAGCATTTAACTCCATATAGCTTACAGGGGAAATGGGGATATTTGAAAACAGCCACAAGGACCAAAGTAGAACATGGGATGGTAATGAGCAGAGTCACAGAACCTACTGAAGAGGTGTGTAGGGCCGGTCTCACTGGAACCTGTAAAGCCACGTTCTTATATACTGATCTAGATTTCAGATTGCTCCTTTGGCAGATGTCCTTTTTCTTCAAGGCACAAGGAACTGCCACTTCGGACTGAGCCCAGCATTTCAAAATTGGAAATTCTCGGTGACAATACATCAATAAATCCAGGTTATTGACTGCAATAAAGGTTTTTCCATCTTTACTACATGGCCGATGATAGCAATAGTGCACAGGTGAAAAAGCTTGGCAACAATACACTGTGAGTCTTGTCTGGCATATATTAGAACTTTAGATTTTTTGGACTACTAATTGGGAGCTCCTATATTAAAATTTTCTGAAACCATCATTGCCTCTGTTATGTTTCTCTGTCATAATGAAGCTAACTCATATGGATCCACAAAAAGTCCAGGATGTACTGTTTAATTAAGAGTTGGCAGGTCCATCAGTCCTCAACAATTTCTCCAAATTTCACTGTTATTAAAAGGTCTCTATGGGACCCATCTTTCAAAACTTATTCAAAATAATTTCAGAGCAAGAGTCTTTATGCCAGGGTCAGTGGGAGATAGCAGTGTAGGCCGTGGCTGGTATGCCGGTGAGCCCAGCCACCTCCCAGAAGAACAGCCAGGCCACTGCCCGGACGCCCATAGCCCTGTCAGCCAGGACACTAGAGAATGTGCTTCCTAGAGGAGCACACAAAGAAACACAGGTGGAGGAGCGAGCACACGCAGCATGGTGCTCCTAGAGCATGCTACTGGCGAGTTAGTGACCCTGATGGAAGGCTTGCTGATGCACGCCTGAGGTCCTCCTAGTCCTTTGGTCCCTCCAGCTCTGGCCAACAGGAAAGTTCTGGCAGGTGGAGGCAGCAGCCTCAGCCACCTTGTTTGCTCCCCCACCATCCCTTGCAATCTACACATTTTTCAAATGTTTATTTATTTTTGAAAGAGAGAGAGACAGAGCATGAGCAGGGGAGGAACACAGAGAAAGGGAGACACAGAATCAGAAGCAGGCTGCAGGCTCTGAGCTGACAGCACAGGGCCCCACATGGGGCTCAAACTCACCAGCCACGAGATTATGACCTTAGCCTAAGTCAGTGGCTTAACAACTGAGCCACCCAGGCGCCCCACAATCTACACATTTAATGCAATCCCTATCAAAATACCAACAGCATTTTTCTTAGAACTAAAACAAACAATCCTACAATTTGCATGGAATCACAAAGACTTCCAAAATAGCCAAAGCAATCTTGAAAAAGAAAAAGCAAAGCTGGAGGCATCACAATTCTGGATTTCAATTTATATTACAAAGCTGTAGTAATCAAAACAGTATGATACTGGCACAAAAATAGACACACAGATCAATGGAACAGATGATCCAGAAATAAACCCACCACTATATGGTCAATTAATCTTCAACAAAGCAAGAAAGAATGTCCAATGGGAAAAGGACAGTCTCTTCAAGAAATGATGCCGGGAAAGCCAGAGAGCTACATGCAGAAGAATTAAATTGGACCACTTTCTTACACCAAACACAAAAATAAATTCAAAATGGATGAACTAAATGTGAGACCTGAAACCACAAAAATCCTAGAAGAGAGCACAGGCAGTAATTTTTCTGACATCAGCCATAGCAACTTGTTCAGATAGGTCCCCTGAGGCAAGGGAAACAAAAGCAAAAATAACTATTAGGACTACATCAAAATAAAAAGCTTCTGCACAGCAAAGGAAACAATCAACAAAACTAAAAGGCAACCTATGGAATGGGAGAAGACATTTGCAAATGACATATCAGATAAAGGGTTAGTATCAAAACACATGAAGAACTTATATGACTGAACACCCCCCAAAATAATAATAATCCTATTAAAAATGAACAGAAGACTTGGATGGACATTCCTCCAAAGAAGACGCACAGATAGCCAACAGATGCATGAAAAGATGCTCAACATCACTCATCATCTGCGAAATGCAAAACAAAACCACAATGAGATATCACATCATACCTGTCAGAATGGCTAACATCAAGAACATAAGAAACAAGTGTTGACAAGGATATGGGCTAATAGGAACCCTCATGCACTGTTGGTGGGAAAGCAAACTGTTGCAGCCACTGTGGAAGACATTATAGAGGTTCCTCAAAACATTAAAAATAGAACCACCATATGATCCAGTAATTCCACTACTGGGTATTTACCCAAAGAATATGAAAACATTAATCAAAAATATATACATACCTCAATGTTTATTGCAGCATTATTTACAATAGCCAAATTATGGAAGGAGGCCAAGTATTCACTGATGGATGAATGGATAAAGAGGATGTGGTATGGGGCGCCTGGTTGGCTTAGTTGGTAGAGTGTGCAACTCTTGATCTCAGATAGTGGTAAGCAAAATAAGTCAGTCAAAGAAAGACAAATACCACATGATTTTACTCTTCTGTAGAATTTAAGAAACAAAACAAATGAGCAAAGGGGGGAAAAAAAAGAGAGAAAAAGGCAAACCAAGAAACAGACTCTTAGCTATAGAGAACAAACTAATGATTACCAGAGGAGAGCTGGGTAGGGGGATGGGTGAAATAGATGATGGGGACTGAGAGACATTTATCTTGGGGTGCTTGGGTGGCTCGGTTGGTTAAGCGCCTGACTCTTGGTTTTGGCTCATGTCATGATCTCACAGTTCTTAAGCTGAAACCCTGCATCAGGCTCTGCACTAGTGGTGCTTTGGATCCTCATGTGCTCTCTCTCTCTGCCCTTCCCCTGCTCATTCCGTCTCTCTCTCTCTCTCTCTCTCTCCCTCTCTCTCTCTCTCTCTCAAAACAAATTAAAAAAAAATTAAGAAAAGAGTCACTGGGGTACTTGAGTGGCTTAGTCGGA
Organism: Felis catus; assembly: GCF_018350175.1. Taxonomy (NCBI): domain Eukaryota; kingdom Metazoa; phylum Chordata; class Mammalia; order Carnivora; family Felidae; genus Felis; species Felis catus. The sequence goes on along the minus strand of NC_058378.1, from coordinate 21,827,151 downwards.
CTCTTGATCTCAACTGAGGTCATGATCTCACAGTGAGTTTAAGCCCTGCATCGGTCTCTGTGCTGGCAGCACGGAGCCTACCTGGGAGAGCCTGTCTTGGTAAGTACTGAGTAACCTATGGAATTGTTAAATCACTATAGTGTACACATGAAACTAATATAACACTCTATGTTAAGTATACTGGAATCAAAATTGAAAAAAAAAAGAACTATAATGAGATACAACCTCACACCAATTACTACATTTTGGATAACAATGCCAGAAAATCCCAGAAAATAACAAGTGTTGGAGAGCATGTGGAGGAATTGAAACCATTCTGCATTCTTTTATTTTTAATTATTTTTAATGTTTATTTATTTTTGAGAGAGACAGACAGCATGAGCGGAAGAGGGGCAGAGAGAATCCAAAGCAGGTTCCAGGATCTAAGCTGTCAGCACAGAGCCCAACATGGGGCTTGAACCCACGAGCCGCAAGATCATGACCTGAGCCGAGTCAGATGCTTAACCGACTAAGCCACCCAAAAGCCCATGAAAGCATTCTGTATTCTTGATGGGAATATACAGATGCTGTGGAAAAGAGAATAAAAGTGCCTCAAAAAATTAACAATAGAATTACCATATAACCCAGCAATTCTACTTCTAGATATACACCAAAAGAATTGAAAACAGGGCCTCAAAAATATATTGGCACACTCATGTTCAGAGCAGCGTTATCCACAATAGCTAAAATGTGGGAGCACCTAGGTGGCTCAGTCAGTTAAGCATCTGACTTTGGCTCAGGTCATGAGCTCTTGGTTCATGGGTTTAAGCCCCACATTGGGCTCTGTGCTGACAGCTCAGAGCCTGGAGCCTGCTTGGGATTCTGTGTCTCCCTCTCTCCCTGCCTCTCCCCCGTTCACTCTCTGTCTCTCTCTGTCTCTGTCTCTCAAAAATAAGTAAACATTAAAAAAAAATAGCTAAAATGTGGAAGCAACTCAAGTGTCCATTGAAGAATGAATAGATAAGTAAAATGTGATAATTCATACAATGGAATATTATTCAGCCTTAAAAACAATGAATTTTCTGAACTATGCTGCAATATGGGTAAACCTGGAGGACATTATGCCAAGTAAAATAAATCAACCACAGAAAGACAAATACTGATTGATTCCACTTGTACAAGGGGCTTAGATTAGTCAAAATCATGGAGACAGAATGAAGAATGGTAGCTGTTATTGTTATTGTTTAATAAGGATAGAGTTTCAGTTTTACAAGATGAAAGTCATAGAGATACGGATGGTGGTGACGGTTGCACATTATGAGTGTATCTAATGCCACTGAATTGTACAATTAAAATGGGTAGGATGGTAAATTTTGTCATGTGTATTTTACCACAATAAAAACAGTTGAAAAAAAAATCTTTATGATCCATCCTTTGTCTTTGCTATTACTTAAGTCTGGCCAGAGGTCAGGACCAGACTAGCCACAGGCTGAATCCAGGCCAGAGTCATGGTTTCTGCCTTAAATTAGATGCCAATATAAAAACTGGGAGGCTCCAGATATCATTTTCCACTTAGGATAAATGACAATTCCAAGTCTGGGCAGGAAACTTTAAAAGGTGAGCTGGGACATCTTGTCATGCAAGAGAGTAAAGAAGTTATCAAACACCTCTTTGGGTTGTGCCAAATGACTCCAGAGCCAACCTGCAGAGGCACAGAGATATAAAATGCGAGATGATTTTGTCATCAACAAGAACTGCAATACATTAAAAACCATCATATATATTTAAATCTGTGAGTTCATAATCATAATAAAAACAATTAATTGATAACCAGGGAAGATCCTTGGGAGCTAAATCATTATTTTGAAAAGGAAAGAGTCAGGTGTTCTTTGTGCCCTCCCTAAACAAAGCACACTGTTAAGTAACCAAATAATGGATAAGGGAAAGTTTCTCTTCACAGAAGTATTTTAGCTAGTAGGTAAAAATGTTTATATGCACACACACACACACACCCCGACACTACATACATATATATAATTAGTATGATAGAAAATCACTATTCTGCAGCTTCAGAACTAGTTGAGGGACTCCTGGGTGGCTCAGTCTGCTAAGTGTCTGACTTTTGGTTTTGGCTTAGGTCATTATCCCACAGTTTCATGAGTTTGAGCCCTGAGTTCGAGCTCTGTGCCGGCAACAGGGAGCCTTCTTGGGATTCCTTCTCTCTCCTTCTCTCTCTGCCCCTCCCCACTCAGGCTATCTCTGTCTCTCTCTCAAAATAAATAAATAAACTTAAAAAAGCACAACTAGTTGAACCAGATATTCAGTATGAATGCTTGCTAATACCATAGAAAAGAGAGCCCCTAATAGTACAGGTCTCCTGCATATGAAAGAACACAATACCACTTATTTAGTCGGTTTGACCAAAAAAGTTGAGCTGAAATTTGATCAAGCTTCTATATATGACTACCAATGGACAGAAAATACAGAGGAAAGGTGAAAATATTAAGTGATACTTTAAGGATGCAATCAGAAAAATCCAGACTCTAGGAAATTTTACAGAAGAAACACCCAGTTTCTCTAACACAAGCAAAAAAATGCAAAATAGCCAGGAAGGATTATCTCCCAACATTCCACAGCACTGGGATTTAAAGTACAGTCTTTAAGCATCAGAGTGTCTTATAGACAAGTGCTGCCTGTGCCATTTATCAGTCATTTGCATGGAAAAAATAATATAACCTCTTGAAGCTTAGGCTTCTTCACCTATAAAATGGTAATACTAATGGCAACTATCTCATAGAGTTGTAAGGATTAAGATAATGGACACTAAACACTTAGCTCATTGCCTAACTTATAGTACATAAAAAATAAGGGTTATTTTTATAATCTTCATCATTGAAGAATTATGCTGAATGACTAAATGAATAACTAGAATTAATCTGCTAAAAATATTAAATATGAACTATTCTTAGCTGATAATGTTGGCCATCTCATTTACTCAATATTTATTGGGCACTGGAGCTGGTGCAGAAGGTACAAAAATGAGTAAGACGTGACCTATACACTTGGACTTTTGCCTTTTCAAACAGAAGTCCTACATGTCTTAACCCCAAGGAATACTAACTAGCAAGGATGTCAAGGCCCTTCTAACAATCTGCTGGGAAGAACTTTTAGAGTGGAAAGCCATCATCCATTCTTCTTTCATACAGAAACTGGCTATGGGGTGGATGATGCTCACTGTCATGATAGTGTCTTCTACATTATTGAATCACTTTGGAATCATTAAAACAGACTTTGGCTACCTTTGTCTGACTCTCTTCTGCTGTTCCTCTTTTCCAATCACAAGGTTTCCTTCTGCTCCATATACCTCCCAAAGATCAAAAGATGGATGTATTCATCAGTATGACTTGGACAGGGAAGAAAATAAGCAAACAAGCTTGCCAGAATGTTAAGAGAACAAGTACTCCCTCATTAGAGAAGAGACAACTGACCTACTTAAAAGCTAGATTTGAATGACTAATGCAGTACAGACAGTTCCCACCTTATAAACACTCAACTTACAAATGACCTGCCCCAGCCCCATCCTAGGAAGCTGCTGTCACCATGTGAACCACCAAGTGCAGGAAGAGGGGAGGGGTGGTGGGGAATGAAGACTTTATAGAATCAGGGAGTTTAAAATAAAAGAAAAATATTGAGACAAGGATAGCATGTTTTCCCAAGTATATCTCAAGTTACTCACTTAACTCTCTTTTACTCCCTAAAATACCATAGAAAGCCACGGGTTAGCAAACAAGGTTTTTAAAAAAGATGGCAGTTTTTGCAATGCTCTATTATTTTGGGGCTAATTTTTCACTAATGATAGGAGAGATTCTTAATGTCAGTATTTTTAATAAGATACAAAGACTGCCCTTACTTCACCAACCACAGCACCCCAGGCACAGCATCCTGAACAATGAACATTCACTTGTAAGTACAATTCACAGCCACCATGTGTAGGAAACTAAACCACCATTTGTGCATGTAATACAATAGGAAAGGAGCCTCCTGGAGTTCTTATTTTGGGGGAGGTGTCTCTAAGATGAATGACATAAACCTGAGACAGTCCTCAGCAAAGCTACCCCCTGGCAGAAGGCCAAATGAAGTAAGAGAAAGAGGCCAACAGACAAAGAGAAGCTGATCTAAAAAAGTGTATAAGGAAACAGACACAGAGAAAGAGAAAGAAAAATCCTGCTGACGTCATTTGAACTACAAATTATATACTTCCTAGTTACATAAGCCAATATAGTCTGACATGCTTAATATACTCTGAATTGTGTTTCTTGTCCCATATAAACAAAAGCCCTAAAATAGTTTCATTCGCAGACCTGCTGGTCTCCTCCCTGACCACTGCAGGCATCCACCTGGTTTCCCAGATATTGACCTCTCTGCCTCTGGGCCTTGTCTCCCAAGGGGAGCTATAGTAGTAATATTGGCCTGTGTTCCCCAGATCAGCTTCTTTCCCTGGATCTGGCCTATGAAGGGGGAATACTATACCCCTAGATGCAGCACCCCTTCCTTAATTATGTGATCTACGCCCTCCTTTTCCTCCTGTGATGTTGGATACACCTTGAACAGTACTAAATATAATTCCAAATATTTCTCAACAGCTTTTGAAAACAGTGGAAATATCACTGGAGGGTCACAAAAGCTGAGTTGCAAATATTTACATTGGTAGAATAAGTGAAGTTTAACAGTGGAATTCTATGTGTAATCAATGGGCATTTGTTTATTTCATTTCAGGTTTTAGTTAAGGTTTTTGCCAATTTTATTTCAATGTAGTTTGTGTAGTCATTTCCTAGAAATTATATGACCTTCTAGGATCTTTTTAGATTTTTTTTACATTTTGTTACAAGGGGAAAAATAAAATAAAAAAATAAAATAAAATAAAAATAAAAGGCCACATTTAATTCTACCTTCCTAAAATAAGTATTTCCTTCCAGTTTGCATCTAATGTATTTTTTTAAGTCAGAAAACCAATTTTTTTCTTTCTAAAGCTCCGCCGTATATTTCCAGTGGGTGCCGATGGTCACTTACCACATGCACACCAGGTTGTCCATGTAGCAGGCAAACAAAGTCTGTCCATCAACAGACCAGGCCGGAGAGGTACACTGGGATGGCTCAGTCTTGCTGCTAGTATTGATAACTTCCTGCTTCAGTTCGTCTACAATTACCTTGCCTGCTAAGTCCCAGATCTTGATTCTGGGGCCTGTGGCAACATAGAGCCAATATTAGTTAGGATTGAAGCACAGGGCATTGATGATGTCCCCACCATCTAGAGTATAGAGGTCCTACAGCATGGACTTGGCCATCCTTGCTTCTAAGAAGCACAGAGGGATCCATCTGGAGACACAATCACAGTGTTCAGGTAGCCCATGTGGCCAATATGATTGGTCTTCAGCTTGCGATTTGCTTGATTCCATACCTTGACCAGATTGTCCCAGCCACAGAGGACAATGATGGGATTGCTTCTATTGGATGTAAAGCAGATGCAAGACACCCACTCCAAATGGCTGTCATCCTGGACAGTGTATTTGCATACACCCAGAGTATTCCACTGCTTGATGGTTTTATCTCGGAAGCCAGAGACTTCTGGGTTGCCAGAAGAGAAGGCCCCACTCAGCACATCCTTGTGTGGCCTACAAATCTGTGTGTGGTGGTACACACTGTGAGGTCCCAAAGCCAAAGTGTTCTATGCCAGGAGCCTGAGAGGGCAAAATGCCCATCTGAGGGTATGACCACATTACTAACAAAGTGGGAATGACCCTAAAGAACATGCTGTGGGATGCCCTAGTTAGTTTCATCCCTGGTCAGCTTCCACATGATAATGGTCTTATCTCAAGAGGCAGATAGTATCACGTCCGGGAACTGGGAAGTGGTGGCAATCTGGGTCATCCAGCCATTGTGGCCCTTGAGGATGCCACGAAATGTCATCTGCTCAGTCATGGAGGCAGCAAGTGCAGGTGTCTCCACAATGATGAAGATGAAGTGGGATGGCTCAGCATGGGGCCCTGCTGAGGAAGAGAGAACTGCATCCAATGTATTTGTGTTATCCACATGTGAAATCCCAGTAATACAATTGTCTTTTTGCTTTTTTACTTATATTGAAAAATAAAAGCTTTTCTCCACATATGATCTTCATAAATATAATTTAATAGATGTATATGTAATATAAGTATAAAAATATAATTTAATAATTCTATTCCTTCTAATAGATGTATAATTTACATGATATTCATAATTTATATTATCTAATTTTTCGGCATTTTAATTTTTTCCCAATGGAAAGTGGAATTATTGGGTCAAAAATCTATGAACAGCTCTTCCTTCATATTATGCAAAATCCATTCTCAAAAGTATTATTCCAAGTCACTCCACTGGCCAAGTGTGGATGTTTGGCCAAGTGTGGATGCGTATTGATGTTTCACTTATTATGCAAGATGTCCTGGCTTCAATATTATCTTCTTATTTTTTTCTTCTTATATAACAGATATTACATGTTACCTTTTGGTATAGATCATATAAATTAAAATCTAAATTTCAGAAAGAATAACTAAGTCTTAAGAGAGGAGGCTAAAATGAAAGATTGCAAGTATGTAAGTTTCTTATTTCTAAATCTTTTTAAAGTTAGCATTATTAATGTATACTATTTATAATCCTTTCCCATCTTCTAGACACTGTAACTTACAGAGAAGAATGTAATCTTGCATGGGCATGCTATTACCAGTAAAGACTCTGGTTTCACGGAGCATTAAAACAAATATGCAAATCCATCATTTTGTACCCCACCAAAAAATGTATATACCCTGTAAAAGACAAAACTATAAGGATAAAAGTCAGAGAAGGCAAAATATAGAGATTGCCTTTGAGAAGTTTTACACAGTCACAAAGAAGAGGAATTAAAATTTATGAACCAATATCTTTCAAAAATATCTCATGTTTTTCTGACATTTGATGTATCTTGCTTCCCTTTTCCAAGGTCTGAATCTTTCCTTAAGACAAGTATCCAAGCTGTAAATCTCCAGGGTGCTTTACTTAGGAAGCAGCAACAGGCTGAAGTGAGCTATGTGGCCATTGATGTGGACGCTGGAACCATCTTTAAGTCTGAAATTTAGCCAAGAATGAGGAGTAGCTCTGGGCTCAACTTGGGACAATGAAGACTGAAATGACAGACATTTAAACAGTTGTGGTCAGACTGCAAAGACCAGCAGTCCTAAAATAGATAGGATGCAAAGTTGACAGACTACAACTCTTTGCTTGTTTATCAGAGAAATGTATGTAGTCTTCATAAAAGCAATGGAATGGCACCACATATCTAGTTATATGATGATCATATTCCAAATGCCATACTCTAAGCTCTTGGATTTACAATTCACCCCTATGTTTTTGTTGTTAAGTACATATAACAGCAAAAAAGCAGGCTAAAAAAAAAAGCCCATTTCTAACCCAAGTTAATCTACAAGAATATTGAAAGGCAAATATATTGTTTAGTGCAAATATATTGAAGTGTTTAGTGCATTCAACCCTTCATTCATTCGAGTTTTTACTGAGTACCTATTAAGCTTTAGAAATTCAGTGATGATTGTTTAACATAGTGTTGGAAGTTCTAGCATCAGCAATCAGACAACAAAAGGAAATCAAAGGCATCAAAATTGGCAAAGATGAAGTCAAGCTTTCACTTTTTGCAGATGACATGATATTATACATGGAAAATCCGATAGACTCCACCAAAAGTCTGCTAGAACTGATGCATGAATATAGCAAAGTTGCAGGATACAAAATCAACGTACAAAAATCAGTTGCATTCTTATACACTAACAATGAAGCAACAGAAAGACAAATAAAGAAACTGATCCCATTCACAATTGCATCAAGAAGCATAAAATACCTAGGGATAACTCTAACCAAAGATGTAAAAGATCTGTATGCTGAAAACTATAGAAAGCTCATGAAGGAAATTGAAGAAGATATAAAGAAATGGAAAAACATTCCGTGCTCATGGATTGGAAGAATAAATATTGTCAAAATGTCAATACTACCCAAAGCTATCTACACATTCAATGCAATCCCAATCAAAATTGCACCAGCATTCTTCTCGAAACTAGAACAAGCAATCCTAAAATTCATATGGAACCACAAAAGGCCCCGAATAGCCAAAGGAATTTTGAAGAAGAAGACCAAAGCAGGAGGCATCACAATCCCAGACTTTAGCCTCTACTACAAAGCTGTCATCATCAAGACAGCATGGTCTTGGCACAAAAACAGACACATAGACCAATGGAATGGAATAGAAACCCCAGAACTAGACCCACAAACGTATGGCCAACTCATCTTTGACAAAGCAGGAAAGAATATCCAATGGAAAAAAGACAGTCTCTTTACCAAATGGTGCTGGGAGAACTGGACAGCAACATGCAGAAGATTGAAACTAGACCACTTTCTCACACCATTCACAAAAATAAACTCAAAATGGATAAAGGACCTGAATGTGAGACAGGAAACCATCAAAACACTAGAGGAGAAAGCAGGAAAAGACCTCTCTGACCTCAGCCGTAGCAATTTCTTACTTGACACATCCCCAAAGGCAAGGAAATTAAAAGCAAAAATGAACTACTGGGACCTTATGAAGATAAAAAGCTTCTGCACAGCAAAGGAAACAACCAACAAAACTAAAAGGCAACCAACGGGATGAGAAAAGATATTTGCAAATGACATATCAGACAAAGGGCTAGTATCCAAAATCTATAAAGAGCTCACCAAACTGCACACCCGAAAAACAAATAATCCAGTGAAGAAATGGGCAGAAAACATGAATAGACATTTCTCTAAAGAAGACATCCAGATGGCCAACAGGCACATGAAAAGATGCTCAACGTCACTCCTCATCAGGGAAATACAAATCAAAACCACACTCAGATATCACCTCCCACCAGTCAGAGTGGTCAAAATGAACAAATCAGGAGGCTATAGATGCTGGAGAGGATGTGGAGAAACGGGAACCCTCTTGCATTGTTGGTGGGAATGCAAATTGGTGCAGCCACTCTGGAAAACAGTGTGGAGGTTCCTCAAAAAATTAAAAATAGACCTACCCTATGACCCAGCAATAGCACTGCTAGGAATTTACCCAAGGGATACGGGAGTACTGATGCATAGGGGCACTTGTACCCCAATGTTTACAGAGGCACTCTCAACAATAGCCAAATGATGGAAAGAGCCTAAATGTCCATCAACTGATGAATGGATAAAGAAATTGTGGTTTATATACACAATGGAGTACTACGTGGCAATGAGAAAGAATGAAATATGGCCCTTGGTAGCAACATGGATGGAACTGGAGAGTGTGATGCTAAGTGAAATAAGCCATACAGAGAAAGACAGATACCATATGGTTTCACTCTTATGTGGATCCTGAGAAACTTAACAGAAACCCATGGGGGAGGGGAAGGAAAAAAAAAAAAAGAAGTTAGAGTGAAAGAGAGCCAAAGCACAAGAGACTGTTAAAAACTGAGAACAAACTGAGGGTTGATGGGGGTGGGAGGGAGGGGAGGGTGGGTGATGGGTATTGAGGAGGGCACCTTTTGGGATGAGCAACCAATTGTATGGAAACCAATTTGACAATAAACTTCATATATTGAAATAAATAAATAAATAAATAAATAAATAAATAAATAAATAAAGACTGCTTTCCAAGTTAAAAAAAAAAAAAAAGAAATTCAGTGATGAATAAAGGTCTTTGCCCTCTGGAAACATACACTTTCAGAGGTAGAACAAAAGGGAGAAGACAAATATAATGATTATAATTAACTAAACAATAACTATAATTTATGTAACAGAAGATTGTGTGAAGTTCCTGAAGATCACATAAGGAACTGAAATGGAGGGTGATGAAGTTGAGGAGGTGAGAAGATCTTAAACAAGATGGCTCTGTGGACTTTACAGCACCTATCATTTCAAAGACTTATGCCTGTCCTCCCTTCTGCCTCTGGTCTCTATCAGCCTCCAGCTGCTGCAACGTCCCCACTCCATATGCACGTACAGTACAGTCATACATATGCACTCCCCTTTTCTGATGACCTCAAGACATGGCTCAGTATTATGAGATTAGAAAATCCTACTTTAAAAAATTTTTTTCAACGTTTATTTATTTTTGGGACAGAGAGAGACAGAGCATGAACGGGGGAGGGGCAGAGAGAGAGGGAGACACAGAATCGGAAACAGGCTCCAGGCTCTGAGCTGTCAGCACAGAGCCCTATGCAGGGCTCAAACTCACAAACCACAAGATCATGACCTGAGCTGAAGTTGGGCACTTAACCAACTGAGCCACCCAGCTGCCCCAGAAAATCCTACTTTAAAGACATTGCAAGGATGCCTGCTGGGTGGCTCACTCAATTGGGCAACCGACCCTTGACTTCGGCTCAGGTCACAATCTCACAGACTGTGAGTTCGAGCCCCGTGTTGGGCTCTGTGCTGACTGACAGTGCAGAGCCTGTTTGAGATTCTCTTTCTCTGTGCCCCTCCCCTTCTCATGCCCCCTCTGTCTCTCTCAAAATAAATAAATTAACTTAAAACAAAGAAAGAAACTGCAGGCTATAGGTACTCCTAGTGGCCCCAAATGATACTTGATTATTGGAACTTCAGCTTGACAGGTTTTTTTTTTCCAATCACCATTATAATCTCTCATAGCACATTCACCAAAAAACCATGGGACAAAGAACATTTGAGAGAAAGAGTAGCTGGCTTTTAAAACAAAGAGAGAAAAACTTGTGGGTAGGAAAGGAGCCTCAGCACTCACAAGGCCTTTGTCTACAGCACCACCATTTATACTCACTGTCTTCCATTGAAAGTCCCTATCAGTTCACTACCAACCTGGACAGTGTGGAATTTGACTCTCCTGGGGTTAAAAGTACCTTAAGTCTACTGCAAGTCTCTGGGAGAAGTTTCAGGAAACCCAGCAATGGGGATCACACCAACTAAATATATCTCACCTGGGATAGAAGGGTGAGGAGGAGTGGCAAGTTCCAGGCTTTGACTCCCACACACTCCCACCTGTGTGCTTGATTAATGAGTGAAGGCAGGCATACATTAATGACCAGCATGGCCATCTTGTCTTAAATGAAAACCAAGAGTCATGGTGTAGTTCTGTAACTCTGCCCCAAGGCACAGGTCTTCGTATTTTTTACTTTTGGCAAAACTTCAGATAAAATGAAGTCATAGAAAAGAGCTCAAAGATGCCATAGAATCTTGCTGAATCTTTCTGGCCACAGCTTAAAGAGATACACATGAGGTCTCATTAATTGGACTCACTTGGTATAATTTAATCTTAGGGAGGAAGCAAATGAATAACAGGTTCAGTTTTTTTAAATACTATGCAGTCACCAAGAAAGAACTGCAGTTGAATTTAATCCCATTAATTACCTGGAGGGCTTGTTAAAAGTAAGATTTATCCAGAATCCTTGGATTCTTATATGGTCTGGTAAATCCACTGATATACGGGCACAAAAACCATGTCTTCACTCAAAGAAATAAATGCCAAAGTGTGATATTTGGGGCTTTAGCATTTAGTTGGAGAGGACCTAATGACAGCCTCTGACCTCACATCTAGACAGGTTTTTTTTTATTAAATCTATGTAAGATTAGCACTGCTGGTTGAGAGGTTTCATTACGCAGCTGCCACTGATACCAACATTTATTGGTCATTTGTAGGCTATGTATAGATTCTGAGTTGGTTTATAGACCACTAAAAGACCAAACACTAATTTATAGCAGCGGGATACAAATGTAATTAAGAAGATTTTTTAAAATGCGTCATTCCCAAGCAAAGCAGCCACCCCAGTGGTGCCTGGCTTACAGTTGCCAGAGGATCTGCTGCTGTGTCTTGGGCCATGTGGGTTCGTGTTAAAGAGCCCATATGGTATGATGCTCATTTTCTGCATTCTAGGCAAACAGCAGGTGGGCTGCTTTCTGACTGGCTTAACAGGCAAAACCACAACAAACTCCAGGTTTTGGCAGGTCATGTAAATCCAGGAGAAGAATGGAAGGGCACTGAAGGCAAAATAAGCACTTCCTATATGATGATGATGTGATGGCGAGAATATTCTAGTGGTGCAGTATTTCAGATTATTAAATAAATGCATTTGTATTCACAGTTAGCTCTAGTTCCTAACAGACTTGTAACTGTCATATCAAGAGCCATGTAGTGTCTTTATCACGTAGAGATTTTACCTCTCTGTCATTCAAGTTGAGAAATGAGGTTTAGTGGCATAAACATAGTCCCTACAGACAAGAAGATGAAGGAGAAAGCCTGTCTTGATCAGTACCTGGAAATCATGGGTAAGAGTGGTGGCAGGGAGAAGTAAGCTGTTTGACATGAATTGACTGGCCTGGGGGCAGGGGTTATTACATAAGTTTGAATAAAAAGCCAAAATCAAAGGAGTTTTGACCTACTCCCATATGGAATCTTGGAATGAGACCTCCATGCAAAGGACTCTGGCAACCTCTGACTAGGGGTAGGGTGGATGGGTTGAACAAAAGTATAAGAAATGACAGTGCTCTTTGCTCCCTATGGTCTGTGCATGGTGTGCAAAGAATCCAAAAAAGTCCTATGTGCCCTGGTGAGAGTCTGGGGAGAGGCTGGGAAGACCACTGGACTTACAGAGACCTGGAGTGGGTAAAGGAGGCCTGCAAGTTCAAGACTTTCAATGACTGGAGGCAATGTCAAGTCACCAACAGACAGCAGCACCAACAGACCACTGTTCACTAAAAGATCAAATGGAACTAATTTTCCTGTAATGGATGCCAGCGCAGACTAAACCATCCTTCCCATAGCAAGTCTAGTGAAGATAACATGAAAATTTCCTCTGTCACCAGGAAACCTCATAAGCTTTCTCCCTACATAGAGAAACCATCTGTGAGATAGTAGAAAATATATATATTGGTGTCTGTCCTCAGCTCCTGGCACAGAGCTCCTAAAACCCTTGTGATTTCCTAAGTGATAAGAGCACTGAGAGTATCTTTTGTTCTAATATTTGGTCTTTCACCTCATACTCATAAATCCCTTGGGATTTTCTGGGTGATAGCAATATCTTTTATTCTAATGAGGTGACTCTCAATGGGCTCTTGAATGGGTAGCTGGTCATCAGAAAGACCAAATCATGATTAGAGGCTTGGAATTTCCAGTCCCACACCTCCCATTCTCCAGAGAGGAAAGAGGGGGCTGAAAATGGAGTTAATAATCCATCATGCCTACCTGAGGAAGCCTCCATAAAAATCCCACAAGTATGGGGTTCGGAGGGCTTCCAAGGTGATAAGCACATGGAGGTGCTGGGGGAGCGGCTTGCCAGAGAGAGCACAGAAGCTCCATGCTCCTTCCCACATACCTTTCCCTACACAGGCATCTCCTCCATTTGGATGTCCACCTGAATCCTTTATATATCCTTTCACAATAAGCTGCTAAACAATAAGTAAACTGTTTTCCTGACTTCTGTGAGCCACGCTAGCAAATTAATTGATGCCAAGGAGGGTGTCATAAGAACTTCTCATTTATAGTCAATGGGTCAGCAGTACAGGTGACAACCTGAGCTCTCAACTGATGTGTGAAGCAGGGTAGGGACAGTTATGGGGTTGAACCCTTAACCTATAAGAGCTGATGCTATCTCTAGGTGGAGTGTCAGACTCTAGTTAAATTGTAGGACATCCAGGTGGTGTTGCAGGGGATTGCTTGGTGGGGGAGAACTCCCACACAGCTGTGTCAGAAGTGTTGTTAGTGTGGGAGCAGTGTGAGAGGAAAAGAGATGCACAGAAGGAAGACAAGTTTTCTTTATACTACCTTTGGGGAAAAGAGGTTAAGGGAAGGGGGCAATAGCTCCATTACGAAGATGGATGTTTGGCTAAATACTTCCTTGGAAGTCTTTTAAAACCAGAAGAAGGTAATATGGTTTCTTTCACCCCCAAAAGCAGCCCTTTGCTGTCTAGCAGTGGGTTATGAGAAAGATCTCTTTTAGGAAGTGACTACATTTTCTTTGCACATCTAGGTGGAATGTATAAATCTGCTACCCTGGCATCATAACTAACATTTATTTCATGTTTGCTATATGCCAGGTACTTACTGTGAAAAGTGTTCTATAAACATTATTTAATCTTCACTGTATAGTAACCACTATTATTACCCTCTTTTTACAGTTGAAGAAATTGAGGCACAGAAAGATTAAGTAACTTTCTCAAAGTCAGTGATGAGGTGAGGATATGAACTCAAGCACTCAAGATGTCGAACCCATACTCTTTTTTAATTTTTGTTTAATGTTTAGTTATTTTGTGAGAGAGAGAGAGGGAGAGAGTGAGTGGTGAAGGGGCCAAGAGAGAGGGAGACACAGAATCTGAAGCAGGCTCCAGGCTCTGATCTATCAGCACAGAACCCAATGTGGGGCTCGAACCCATGAACCATGAGATCATGACCTGAGTGGAAGTCAGACGCTTAACCTACTGAGCCACCCAAGCACCCCTAGAACCCATACTCTTTTTTTTTTAACTTACATCCAATTTAGTTAGCACATAGTGCAACAATGATTTCAGGAGTAGATTCCAGGGATTCATCCCCTATGTATAACATCCAATGCTCATCCCGACAAGTGTCTTCCTTAATGCCCTTATCCATTTAGCCCACCCCGCTCCATAACCCCTCCAGCAAGCCTCTGTTTGTTCTCTGTATTTGAGAGTCTCTTATGTTTTGTCCCCCTCCCTATTTTTATATTATTTTTGCTTCCCTTATGTTCATCTGTTTTGTGTCTTAAATTCCTCATATGAATGAAGTCATATATTTGTCTTTCTTTGACTAATTTTGCTTAGCATAATACCCTCTAGTTCCATCCATGTAGTTGCAAATGGTGCAAATGGCAAGATTTCATTCGACTGCTGACTAATACTCCATTGTGTGTGTGTGTGTGTGTGTGTGTACCACATCTTCTTTATTCATTCATCCATCGATGGACATTTGGGCTCTTTCCATACTTTGGTTATTAGTGCTATCAGCACTGCTATAAACATTGGGGTGCATGTGCCCCTTTGAAACAGCACACCTGTATCCCTTGGATAAATACCTAGTAGTGCAATTACTGGGTCATAGGGCAGTAGAACCCATAGTCTTAATCCCTATACTGTGTGTTCTCAAAAAAAAACTTCCTGTTGTATACATTTCAAAGAGCTTCCTACATAGGTCTCTATTACTTGACCAAGAACAATTTTGAAATTATATTGTTTCATGACAAAAAAAACTTATTTGTATAAACATGTGTGTATATTCTTATACATGGAGAATTATCTAGCATGATATTCACCAGAAGATTGAGAATTATTGACTCTGGGTAGTAGAAGTTGGAATGACTTTTATTTTTTTAAGTTTATTTTTATTTATTTTGAGAGAGAGAGAGAGAGAGAGAGAGAGAGAGAGAGAGAGAGAGAGAGAGAAAGTCAGGGAGGGGCAGAGAGAGAGGGAGACAGAATCCCAAGCAGGATCTGCGCTGTTAGCACAGAGCCCATTGTGGGACTCAAACTCACAAAC
This sequence comes from Felis catus, assembly GCF_018350175.1. Classification (NCBI taxonomy): domain Eukaryota; kingdom Metazoa; phylum Chordata; class Mammalia; order Carnivora; family Felidae; genus Felis; species Felis catus. The sequence continues at coordinate 21,811,586 of NC_058378.1, read as the reverse complement.
TATGAGATCATGACCTGAGCTGAAATCAAGAGTCCAACATTTAACCATCTGAGCCACCCAGATGCCCTGGGAATGATTTTTAAATGTTTCTTTATTCTTTCCTGTTTAATTAAAAGTTTTCTAAGACTATGGCTTTGCCTTACAAGTAGAAAAATACAGTGAAGCTTGTATTAATCAGGAGAGAAATGGTTCACTACAATAATAAATCTCAAAATCTCAGTGGCTTAACATATGCAATTTTCTTTTCCATTGCAGATCTGGTAGCTCTACAGGGCAGCTTCCTTTTGAATGTAACTCAGCAGTCGAGTCTACTTCTATCTTATAGTTCCACCATTTCTACACTTGGTTTCTAGGGTCATAGTGATAAGGGATAAAAGAGAATGAAGAATTTACACCTGCTTAAATGCCTCCATGGGCCCAGAACCAGTTACATGACATTACTAAAACTGTAAGGGATGCACGTGCCCCAGAAGGAAAGAACTGGACGTAAGGCAAACACAAGTAATCACTATCATATCATAATGTGATTTCCATTTGAAGAACTTAATAAAAGAGCATGGCCTCCAGAGTCAGTCTGCCTGGATTCATATCCCAACCTAGGAGCTTATTAACTATGTGACTTTGAACAAGTTATTCAACCTCATTGTGCCTATTTCCTCATCTATCCAATGAGGAATACAATATGCTGTGCAGGTTAGATGAGGTTGTCTGTTGATAAGTACCGTAGATTGTTCACAGAGATGACTAATATAACTCCTCCTATCCTTGTATGCCTGCCCATTTGCAGTATGATTTTTCCTTCCCCTCCATAAAAAGGCCCAGTTTGTCACCCTACTTTGGGTCTGGATTGTACTTGTAATTTGCTTTGATCAATAGAATGTCATGGAAGTGATATGTGGGATTTCTAAGCCTAGAATTCAATGAGTCTTGCAGCTTCTGCTCTTACCTCTTGGAATTCTGCCCTGAAACCACCATGTGAAAAATCCTGGCCTGGCCTACTGCAGGGTAAGAGGTCAGTGAAGGAGAGACAAACTGTCCTAAGGGAGGCCCCTTACACCCAACAACTAGCAGCTATTGCCAATCGCCAGACATAAGAGAGGGGACAAGTTAGGGTGTCAGATCTGTCAGATAATTTGCAGCCACATGCATAACCACGGGCAAGAAAAGCAGAAAAACCATTGAGTTGAGTCCAGTCCAAATTACTGACTCACAGAATCGTGAGTAAATATAATGGTTGTTATTTTAAGCCACAAAGTTTAGCACAGTATCTGTCTTAGCTTCATCACACTGCTTAACACAGTCCTGGAACATACTAAGTACTTAATAAATGTCAAGTGGTGTTATCACTATCTTCATCTAATTTAAAGCTCAAAATATTTATAGAGGCACACGGAGCAGGGATTTCTAATCTCATTTCATAGGTGAGAAAATGAAGGTTCAGAGATGGTAAATAGTTTGTCTGATATCACAGACTCCTTAAGGAGTCAACTGAGCATGTAAGATTTGACCTTGCAAATCCTTCTCCAGTGAAGGGCTATTCTCCACAACCAAATCCTTTCATGAATAGGGATAGGAACCACAGTGGAATATCTGGTTCTACAGTTTTTAAATTATTAATTTCCCGTTGAAGTGCGTAATCAGGCTTCCAGTGCCCAAGTATTTCTTGTTAGTGACCTTTAGTACCTGCAGCATCAGGTTGAACTTTAGAGAAAAGTAAGTATTTTTTCTTAATGGCATAGAAACTCATTTCTTTGGAGAAGACTGAAAAAGATGATCTCTTTGAAATCAGAAATGAGATTTGTGGCATATCCATCATCAGTGATCAAAATTCCCTGAGAATGAATTCCACCACTTTAGTGATAGACCCCACTGACCTGTCAATCACAAGTATTTACAAGTTCCAAAAGCCACTAGTTCCCCAACAATTCCTGCAAGCCTATTTTTGGTCAGGTATGTGTTTCCATGATTTTTAAAGGTTCTTATTTCTTCCAGGAGAAGTATGAGTTTTATTCCATTAAGCCAGCAGAGATCTATTTCTTCTTCATGTAAACATTTCTAATCCTTCTGCCTCCACCAAAGTAGACCTGCAAACATAGCTCATTCATCTCTTCCCTTCATTCCCTCATAAATAACTCATCAGGAAATCCTGTTGGACTTTGCCTGCAAACTCTACTTCAAGTACAACCACTCCTCACCATCTCTACTGTTACATCCCCTAGTCTAAGATATCAAAGACTTTAACTTGAACTAACTGTAGCCTTCCAACTGGTCTCTCTGCTTCCCCTCTCTCTAGAATAACACTGTTTGACAGAACTTTTTGCAATGATGGAAATATTCTATATCTGCACTGTCCAATATGGCTGCCACTAACCACATATTTGAAATGTGTCTGGTATAACTCAGGAACTAAATTTTAGTTAATTTTAATTGATTTAAATTTGAATAGCCACATGAGGCTAGTGGCTACCATATTGAACATCACAGATTAAGGACATGAGTCTAATCATGTGATTTCCCTGTTTAAAATCCTCCACTGCAATTCAAATCAAATACAAAGTTCCTGACTGGTTCACAAGATGCCTCATGGTCTGGCTCCTAACTACTTTCTTCTCCTAGCTCAGTATACTCCTACCACAAGGACCTTCTTCATGGCTCTTAAACACATCAAGTTCACTCTCTCTGATATTTGGTCTTTCTTCCTCAGTGGATGATCTACTCCTTCTCATTCAGGTCTCTGTTCAAAAGTTGCTTTCTCAGAGAAGCTTCTATAGCCATATTCCTAGAGTCTGCCCTAAATCCTATTCTATTCAACACACTATAAATCACACAGCATTTATCATAAACTGAAACTATCTCACATATGTATTTATTTCTACATATTTGTTTCTAGGTTTGATTGTGCCCTCCATCAGAAAAAAAGGCCACTAAATGCAGGGGCTTGGTTTATCATCATCCTAGTGACTTGATGTATCAGGGACTCTGGGCTCTCGAGTTGAAATCCCAGTGGCCATAGCAGTGGCACAGCATTCTTTGAATAGGAGGGTATTATATGTTGTTTTTCCCATGACTTAGCACTCACTGAGGGCAGGCAACATGTCCTAAAATAGAATGAACCAGGCCCTGGTAGATGGACTTAGATTTACTCCAGGGAGGTGTGAGAGCTGCAGAAATCATTTAGCCTTTCTTTCTCTTTCTCTGTACAATTCTACTTCTTCTTACTAGTGGCCAGAGATATAACCTCTGGTGAGAATGAAATCATGAAGAGTCTCTGACAAGGGTGACTGGTGGCTCAATTAGCTAAGCGTCCAACTCTAGGTTTTGGCTTGGGTCATGATCTTGCAATTCATGAGTTTGAGTCCAGCGTTGGGCTCTGTGCTGACAGCAGCACAGAGCCTGCTTGGGATTTTCTCTCTCCCTCTCTCTCTGCTCCTCCCCTGCTCTCTCTCTCTCTCTCTCTCTCTCTCTCTCTCTCTCTCTCAAAATAAATAAATAAACTTAAAGAAAAGAGTCTCCGACATTCACTCGCCTCTCTGAACACCATGAATGTGAATGAAAGATCTCAGGAAGAATTTTCAAAAGCTTGCTGCTCAGTCACCAGCCTTTGGGAGAAGCGTTGGATTGCTGTCTTCAGTGAGGTCTCTGGAAACTGCTGCAGCTTTCCCGGCAAGCTCATGGTGCTAGTAATGATGTACTGCTGACACTGGAAGCTGCATTTTAGCCCCAGCCCCAAATACTAACTCACCTGTATGCTCTTTCATTTCCTGAAGGATCTTTCACAGGGCCCCACCACACTTCCCAAACCTTTCCTGACCTAAAGAACCCAGACTGAAGATGCAACCAGATTTTGGTGTTTTAGTCATTTTCTTTCATGTGTCGGTACCTGTAGGGTTGGCTCACACAGAATGGCCATGAAGTGGTTAAACAGCAAAATTCCTGACTATTTCTGTGGTCAGTGAGAAATGTCTGAGACAGAGTTTCATAGAATCAGAACTTCTGTGCAGAGAGGGAAACATTTCAGATCAAGGATTCACTCATTCATTCATCAACTCATTCATTCATTCATTTCCTTTAATAAACATTTAGGAAGCTCCTGCTATGTGCCAATAACTGCAGAGATCTGGGGAAACAGAGACAAATGCAATGTAGCCGGTGGTTTCTGACCTGGGACAGTTCTCTACCACCTCTCTGATAATAGACCAGCCCTTCCCCAGCATGACAGGGTTGGCCAACCACAGTGCACCATTTCCCCTGACTTTAGTGCCTTTCCTTTCAGGAATTTTCATCTGGGACTAATAACAAAGACTACCATTTGCCTCTGGGGACACCATTCTGAAAACCTAGTATCATCATGGTCAAATGATCCATCATGTGAAGGAACAATGTCTGCAGTAGGAGTGAAGGAAGCCACTACACAGACTGAAGCAGAGCACTGGGTGACGGGAGAGAAGAAGAGAGAGGAGGAAATAGAGGAGGAGAGAGGAGGGAGGCAAAGGAGAGAGTAAGGAGAGTATAAGTGAGACCATTTGGTATTGTCTGCTGCCTGGATCCAGTTATGCCAGCTACCAGCACCACCCCTCCCTTTTTAAAAATCAATTTCATAATCCTGAGATAATAAATATTGTCCTCCTCTCGTGCATATATCTTCTTTTATCTTACAATGATTTCAGCTACCTGAAACTGACAGAATTTAGATGAAATCAAAGAAGTTGAGGGGGTCATTTGGGTTGCATGACAATCATATACCTAAATAACTCCAAAAAAAAAAAAACGTGACATGGACATAAATACAATATACAGTCATGGCATAAAAGGGAGAGGGATAAACTCTGACTGGATGGTTCCTAGCCTATCAGCCAGAGCTTGGTTTATTCTTTTTGGGGACATGTTACCTCATACTTGGTAAATGCTGAGTCATTGAAAACACATCATGCAGTTGCCTTCTCACTCAAGAAAGTCTTTGTGATGCTGACATTAAGTTTGGAAGAGCATAAATCTGCCAAGTCAAGAAACTAAGGAAGATGCAAATGGAATGGTATTAGAAAAAAATAGACCTAAAAAAAAAAGGGAGGGGGGAGACAGAAAAGGAAAATAGTATGGTAGATTAGAGATATCCAAAAATTCTTTGCTACTCCTCCTAGTGAGAGGTGGGATCTAATTCCCCTACCCTGAACTGGTTTTAGTTACTTGTCTGATCAATAAAATGCTGTAGGAATGATATTCTGGGACTCCTAGATCACAAACGATGGTTGTTTTATGCCACTAAGTTTTGAGATGATTTGTTATGTAGCAATACATAACGAAGACAAGTGGCATAAGAGGAGAGTGGATTTCATGCTGGAGATAAGGCTAGAAAAATTGGCAGATCCTGGAGGGATGTAAAGAGCCTGGATTTGATCTTGTATGTTTTGAGGATCCATTAAAGACTTGATTTCTAGAACAATCATTCTGATGATATTATGGAGACTGGATTGGAAGGGATCCAATCTAGAACTAGGGATACCAACCAGTTTTAGATAATTGCAATAATCTAAGCACTAGAGGCTGAGGACTTGCCCTAAGATAACAGCAATTAGGACTGAGAGGAAGGACCAGTTACATGATTATGATGGAAAGAGAAATGGGGTACTGACTCAATGAGAAACATAAAGGAGAGGTAAATGTCAAGGTTTGGATGACTGAAATGGACATTACCAGGTTAGAAACTATAGAAGGATGATGTGATTTGTAAGGAACGATTAAGAGTTCAGTTTTTGACACAATAAACTTGAGGAAATCTGAATGGAGATATCTACTAAATACTTAGCTCACAACTGCAATTAAATGTTTATTCATATAATGTTTTCTTTAGTATCTGTTTTTCCCTGCTTGATTTTAAGCAGAGACTATTTTTGTCTTATTGACTATTAAATACCAGCACCTGACAGCGTGTCTAGAACACAGTCAACTTTCAATGAGTATTTGTTGAATTAATGCACAAATGAAATTATGTCTAGTGGGGGACTCTACCACAGTGCTTCTCAACTTTAGGCAAATATAGGAATGATCTACATAGTTTTCAAAGCCACTGATGCCTGGGTACCCTGGGCTACCCCCAGAGATTCTGATTAAATTGGTCTCGGCTGCAGCCTTGGTATTATGACTTTTAAGAACCCCCAGTTGATTTTGATGAAGAGTAAATATTGGATGTGTAGATCTGGCATGATCTGCATATAAAAGCTATGACCTTAAAGCTGTTCCTGTCCCAACATAAAGCTAGTGTGGACTATAAAACCCTTCCCTACATAAAATTACTTCTCTCAAGTTCTGTCCACAAAACAGAGTAGAGGAGTAAAAAGAGGGGCCCTTACCAAGGGTACAGGACACAGCAGTAGGCATGTTGCCAATAAAGGAACTTAAACCTCCTTAAGTTTTACAGGTACACTAAATTATTCAGTAGATAATCAAAGACATCATTAGCCAGACTCAAATAATACCATCAAGAAATTGACTTTGGACTTCAAGCAATACCATCAAGCAAGTGAAAGAGAACCAACAGCCTGGAAGAAAATATTTGCAAAAGTATCTGATAAGGAACTTGTATCCAAAATATATATTAAAAAATCTTACAACTCACTATTAAGAAGACAAATACCCTGGGGGTGCCTGGCTGGCTCAGCTGGTGGTACATGGGACTCTTGATCTCAAGGTCCTGGGTTTGAGCCCCACATTGGGTATAGAGATTGCTTAAAAATAAAATTAAAAAAAAAATGAAGACAAATAACCTAATTTTAATATAGGTAAAACTTTATTATGTATACGCTGATAACTCCTTCATCTGTATCTCCAGCCCAGATCTTTCTTTTGAGTTCTTGCCTCATGCATCCAACTTTGCAGGGCATCTCCAATAGGATGGCCTGTGGAACAACAAACCCCAAAGATCCAAAACTGAACACATTATGGGCCCCCACCAAATTGCCGAACTCATAACTTGAGAATTATCTTCTGCACCATCTCTTCTTTCATATTCTATATCTAATCAATGACTGAACCCTACTCAATTACTCTTAAAATGGTCCAGTTTTATCCAACGTCACTGCCTCTATCTGACTTTGCACAAAAGTTCACCTTTTGTTCCCCCTTTTCACCTGGTAAACTTCTACTGGTTGATATTTAAGGTTCAGCTCAGTCACCATGTCTTCATGAAAGCCTTCCTTGATGTTCCCACTCCTACCCCATGAGGCTGAGGAGGTATCCCTTCTCTGCGTTTCTAGATACTCTATATTACCTTTTATGGCACTCTTCATACCCTTAAAATTGTTTTTTTATCAGTCTCCCCTGTATATTAAAAATTCCCTTGTTTTGTTCATTGTGGGCCTCCACTACACATAGCACCACAGGCCTGGCACAGAGTCATTGTTGAACTCAACTTCAAGGAAGCCTGGAAATAAAGCCCACATTAGTACATATGAGAGTTCATGTATAAAAGCTTACTCAGGGGTTCCTGGTGGCTCATTCAGTTAAGCATCTGACTTCAGCTCAGGTCATGATCTTGCAGTGTGTAAGTTCAAGCCCCACATCAGGCCTGTGCTGAAAGCTCAGAGCCTGAAGCCTGCTCCGGATTCTGTGTCTCCCTCTCTGTCTGTCCCTGCCCCACTTTTGCTCTGTCTCTGTCTCTCAAAAACAAATAAACATTAAAATTTTTTTTTAAAAAAAAAGTTTACTCAAAGTGTGTTCCATGAAACACTATTTACTTGGAGATAGGAGGAAATTAGGTTCAAATAAATATGAGGTAAAAAACATATCTTCCTCTTAAAGATTATTGAAGGTTCACAATGTTTTCTAATTTATGAAATACTATGAAAAGTCTTGAAATACAGAAAAGTCTTTTCAAATTTTGCTATTTGGTTTCCCAAGATTGACCATGTGATCATTAACTAATATCTTGTGGAATGAATGGTCTACAGATTTCTTGCAACGTGCAAACAAGTTCATCTCATCCTTTTTCTTTTTTTTTTTTTTTTTTTTTTAGACACTGTTTCCCCCACCCTAGATTGGGATCAGCACACCCTAGATAGGGATCAGTAATGGACCAGGTAATATAATTCTCTGGCCACATGCATCCCTGTTACATATTCTTCTTTGCTAATTTTTCCTGACCAGCTCTTTAAAGATGCAAAAACCGGGGCGCCTGGGTGGTGCAGTCGGTTAAGCGTCCGATTTCAGCCAGGTCACGATCTCGCGGTCCGTGAGTTCGAGCCCCGCGTCAGGCTCTGGGCTGATGGCTCGGAGCCTAGAGCCTGTTTCCGATTCTGTGTCTCCCTCTCTCTCTGCCCCTCCCCCGTTCATGCTCTGTCTCTCCCTGTCCCAAAAATAAATAAAAACGTTGAAAAAAAAAATTTTTTTTAAAGAAGATGCAAAAACCATTCTCTGCTCAGCAAGTGCACACACAAAAAAGGTCAGGTGCCGGAAGGCCATAGTTGCCGACATCTGCTCTGGATCTACATGATTATCATGTGGGTTATCACCCTCTTGGCCACAGCTGTTTCACCTAGGGGTGGCTAAATAACCCAAGTTGGGACAATTAGAATCTCTTCCCTAAAAAAATTAGAATATGACTGAGAGATATCTGGTCTTTTAAAATGAAGAGGGGGTGGGGTGACCGCCTGGCTCAGTCGGTTAAGCATCTGACTTCAGCTCATGTCTTGATCTCTTGATCTTGCAGCCCATGGGTTTGAGTGCCTCATCGGGCTCTGTGCTGACAGCTCAGAGCCTGGAGCCTGCTTCAGATTCTGTGTCTCCCTCTCTCTCTGTCCCTGCCCCACTTGTGCTCTGTCTCCCTCTCTCAAAAATAAATAAGCACAAAAAAATTACAAAAAAAATTACACCATCTCTTAAAAAAGTAGAAATAAACAAAAGAAAAGAAAAGAAAATGAAGAGAGAGGAACCCAAGAATAATTAGCAACAACTGTGTCCTGCCATGTGGCCTGAGAATGAAAAGACAGATTCCGTGAGAGATGACAATGAAGCAACTGAGGACAGAGAACAATGAGTAGAGAATTGCTGGGGTGTCCCACACACCAGGGTTTATGTCCAGTCTTCCCTGTGTTTCATTATATTGCTGCCCTTGCATACCATGAATATCTCTCCCAACACTATCCTCAAAATAAATTTGATTCTTTCACCTAAGATAGGTAGAGGTGGTTTCTGCCACACACAACCAAATGAGATCAAATAAATACACTTTGAGAAATTAAAAAAAGAAAATAGGCAACAGATTTCAGTAGATGTTTCTCTAAAGAAGCCATGCAAATAGCTAAGAAACTCAAAAAATGGGGGTGCCTGGGTGGCTCAAACTCCTGATTTTGGCTCAGGCTGTGATCCCAGGGTTGTGGGATCCAGCCCCACATGAGACTCTGCACTGAATGTGGAGCCTACTTAAGATCCTCTCTTCTCCCTGCCCATCTTCCCCACTTACACACACTCTCTCTCTCAAATTAAAAACCAAAAAGAGTTTTTAAAAAAAGATGCTCAACATCACTAGTCATTAAGAAAATGCAAATCAAAACCACAATGAGATAATACTTCACAAACACTAAGATAACTATAATTTGGAAAAAAATAAAACTCAGAAAATAAGTGTGGGCAAAAATGTTGAAAAACTGGAACCCTCATATATTGGTACCCTAATATATATGATTAAAAAAATGGTATAAGTCACTTTTGAAAAAAGTTTTTCAAAATGTTAAACACAGAGTTTCCATGCAACTCAGTAATTCCATTCCTAGGAATCAACACAAGAGAAATGAATGTCTGTGCTGAGACTTGTACTTAAATTTGTTCCTAGCAGCATTATTCATAATAGCCAAAAAGTGGAAACAACCCAAATGTCCATCAACTAGTGAATAAACAAAATGTGGTATATATCTATACAGTGTAATAACATTCAGCAGTAAGAAAAAAAGTAGATTTTTAGGTTAATGAAAACACTCTGATGGTATTATAATGATGGATATATGTCATTATACATTTATACAAATCCATAGAATGTACCACATCAAAAGTCAGCTCCAAGGTAAACTATGGACTTTGGGTGATTAGCTGTCAGTGTAGGTTCATCCTTGATTGGTAACGAACCACTCTGGAGAGAAATGTTGACAATGAGGAAGTTATGCATATGCCGGGGCAGGAGATATACGGGAAATCTCTGTCTTCCTCTCAATTATGTTGTGAAACTGCTCTTAAAAAATTACACTTTTAAAAATACATATTGTTGAAGCACCTGGGTGTCTCAGTCGGTTGAGCAGCTAGCTTTGGCTCAGGTCATGATCTCACGGTTCACAAGTTCGAGCCCTGCATTGGGCTCTATGCTGACAGTTCAGAGTCTGGAGCCTGCTTCAGATTCTGTGTCTCCCTCTCTCTCTGCCCCTCTCCCACTCATGCTCTGTCTCTCTCTCTCTCAAAAATAAATAAATAAATAAATAAATATTGAAAAAAATTAAAAATATATATTGTTAAGAGGAGATACAGAATAATGCATTCTACATGATTCCATTTTTACTATGTTCAAAAACTGGCTAAACTAATCTATGGTATTACCAAAGATATTGGTTTCTTATAAGGAAAAGACAAAGTTGGGAATGGGACATGAAGAGGTGCTGTGGTCCCAGCAATGTTCTATTTCTTGATGTGTCTGGTGGTGGTTTCATGGAAGTGTTTACTATAAAAATTCTATTGTGTTAAAATATGTGCACTTTTTGGGGCATCTGGGTAGCTCAGTTGGTTAAGTGTCCGACTTGGCTCAGGTCATGATCTCATGGTTCGTGGGTTCAAGCCCCACATCAGGCTCTATGCTGACAGTTCAGAGCCTAGAGCCTGCTTCAGATTCTGTGTCTCCCTCTCTCTCTGTCCCTCCCCTGCTCACAGTCTGTCTCTCTCTGTCTCTCAAAAATAAATAAAATGTTAAAAAACTTTTTTTCAAGTATGTGCACTTTTTCCATATGTAGGTTGTACTTTTCAATAAAAATTTATTTTAAAAATAAAACAAAAAAGAAACAAAGCACTGACACATGCCACAATACACATCAACTTAAAAAATTAAGTTTTAGGGTTGCCGGGTGGCTCAGTCAATTAAGTGTCTGACTCTTCATTTCGGCCCAGGTCATGATCTCACAGTTTGTGAGATGAGCTCCAGGTCTACACTGACATGGAGCCTGCTTGGGATTCTCTCTCTCCCCTCTTTCTGCCCCTCCCCCATGTGCATGTGTACTCTTTTTCACTCTCAAAAAATAAACATTAAAAAACTAAGTTTTAGGGGCACCTGGGTGGCTCAGTCGGTTAAGCGTCCGGCTTTGGCTCAGGTCATGATCTCGCGGTCTGTGAGTTCGAGCCCCGCGTCGGGCTCTGTGCTGACAGCTCAGAGCCTGGAGCCTGTTTCAAATTCTGTGTCTCCCTCTCTCTCTGACTCTCCCCTGTTCATGCTCTCTCTCTGTCTCAAAAATAAATAAATGTTAAAAAAAAATTAAAGAATTTTTGAAAAAAAATTAAGTTTTATAAAAACATATACTAACTGAAAGAAGCAAGACATAAAACACCACATATTATAAGGTTCCATTTATATGAAATGTCTTGAAAAGTTAAATCTATGGAGACACAAAGCAAATTAGTGATTGCCTAGCCCTGGGGATGGGAATGGGAATGATTGTGAATGGGCATGAAGTTTCTGTTTGGAGGATGGAAATGTTCTAAAATTAGGTTGTGGTGATGGTTGCACAACTTTGAGAATATACTAAAAAAAAATTGAATTTTACATTTCAAATGGCAGGGTTTAATGGCATGTTAATTACATTTCAATAAAGCTGTGAAAGGGGCGCCTGGGTGGCGCAGTCGGTTAAGCGTCCGACTTCAGCCAGGTCACGATCTCGCGGTCCGTGAGTTCGAGCCCCGCGTCAGGCTCTGGGCTGATGGCTCAGAGCCTGGATCCTGTTTCCGATTCTGTGTCTCCCTCTCTCTCTGCCCCTCCCCTGCTCATGCTCTGTCTCTCTCTGTCTCAAAAATAAATAAAAACATTTAAAAAATTATAAAAACAAAGACAAAAACTGTTCCACAAAGAAAAGTTTAAGTCAAAATAGCTTCAGTGGTGAATTCTGAACATTTAAGGGGAAAAAAATACCAATATTACAAAAACAAACAAACAAAACCTCTCCCACAGAGTAGAAAAGAGGAGAGAATAGATTCAATTCATTGCATAACCTCGGAGTTTCCTTTTACTCCTAAATTACTAAGAGTTCATGAAGAATTGTTAAATTTTATCAACTTTGTTCCCTGTATCTGTTGAAATGATTATATGGGTTTTCTCCTTCATATAAAAAAGATAAATTTTATGATCAAGGGTAATTTATGCCAGGAATGTAATCTTGGAATAGGCATAAAAGCATATATTATAAAAGATTGTTAAATTAGACTTCACTGAAATTAAATATTTCTAAATCTAAAAGACAAGAAATAACAAGGGATGGTGAAAATTCAGAGAAAAGGGAATTCTTGTGCACTGTTGGTGGCAATACAGCCACTATGGAAAACAGTGTGAAGCTTCCTCAAAATATAAAAAATTGGCCTACCATGTGATTCAGCAATGCGACTTCTGGGGATTTATCTGAAAAAAACAAAAATATTATCTCAAAAAGATATTGCAACTGCAGGTTAACTGCAACATTTTTTACAATAGCCAAGATATGGCAACAGCCTAAGTGTCCATAAGTAGATGAATGGATAAAAAAAATTGTGATTGTAGAGGCACCTGGGTGGCTCAGTCTGTTGAGTGTCTGACTCTTGGTTTCAACTAGGGTCATGATCTCACAGTTCATGGGTTTGTGCCCTGTGTCAGGCTCTGCACTGATAGCCTGGAGCCTGCTTGATATTCTCTCCCTCTCTTTCTGCCCCTCCCCTGCTTGTGCACACCTGTTCTCTTGCTCTCTCACTCTCTCTCTCAAAAAGATAAATAAATAAACTCAGAAAACAAGAAATTATGATTACATATTCAGCTGAATATTATTTAGCCATAAAAAAGAATGGCATCTTGCCATCTGTGACAGCATGGATGGATCTTGAGGTCATCGTGCTAAGTGAAGTAGAGACAGAGAAAGACAAGTACCATATGATCTCACTAAATGTAGAATCTACATTAAAAAAATAAATTTTAAAAAAAGCTCATGGATTCAGAGAATAGATTGAAGGTTGCTGGAGGGCAGTGTTGGAGGAGGATGAAATGGGTGAAGAGGTCAAAAGGTACAAACTTCCAATTATAAAATAAATAACTCATGGGGCTGTCATGCACAGTATGGTGACTCTACCTAATCATCTGTATTGCATAAAGTTACTAATAGAGTAAAACTTCTCATCTCAAGAAAAAATATACAACTATTTATAGTGGTGGATGTTAACTAGAATTTTTGTAGTGGTCATTTCACAATATATACAAATAGCAAATCATTATTTTGTACATCTGAAATTAATATGCTATATGCCAATTATGCCTCAAGTTTTAAACAAACTTTAAAAAAAGAAAAGAAAGAAAATATATACAAGGGGGGGGGAACAACTCTAATGAAAACCAGTGTACCTTCATTAATAGCAAACATATATATTTAAAATTTTTAAAGATTGCCAGAAATAGTTACTGTGTAATAACAAAAGTTTCAATTAATTGGGAAGATCATAATCTCAATACCAAATGCATCTAACATGACAGATCCAAAATATATAAAGCAAGAACTGACTGTACTACAAAAGAATAAACACACCGTTATGTTGAGCAATTTTAACCTGGCAAATGCTACCTTGCCCTGTGATCAAGGTTAACCTCACCAGTAGTAAGTCATGTTGGTCTAATGTGCTCCTAGCAGCTAGATGAGAAAGGCACTTTGCCTTTGTGGGTTTCCCCATTAAACCTGTAACTCCCATCTAACCATGACCAAAACATCAGACAATCTCAAATTGAGGGACATTCTATGAAATATCAGAATAGTACTCCTCAAAACTGTCAAAAGTCATCCCAACATGGAGAGGCTAAGAAAATGTCATGGAATAGGGAATACTAGAAGACAAGATATTAAATGCAGTGTGGTATCCCAAACCAAATTCTGAAACCAAAACACGTCATTAGTGCTATATGTTGTATGTTAATTACATATGAGAAAAATGAGTGAAATTCAAAGAAAATCTGGAGTTTACTTCATTGTAGTGTGTTGATGTAGGTTTACTAGTTGTGATAAATGTGCAATGGTAATATAAGACATTAACCTTAGAGGAAACTGGGTGATAGATAGACAGTAACTCCCTGTATCATCTCTGCAACTTTTTAGTAAATCTAAAGCGATTCTAAAATCAAAGTTTATTTTAAAAAAAAGAAAGATCTCTGTTTGTCAAAAGATATCCCTAAGAGAAGGGAAAGACAAACCACTGACCAGGAGAAAGTATTTGTAATAAATACATTGATAAAGAACTCAATTCTTTAAAAAAAAAAAAAAAAGTGCACACACACATACGTATATACAAGTAAAAACCTTAGATTACAAGTAGCTTGTTCTGCGAGTGTTCCACAAGACAAGCAAACGTTTCTAATAAATTTTAATTTGATAAACGAGAGATGTCTTGCAATACAAGTAGTGGCATGAAACATAACATGATCACAACTGAGCCAATGGTTCTTGAAATTTGCTTTGATATACGAGTGCTTTGGATTACAAGCAAGTTTCCAGAATGAATTATGCTTGCAAACCAAGGTTTTACTCTAGATACATATGAAACATCCAGTGGTGTACCAAGGGCGGGGCAGTAGGAAAGTATACCCTGGGAGCAGACAATAAAGCATTGTATTATCTGTGAAGAATGTGCAAGCAATAATAAAACTAACTAAAAGTCAGTATGTACCGTAGTCACATGGCCTGGAAATTGTAAACAATGTCATAATAAAATACTTAAGTAGGAAAAACATCATTTATTGGTGTAAGTTCTAAACTTGAAGTGTGATACATAGACATAAAGTAGCCTGAGATCCTTTCAGACAGTCCATGGAGTAAAAATATTTTCATAATAATATAAATCATTATTTGCCTTCTCATTATGTTGACTATGTGTACTGATGGTCCAGAAACAATGATGAGTAAAATTGCTTGCTCCTCAGCAAGGCAAGTGCACAAATCACACTAGTACACATTGTATTCTTCACCACTAGACACTCACAGTTAAATAACCTAGTTTTACTTAAGAATATCCCTAATGAAACAGTAAACAATGTATTAAATGTCAACCATTGAGCACCCATATTTTTTGTTGTTGTTGTTGTTTATATTTTTTCTTTTTTTTAATATGAAATTAATTGTCAAATTGGTTTCCATACAACACTCAGTGCTCATCCCAAAAGGTGCCCTCCTCAATACCCATCACCCACTCTCCCCTCCCTCCCACCCCCCCATCAACCCTCAGCTTGTTCTTAGTTGAGCACCCATATTTTTTGAGTAATGAAATGAAATATAAAGCACTCTGCTGTCCCAAGGAAGAGTACTTCTGTGATTATTTCAATTGTGAGCTAATCTAACCACTTCTATGGAACACCATTTTGAGTTAAAAAGTATCTGATAGACTGTAGTTATTCAAGCCTGGTTATTCAATAGGCATTATCTGAAAAATGAACAAAGTAAGGCTAGCATTACCAAAGAAAACAATGTAAACATTCATTACCTAAAATTTGAGCTTTCAAACCAAAACTGAATGTTAGAAATCTGTATCTGCTACTGTGAGTTTGAAAGCTTCCATAAGCATACAGACTCTTCTGATGAGATCAGTGGTAATGTTAACAAATGTGATTGTTTTGCTATTGTAAAAAGAAATGTATAAACATTTTTAAAAAACCGCATTAATTCAGGGAAATAGTATTTCCCAAATCACCAGTGACTAATGCTACAAAGTCATGCATGAAGAAAAAGATTCATTCAGAGGTGAGACAGGCCAAGAGACTATAATGTAACAGAGTATGAAAAGTTCATTTATGTGTTTTCAGAACACATTATAACTAACCTGTAAGAAACTACTTCTTGTCAAGTTTTGGTGTAGTATCAAAGAAGAATATCTACAATTATTTAAATAGGCTATTAAAATACCCTCTCTTCTCCCACTACATATCATGTGAGGCCAGATTCTTTAACTAGAATAACTTATTGCAACAAAGTGGATGCAGAAGGATATATGAGACTCCAGCGGCATAAACGTAAAAGGACCCCTTCTTACCATGAAATTTTGTTTTGTTTTGTTTTGGAAAATTAATTATTTTTTATACATTTATATTGTGTATGTTAATACGCAGTGGATTGTGTATCTTTAAGATGGAAATTTAATTTTAAAAAATATTTAAATTTTTGTTGTTTTAATTTCTAATGAGGTGACTATCAGTACATATAACTCACATAAACAAAAGCAAAGAACTCAGTAATTTGTAAGAATGCAGTAACATCCTGAAAACAAAAAGGATTTTTTTTTCCTGAGACCAGAGAGTTTGAGCACTGCTGCTCTGAATGACTGCAGCTACTATGTTGAATTTCAGTAATACATGTATCAAATTAGTACACCTTTATTACTTTTTCTTTTTTCTGTAATAAGTATTTTATTCTATGTGAAAGCTAATTCAAAGAACTTCACCTCCATAATTAGCCAACTACACACAGACCCAGCTACGTGCATTCATTTAGAGAGTAAATTCTTAACAAGTGAGAATCATTCAAACATCCTTCATGTATGGTTCTTGTCTCCACCTCTGTGAAAACACATAGTCCTACTTTTTTTAAAAATTAAATTAAATTAAATTAAATTTGATTTTATTTTAAATTTTAGAAGTAGGCTTCATGTCCAGTATTGAGCCCAGCGAGAGGCTTGAACTCATGACCCTGTGATCAAGATCTGAGCTTAGATCAGGAGTTGGACACTTAACTGACTGAGCCACACAGGCACCCCCATATTCCTACATTTAAAGAGTGGTTTCTAAGGGCACCTCAGCAACTCAGTTGGTTAAACATCCAACTCTTGATTTCAGCTCAGGTCATGATCTCACAGTTTGTGAGATCAAGCCTGGCTTCAGGCCCCATGCTGACAGCACTGAGCCTGCTCAGGATTCCCTCTCTTCCTCTCTCTCCACTCCCTCCCTGCTCATGCTTGCTCTCTCTCTCAAAAATAAATAAATAAACATTAAAAAAAAAGAAACAGTGGATTCCAAATAATACAATATTGCAGTGATTATAGTAAAGATAATGAAGATAATAATGATATAGTATGTATATTATACAATATAGCAATGGTCATAATAAAGATAAATAAGAACTCAAGTTACTTCAATTATGTAATTCCATGTGACCATTTGGAGCTTTTATTTGTGTTTAAAATTTAACACAACGAAACAGTGTAAACTGTCAAGTGTAGTTTTTTTGCTAAGGGTAAATTTGAATCCATAAATGAAATATTTTACTAAATTTTAATAATATCTGTACAACTGAAATGTATTCTTTTCAAATTGTTCATTGTGTTTTAACCTGAAGAACAAATCAAGAAAATAATTAGTTTGTCATATTGAGAAGACAAATGATGTTCTTCTTCAGGTTTTATATATACAGTAGGTAATCACTGCCGACACCACACTAAATGATGACACATTGGATACTGTCCTCCCAAGTTCAGCATCAAGGGCTTCTTTTTAAAGGATGCCTATAGTGTCTGTATTCGTAGGTCCTCTTTTGTGTCTGATTTTTTTTTTAATTTTTTTCAACGTTTATTTATTTTTGGGACAGAGAGAGACAGAGCATGAACGGGGAAGGGGCAGAGAGAGAGGGAGACACAGAATCGGAAACAGGCTCCAGGCTCTGAGCCATCAGCCCAGAGCCTGACGCGGGGCTCGAACTCACGGACCGCGAGATCGTGACCTGGCTGAAGTCGGACGCTTAACCGACTGCGCCACCCAGGCGCCCCTGTGTCTGATTTTTAATTCCACTCAAAATTATGACTGAAATTCATCCATGTTGGTGAATGTATCAGGAGTTCAATTTCTTCAATCTTCTCAACAGAGTGTCATTTTTCACAATGTTGCTCATGTCAACTCTTAAGTGAAGCGCTCTCAATTCCTTATGTGATTAGGTACTCTTCTGTGATTTCATAGCCTCTTGTAGGTATGCAACTCAACTATAGCACTTACACATTGAAGTTAATCTATCATCTTTTTTCAGTTAGAGAGCTGGGGAACTCAGAGTCTAGCCCAGAACCTGACACATGATAGAATTGTATTTATTGTATTAGTCAGGAGATATATAGCTGGAGACACAGGAAAGCTGACAGTGTAGTTCCAGTCTGAGTCTAGAAGCCTAGGAAGGACCAGCGTAGCTAATGGTATAGTTCTAGTCCAAATGTCAGCAGACTTAAACCCAGGAAGACCCAGTGGTTCAAATTTAGTCCAACAGCAGGAAAAAAAATGATGTCCCAGCTTGAAAGCAGTCAGGCAGGAGGAGTTCTTTCCTACTCAGCCTTTTTGTTCTATTCAGGCCTTCAACTGATTGGATGAGGTCCAACCACATTAGGGAGAGTAATCTGCTTTACTCAATCTACCAATTCAAATATTAAACTCATCCAAAAACACCCTCACAGAAACATCCAGAACAATGTTTAACCAAATATCTGGGTACCCTGAGGCTCAGTCAGGTTGTAGAAAATTAACCACCACATTTATCAATGTTTCTCTGTCTGCATTGGTCTTTGCCATCAATAACTTAGAGGATGAATAGACATGTAAGGATCATATTTGTAAAGCAGAATGAAATACGGCTAATGAGGGGTATATAGGATGTAAGTTTTACTTCATCTAACAGTTAACTTCTATTGGAGGAGCAAAGGATGAGTAAGATTCTGATAGGAGGAGACTTATGTAGTGAGGGCAAGATCTTACAGACAGGAAGCAGCTTCAACACAAAAGGCTCTTCTGCAGTTTGGATTCAGATCACATTTGTAAGGCAATCTTTGGCTAAAGAAGGTTCCTGAGACAGGTGTTCAGATAACTAAACACACAGGGTGCTCCCCAACCTGGGTTAAATCCAAGAAATTTTCCAGTGCTCAAACAACCACTGTTGTTATCCTCAAGGATCAGCCTTGACTCTGAGCTAGTTACCATGGAGACCATCTAAATCTCACGCTTTTCCTTAGTGATGTCCAAGAAAACTCAGGCTGATATCTATTCATAAAATATTCTAATATACGACTTTATTCCGAAATAGATGATTAAGTCCTTGGTAGAAAAAAAAGCAATGGTGTGTATGTAAGAATGTGAAGGTCAGAGTTCTCTGACAATGCAAATCTTGATAAGTAACTGTTTACATTGTATTTCACTCTTCTGATTTCTAACTAAAACATGTTTATTTTAGAAAATTTAGGGGGCGTCTGTGTGGCTCAGTTAAGCTCAGATCATGATCTTAGGGTTCATGAGTTCATACCCCACTCGGTTATCAGCACAGAGCCCACTTCAGATCCTCTGTTCCTCTTCTCACTCTGCCTCTCTCCCACCTCCTGTGCTCTCTCCATCTCTCGAAAATAAATAAACATTTTAAAAAGTGATTAAAGGGGCACCTGAGAGGCTCAATTGTTTTAGCACCTGACTCTTGGTTTTGGCTCAGGTCATGATCTTGCAGTTTCGTGAAATCAAGCCTCCTATTGGGCTCTGCACTGGCAGCACAGAGCCTGCTTGGGATTCTATCTCCCTCTCTCTCTGCCCCTTTCTGACTCATGCTCTCTGGCTCTCTCAAAATAAATAAATAAACTTAAAAAAATAAATGACTAAAAAAAAGAGGAAACTTAAAATCACCCATAATCATTTTTTTCCTTTTATGGTGGGAAAGAGTATAAGGTAACACCTGTAAGCCTCTTCCTCCTCCCCTCCAATCTCACCAACCCCATCCCTAAAATAACCACCTTCATCAATTTAGTCCTTATCAGCCCTGCCAATTTCTCTCTTGCTTATCCATTTATTGATTCAGCAAAAATTTATTGAATGGGCACTCTGAGTGAAACTCTATTCTAAATGTAGCTGTTTCACTGCTAAATAAATCTGATAAGATTCCTATTCCCATGGGTTACACTGTAGTGAGAGAAGACCTATAATAAACCAGTAAACAAATGAATACATGGAAAAACACTAGCTGGCAATAAATGTTATACCAAAAATAAGATGGCAATATCATATCTGAGACTAAACTGTGAAGTTAAAATCAGCTCAGTGAAGACTGAGGGAAGATATTACAAGTACAGAGAAGAGTAGGGGAAAAGGCCATGTGGTCAATACAGAAAGAAAGCCAGTGTGGCTCTACAGATGGTGGGAGTGGAGAGAAAGAGTTATGAGGTTGGAGGGGTGAGCCAGCAACACATGACAGAGAGCTTTTGGGGAGGACAGTGTCAAAAGAGCCTGGCCTTTAAGAGCAACAGGAAGCCACTGAAGAGTTTTACCAGGGAAGTGACAAGCTCTATCTATGTTTTTGGCTTTACTGTGGAGAATATATTTAGAGCTGAGATTCCCAGCATGAGGTCCACAGACACTCCCAAGAAGTCCATAGATAGAATTCAAGGGGTTCATTACCTGGAAAGGGAGAAAACTACCTGGCCCAGGCCCTTGGAGAAGTCAAACTCTCAAAATTATTTTATTCTCCAGTTCCTCTTCCTGAAACATCAAAATCATCCTCTCTGGTTTCCCCAGTGCCATAGTGGCAGGATCTCAATTTGACAGGAAGTAGCTTCTTTTTTCTGTTTTTTCTCTTAGGGGAGTGTTTAAATGTAAACCCCATCAGAAGCCTACTAACTTAAAAGGTTTAGATTCAAAGACAAAGCTAACCTTACATGAAGTGAGCAGATTAAGAGGGACTTTGGGATCAGGGCAAAAGGATCCTCATAACTTGAACCCAATACTTCCATAACCCACTCCAGCTCATCTCAGATTCTGGTTCCCTGCTGCTAACTGCAAAAGGGAAGCAGACACAAAAAATGCCTTGTAAAGGGCAGGAAAATGGGGCGTGGGAAGCACACTTGTAAAGAAAGAAGAAATAAAGTGCTTCTTGAAACTGTTTGCTTAGCAATATTTCCCTAACACAGGCATTAGTTAAAAATACAAATACCTGTGCTCCACCCCAGACATTTTGACTCAGAGTTTCCAAAGGCGGGGCCCAACAATCACCTTTGGTGATTATAATGATCGAAAACATAAATATCTGTGGGGGAAAATCTAGAAGACCCCATGGAACATTTGATTAGCAGGCTCAGACTGAGGAAGCACAATCTTACTCTTTTAAGCCCTCATATAAATGGTTTTTGGCTTCAATAATTGTGGCCATTTTCATCAGCAGATTATTAGAAGAGTGACTGGCATATTAACAAACTAAACAATTGATATTTGATAAAACTGCTGAGATTACTGACATTGAAAAAGAGAATGACTGAATTTATCTTCCATTGTACCCTTCAAGATGTAAAATTACTTCTTTTCATGCGGCCAGAACAAGTGGACTCCAGTTGATGTGGACGAGGACCATACAATTTATTAAATGATACTTGGAAACTCTCATAAAAGCGATTAATCTATGTGCACTCAGAGCTCTGAGGAGTCATTTTTCAGATAGTCTATTGTTTCTACATTCAGAGAACCAACCTGAGTGTGTCTGAGCTTTGTAAGAGGAAGAGCTGTTTTTCAAAAGAATCACAGAATATTGCAGTTGGTGATCTCATGTAGTCTCAAGGCTGTCAATGCTTTCTATACATTGCTAGCTCCAAATTCCTATCTCTGACCATTGCTCTCCCCCAAAGTTTGGATTCTTAGAGCCAACTGTTTACTTGACATCTCTACTTACTTTAATATGCATCTAAAACCTCCCAAGACTACGACTGAACTTCTGCTCTTTCCTTGCATCCCTCATTCTTTTCCATCTCAGTTAATAAAGACTCTACTTTTCCAGTTGCTTAGTCATTCTTGAGTCTTGTTTATCTCCCACTCCATATCCACATCCACGAACCAATTCTTTCTGCTTTCCCTTAAGAATATATTTAGAACCCACTCACTTCTCAACACCTTCACCATAGCCACCCCAATTGTCCCCTGGATAAGTTCAGGAGTCTTCTAACTGGTCACCTTTTCTTCTCCACTTGCCCATCTTCTGATGAGGGAGCATAGGGCAAGCTGAGGGTAAAATACAGGCTGTCACACCCTCTCCCCAGAAGGAATGTCTGTGATATTTCTTGGACACTTCTGGCTACCTAAGAACAGAGGAAAGGGTTTAAGTGCTTGCCATTGTAATGTGGAAATGAAAGCAAATGAAAAATTAAATTCCCTTACTGCCTACAGCCCATTGACAAGTCCTTGAAACTGGCAGAGTAAACTCCCTCTAGGAGCTCAGCTGCCTGGATAATGATACTTCACTAGGGGCAAAAGGGAATCTTGGTTTAACATTATCCCAACCTCAAGGATCCCATAAGTCTACTTCCTTTATCTCAACTGCCCAAAGATATATGCTGGCAATCATACTCCAAGTTTATGGCCCCCTGATTTACATCTGAAGGATCTCATGACTGAAATTTGATTAAACGGTAATAAATGGTGCTTCCTTAGCAACAGCTAGCCCCTTAAGGTCCTGGAAACCTTGCTTCCAAAACTCCTTAGAGACTTACTCTATCCCTGACCCCCTCCCAACCTGAGGGTATATAATGAGTTACCTGTCACAACCCCAGTGCAGCTCTTCCTACCCATGGGTCTTGCCTCCATGCTTTAATAAAATCACCTTTTTGCACCAAAGATGTCTTCAAGAATTCTTTCTTGGCTGTCAGCTCCAGACCACCCCACCATCACTCCAAAACCTCATCATCTTCCATCTACTGTTAACACAGCAGCTAAAGAGCTCTTTTTTGTTTCTTTCATTTTTATCATGGAAAGTTTTAAACAAACATAAAAGAGGGAGAATAGCATAATAAAACCCTGTACTTACTCACTGTTCAACAATTAATTATGAATGCCTGGTCATTCTTGTTTTATCTATGTCCCCATCCACCTGCTCTCCACCACAGTGGAACCTTGTTCAAACCCTCCAATTACTTCCTATTTCTTTTTTTTTTTTAAAGAAAAGAAATTGCTTTTTAATCTTTAATACCCTAGGACAAAGGTATATTTAGAGAATTGACCTTTCATATTCTCAAAAAGGACCCCAAAATGTAAGGACTCCTCATTGCCTGTAACAGTGGTTTTTGTTTTTTTGTTTGTTTGTTTGTTTGTTTGTTTGTTTTGTTTTTTCACTGTCATGAGATCTGGACTTATTATTATTATTTTTTTTAATGTATGAAATTTATTGTCAAATTGGTTTCCATACAATACCCAGTGCTCATCCCAAAAGGTGCCTTCTTCAATACCCATCACCCACCCTCTCCTCCCTCCCACCCCCCATCAACCCTCAGTTTGTTCTCAGTTTTTAACAGTCTCTTATGCTTTGGCTCTCTCCCACTCTAACCTCTTTTTTTTTTTTTTCCTTCCCCTCCCCCTACTTCCTATTTCATTCAAACAAAAATCCAAAATCATTTCAGTGGCATACAGGAAGCATACTTGAACTTCCTCATCTCTCTGCTGTTGGGGAGGGAGAATTTACTCTTCCCTTCAAGGTCCTTCTAGCTGGACTAAGAATCAAATTGACATGAGACAGTTTAACAGGAGAAAATCAAGTTTAATAGCATATGTATGGGGAATCCACATAGATGTGGAAATTCTAAAGACAGGCAACATGAAGTTTATGTGAATAATAAGAAGGGTAGGAGTCTGAGGATTCAAAAGGGAGACAGACCATCAGCAGGAAGGTGAGAAGAAATGTTTGGAGAACAAAGGTTGCCCTATTATGTAAATAAGTCTTTTAAGTAAAAATGAATCTCCATTTATAGTCCCTTTCCTGGTACAAGAAGGCAATTGAGGGGGAGGCAAAGAACTTTCTCTGAATCTGCTGAGCTTGGATTGCGTTTAACTTAAAATAATGTTCATGCCAAAGCAGCCATCTTGGGAGGGCCTGCCACTGGCCCCCTCACATGAATGAATGTACCTTCCAGTGAGTAAACATGTAGAGCTGATACTGCAAGCCCAGGCACAGCCCTAATTATTTCTGAAGTACAGCAGTGATTTTAGAAAAAAAATTATTAGGGTTAATATTTTTTATAAAATGTGCATAATGTATTTCAATAAAGTATATGACAAGTAGTATTAATACTATGTTGACAAAATGACAAAGTGTGGTTTGTATTGGGGTACAGAGCAGGGCCTGTACTCCTTGAGCAAATACACCTAAAGAATACTCACTCAATTAATGTTAACAGTTGGTTAACACAAACACTTCCTATGGGCTAATCACCAGACTAAATGCTTTACCTGCTTTAATACCATTTAATCCTCACTGCAACTATATGGGAATATTATTACTTTCCATTTTACAAATGAGGATGTGGAAGCACATCTTAGTTGGATAACTTCCACACTCACACAGCTAGTAATCATGGAGATGAGACTTGGACTCTAGCAGATTTCATATCGGTACACTCATATGTAACCGCCATGTACCCTGCTTCAACAGTAGTCTGACTGGAGTACTCCATCCTTATACACTTTCAATTTTTGTTAGTAATTTGGATAACAATATAGATGGTATGCTGATCAAATTTAGGCATAATCTAAGGCAGGGAGGAGAAGCTATGATAGTAGAGGTCAGAGTCAAGATTCAAGATTATGTCAACAGGTTTGTTTGGTGCTAGAACAGGTAACAACTGATGTTTGCAAATTAATGCATGGTTTCTCAACCTCAGTGCTGTTAACATTTTGGGCCAGATAATTCTTCGTTGTGAGGAGCTGCCCTGTGCATTGTAATCTGTTTAGTAGGATCACCCACTAGGTGCTAGTAACAGCCTTCAGTTGTGACACCCAAGAGTATCTCCAAACATGGCCAGATGTCACCTAGAAGGCAAAATCACCCCTGAGTGAGAACGACTGATTTAGTCTTTTCCCACAATTATTTTTATTAATTCTCATAATTCCAGTAAGAGGCACGTAGAGTTGACATTGACACCAAAGCTATCTGACTCAGGGTGCCACACTCTCAACAAGATGAAATTAAGGGGAAATGATGTATTACTGCACTTAGAGCCAAACAACGAAACCATAAGGCCATGATGGAAGAAGTATGAAAGCTAGCACATGTGGAAGAAAAGCTGCTCTCAGATGAGTAAGGACTAAATAATGGTAGCAAACATCTGTTAATGGTTTGCTGCGCTTTTTCAGACTCTAATGTGTGCTATGTACACAAGCACATTTAATTCTCACAGGAAGCGCCATGAGACAGTATTGTTGTTATTCCTATTTTAGTGTAGGAGTGTTAGGGAAAAATCTGTTATATGATGGACAACAGGACTGATAAGGGAATTTCAGTCCCTGACCAAAGACATCCCTTCCAGATTCTTGTTCCCACCCTGCTTGCCTCAGGCGCCAAATTACTACTGTTGGGAAAACAAGTAAAGTTGTGCACCATAAGATGGCTGATTGGACTAAAACAAGTTCTAGTTCCTAGCTTAGAGACTCCTCTTCCGGGTTCTTCCTGCCCCATTTGTGGCTCATGAAAAAGCCGCCACGAATGCGGAAGATGACGCTATAAATTACCCTTCCCGCCTGCATTCAGGGCTCAGATCTCTGGAGAAAGATCTCCTCTGAGCCCACCGGTGTAAAATAAACCTCTTTCCTTCCAAGATCTCCAAGTGTCACTTGGTTCTTCTGCTGGGTGATCCAGACCAGTTTCCAAAACATTTGGTTCCCTGACCAGGAAACCCAACTGCGCTGGCTCATTGTTGCCACCGGTTTGGGAAAACAGCGAGGCAGTGATGGAATGAGGAATTGCAGTGGAGAAGGCGCACCCTGCCTAAATTTTGGCAGTCTCCTGCTCAGTCGCCTCAAGCCAGCCCCACTCTGCTATTCCCACCAGACTCGAAGAGACTTGGCAATGGAGGATCTGGGCCTGACGTTGGATATCAGTAAGGCCTGGGACCCAATTCTGTCCTGTCCTGCCCACCCTTGGTAGTGGAAGGGGGACCTGATCACTCCCCAGAGACCTCAGTGGTCTCATCTGTAGACATTCTGTGAGAGGGAATGTCATAACCTCTGGTGTGTATGTGAGTGTGAATGTGCAACTCAGTCTGGCTTGCGTGCCAAGTTCAATTCTGTGGCTCCACGGGTGGGCACCCTTAAGGTCCCCAAAAACCCTCGGAGTCTGAGTGGGCCTGTCTGTGATTCCATGGTAAATGGCATACAGTCTATGGCGGCATCAGAAGTCGTAAGTCGCAAAGCTGAGATTGCCACGGCTAAGCGTCACCTAAGTTCCTTCGGGACATGGCCAGACAGGCATCTGACTGGTCTCCTCATTAGAGAGGGCACCCCTATCCCTCTGTCTGTCTTTGCTCCTCCACCTCATGGGAACATTATGGGGTCAGGACAAAACAAGGGGGTTTTTGGGAGACTGTGGAATTAAGAAAACCCCCGGCAAGTTAAGGACCCTATGTGAGTTAAAATGGCCCACTTTTGGTGTAGGAGGGCCCTTAAGGGAAACTTGGATGTCCCAACCATCTGCTGCATCTGGCATGTTGTCTCCAGAGACCCAGGTTACCCCGATCAGTTCCTGTATAAGTCCCGACCTCCACAAATTGTCTCCGGTGAACTGGAGGAAGAACCAATCTTGCCCCACCGTATGAACCTCCCAGTTCCCAATACTCCACCACCTTCGGTCTCCCCACCACCTCCTGGCTTGCCAGATTCTCTCTCCCCCTGGACCAGTGGCCAGATTGTGCCCTCTGCCAGGCACAGGAGCTCTCCAGATGCTGGTCCACAGCTGCTGGTACCAAGAGGCTCTCCTCTGGGGAATCTGAACAGGTGTTAAGAAGCCCATGAATATGCCCAGCCCAAGGGGAATCCCCCAGGGATTATTATGAGAGGTTATGCAAGGCTTACACTCCATTTGACTCCAAGGCACAAGAGAGCCACGACAAAAGGATGGGGAAGGTCCAGCCCCAAAAGGGGGAAAGCCCAAAACCTCCTTAGCAGGAGACCAATGCACCTGCTACAAGGAGAAAGGACTTTAAAGCAGGAATAGATTATGTGAATCCAGGGGCCACATGGTACAGCATGAAGTGGGCCGCCCAAATTCAGGACGACCTTCCCCACTGTATGGGCTGAGGACAACCCCCCCAGACTTGCCTACACCGGGCCCCCATCATTGTAGAGTTAATCCCAGGGGTTCAACTGCAGAAGGAAATGCCCCCTCCCACAAGAGGCAAGGGCTGGCATCCAAGAAATCAATCAAATTCTGGTTGAATGCCACTCACCCTGGAACACCCCACTTTTGCCGGTCAAGAAGCCAAGAGGAGGGTACCGACAATTCAAGCCTGGCACTCGGTGGTCCCGAACCCATACGCCCTCCTCAGCTAGATTCCAGGCTCTGCCAGCTGGTTTACCTGCCTAGACTGAAAGGATGCCTTATTCTGCCTCTGCTAGGCCCCCCGAGCCAACCCTTGTTTGCCTTCAAATGGACCAAACCAGACACAGGGCGTCAAATGCAACTAACTTGGATGCACCTCCCACAGAGGTTTAAAAACTCACCTGCCCTCTTTGGGGAGGCACTGGCTGGAGGCCTTGCTGGCTTTCCAAGGGAGGCCACACACTGCACCCTTCTCCAGCATGTGTATGGCCTCCTCTTTGCCAGCAATACCTGAGAGAATTGCACAGAGGGCACAAGAGCCCCCTCCAACTCCTGTCAGACTCAGGGTATGGGGTCTCATGAAAAAGAGCACTAGGGCCAGAGAAAAAAAGAAGATCATCACCTCCCTACCCTAGTCCCAAACTAAGAGGGGGCTAAAAGAGCTCCTGGGGGCTGTGGGATTCTGCTGAATCTGGATTCCCAGATTCTTAGCAACAGCAAGACCCCTCTATAATCTCTTGGTAGGGCCAGATCAAGAACCCTCTGGGCAGAGGACAAAGCCACCTTCCTAGAGATAAAGGCTGCCTCAGGGCAGGCATCAGCCCTTGGTCTGCTGAATATAGAAAAGCCTTTTAAAGTGACTTTCAGAAAAGGTGGTACAGCCATTTCTGTTTTTGCCCCCTGCCCCTTGCTCCTACATTTTCCTACATCTCCAGCTACGGCCAGGGGGGTGGATGCCTCTCCGTCCACAGGAGCACAGTGTTATGGAGGGCTGAGAGGTTGATTCGTTCTGTGAAGTCATATCTCAATATCTGCTTGGGTCAGAAAGATGTGTGTTTCAGAAGCCCCAAGGAGGGGGCTGAGACTGTGCCCTAAGGTGACTCTTGATGGTGGAGTGGATTTATGCTTTCGTGTTCATTTAAGAGAACTTTGCTGCGTCTCAGCCTGGGAGAGGTGGAATCTCTCAGCCCTGGATGAAAAAGGAAGGCCACAGAGGCCCAGGGACTGTCACCCCTTGCTGCCAATGTCTGCAGAGCCAGAACTGGGCTCATCCTGGGGGAGGAGGAGAGTTGATAGACAGTTGTGTGGTAGGTTGGTGGGGGGCTTGCTGCTCTCAGATTCTAGGGGATGAGGTCGATGTACCACTGGGCATCCTTGAGGGCCCCTTGCCAGCAGGTTTTGGCTGGCCACAGACTGGTTCAGTGTGGAGTCTCTGTGCATGAGAAAAAACTCTCATGCCTCTCCAAATCTCGGTTAGCACAATACCAGGGGCTCCTCTGTGACAATCCACTGGTCACTCTTAAAACAGTGCAGATGCTGAACCCTGCAACTTTCCTACCTTATGAGGAAGGGAAACCAGATCATGACTTTTATAAGGTGACTGATAAAGTATTTGCAAGCTGCCCAGATCTGCATGACCAAGCTGGACTGAACCCAGACCTCACCTTGTTAAATGATGGTAGCAGTTTCATCTTGGAGGACGTTCAAAAGGTAGGGTATGCAGTGACATGCCTTAATCTGAGCCCTGACCATTCGCAAGGACAAGCGATTCAACTGACTCCCAGTGTGCCTTTGCTACTATACACATACAAAGAGCAGCAATCTACAAAGAAAGGGGCCTCACTGCAGCAGGGAAGAAAACTCCTCGAGGCTGTCTGGCTTCCAAAAGAAGTTACAGTTCTATACTGCAAAGGACACCAGAATGGAGACAACCCTACAGCACAAGGAAATCATCTAGCCGACAGAGCAGCCAAGAAAGCAGCTAATAAGGACGTGCTAAACATAATGATTGGGGCTGGAGTCGCGGTGCTAGTCACAGCCATATTCATCCTCCTGCTGGTATGCAGACTATGAGTAAGTGCAGAAAACTCCAGCCCCAGATGGCCCCAGGTATTAAAGATCCTGCGCATCCAGAAAGAGGTACCAACACTGCAACGGAAGGAGCCCCCACCCGCGGTGCTTGAAGCTGACTTGATGAGGGTGACCTGGATAACTCCCACCTGCTCTCCGAGGTGCTCTACATGCTCAAGAACGTCTGGGTGCTGGGCCACTTCAAGAAGCTCTTCTTCCTGGATCTTCTTCCTGCAGCTCAGCCAGAGTGACTAGTCTTCCAGCCAGACCAGCTGGATGCCAATATCTATGTGGTGCAGGATGGGCTGCCGGAGCTCTGTCTGCCAGGGCCTGATGGGAAGGAGTGTGTGGTGAAGGAAGTGGTCCCTGGGGACAGTGTCAACAGCCTCTTGGGCATCTTGGACGTCATCACCAGCCACCGGCACCCCCGGGGCACTGTGTCTGCCTGGGCGGCCCGAGACTCCACGGTGCTGCATTGCCAGTGGAGGCTTCTCTGCCATGTTCACCAAGTACCCCAAGAGCCTGGTGCAGGTGGTGCATATCATCATGGTGAGGCTACAGTGGGACCTTCAGCCACGAGATCCAGCCCCTGTGCCTCGTCCCCAGCCCTGGCCTCCTGGACTGCACCAGCCCCGTGTATGGCTCTAAGCGGGTGGTCAGTGCCTCAACTATCAAGGAGCCAAGGGAGACTCTTGGCCAGCAGCCTGACCACACTGGGGCCCCACTACCTGGACCTGCAGAGGACCTGGTGACCACTCCCTCGTGAACAGCCGGGTTTTGCCCCATCATGCCAAAGCTGGCACCATCATCACCCACCAAGGGGACCAGGATGTAAGCCTGTGCTTCATGCTGAGGGGCTGCCTGCACATCTATACCCCTTCTCACCAGGGGACTTGGTTAAGGTTAGAGACTGGAAAAAGACCTTCTCAAACCACGGTGGACTGGGCGTCTAAAGGCATCACTCCAGGGGTCCACCACTCCAGAGTCAAGAAGGCCAAGCCTGAGGAGCCCCAGACTTGGAAGACTGACCCAAGTCCGATCTTCAGCCCTGCTGCAGCCACACCCTGGAAGCTGGCTGGTCTACGCATGGCAGAAGCTTGAGGAATTGCCAGTATGATAAAATAAATAGACTGTCTTTACTCCTTGCCATCAGGTTGGCAGAGGCTGCCCCAGGAAGCTGGGGAAATAATGAGAGGTTCCTGTTCGCACTCACCTTCCTCTTATGGATAGGATGTTTTGTTGGTATTGATTTCCTCTAATCTGGGCCTCATTTGTAAGTGTGGGGCACATTGAATGGAAAAAATTGGGGGGTTTAAAAGCTCATATATGTTGTAACCTCTTTCGGTCTGCTGGTTTGCCTGCCAGTAAGGAGGTTAACAATGCCATTTTCGGGAAGTGTTTACAATGATGCATGTGCCTCAAGCTTCAGGAAAAAGATTAAATAATTCTGAAAGTTGGTGCTTAAAATAACCTTCAACCTTAAGGCCTAGGCTAAATGAGTGGAGGTACTACCCATTCACCTGGGGAAGGAATAGCCACGGGAATAGGGACTGGCATAGGAGGCATAGGCTCTTCTGTGGGACTAACGAGTGGCGGACTCCCTAATGTCTTTACAGAGGCAAATAAATTCCCTGGCAGGAGTTGCCCTCTAGAACAGATGGGCACTTGACCTCCTCACTGTCGAGAAAGGGGGCACCAGTATCTTCCTTGGAAAAAGTGCTGTTACTTTGTAAATCAGTCAGGAATAGTCACAATCAAAACCAGGGAACTAAGAAAAAGAACCAGCCCATAATAAATGAAGATGATGTCTGGGGCACCTGAGTCGCTCAGTCAGTTAAGCCTACGACTTCGGCTCAGGTCATGATCTCATGGTTTGTGAGTTAGAGCCCTGCATAGGGCTCTGTGCTGACAGCTCAGAGCCTGGAGCCTGCTTCAGATTCTGTGTCTCCCTCTCTCTGCTCCTGCCTGTTCACACTCTGTCTCTGTCTCTCAAAAAGTGAATAAACATTAAAAATATATATATTTAAATGAAGATGATGCCCTCTAATACAGAGTAGATCTGTTTAAAGGGGCATCAAAGTGGGGAATGTTAGGGAAAACTCTGTTATATAATGGCCGACAGGACTGATAAGGGAATTTCAGTCCCTGCCTGAAGACTTCTCTTCCTGGTTCTTGTTCCCATCCTGCTTGCCTCAGGCGCCAAATTACTACTTAGGAGGAACGCAAACTAACAGACTATAAATTGTCCCCACCGGGCCCACCGGTGTAAAATAATCCTCCTTCAAACATCCTTCCTTCCAAGATCTCTGAGTGCCGCTTGGTTCTTCTGCCAATGATCCAGACCAGTTTCCGTAACAGGAGAATGGTGAAGCTTGAAGAGGTAGCAAAACACAGTGGCAGAGGTAAAGTGGTAGTGCCATTATTTGAATTCAAGCAATCTAGTGCTAGAGTCAGTGCTTTTAACTATTTAATAACACACACGCACACACACACAGGAATCATCACTGTAATGTGGCTGGGAGAAAAATTTTAGGGTATATTAACAGATGTCCAAAATGAGAGAGTAGATTCCTCTCCTGCTCTGGTGCCTAGGACATACCTAACTCACAGGTGACAGCTGGGATGGCACAGGCTATGAAGAACCTGATCAGATGGGTCTGAATCTATAGTCTGCGTCTTGAGGAAGGTGAAAGCCCTTCCATGAGGCTTCTGTAGATTCCACTGTCTCCAGGCTTCTGTTGTGCACAAACTGTTTGGGCTTTTTTGCACTACATCAACCCAGATGAGGAGTGGAGTCCCTTTCTTAAGGTCACAAATCATAACAACCTGACCCAAAGCTTTCCAGGGTATAGTAAATGTCATTTAAGTCTGTTACGGAGTAAACAAGGCCCCAGATTGTAAAAATCACACTTTCAACCATTCTGTGCTGCAATTCCTACAGGCAGGAAACACCAGGACTTTCCCTGGGATATGCTTTGTTAAAAACAAACAAACGAACAAACAAACAAAACAGGCCCAAAATGAATTCCCTGCCCCCTGGACTGCAAACCAAGACTTAACTGGGGGAATGTGACCTTTAACCAGTCAATCTGGAATTTCCTGATCAGCACTAGTGAAGTAATTTGCATAATAGACCCCCACCCTCCCCCCAAAAGGTGACCTTGTCTGAAATAATCCTTTCTTTCCTTTTACTAATAACTTCCTTGTCCCACCCAGTTTCTGCCTATAAAAGTCTTCCATTTTGTACAGCTCCTCCTTTCTACTTGTTGGATGGAATGCTGCCTAATTCCTGACTCGGTGAATAAAACCAGTAAGATCTTCACATTTACTCAGTAGTTGAACTTTTTTTGACACCTTCCTCTCTCTGCTCTCATCCTCATCTTTTCCCTTCTGAACTACAAATAATTCTTCCTTTATTATGGTGAGCAATCTGCTCTTCCCAAGGCACAAGGATCTTTTGTTTTTCAAATAGAAAGTTTTAGTCTTTGTTATATTTGGAATTTCTCATTTGTTGCTTTGGTGGCTAGACCAGTAGTTCTCAGGCAAAGGCAATTTTGTCCCCCAGGGATATTTTAAAATAATTTTGTTTGTCAAAACTGGTGATGGGAGTGGGGGTGGGGGTTGTAACTGTCATCTAGTTCATGAAGGCCAGGGATGCTGGTAAACTACCTACAGTGGAAAGGACAGCCCCCACAACAAAGAATTATCTGATTCCAAATGTCAATGGTTCCAAGATTGATGAACTCTGGGCCACTGAAGAACAGAAGCTACTCCAGAGGAAATTCAAAGAAGATAATAAAAAAAAAACTTGAGGGGGCGACTGGGTAGCTCAGTCGGTTGAGCGACTGACTTTTTATTTTGGCTCAGGTCATGATCCCAGAGTCATGGGATCCAGTCCCGTGTCAAGCTCTGTGCTGAGTGTGGCGCCTGCTTAAGATTCTCCATTTCTCTTTCTTTTGCTTTCCCTCTGCTCCTTACCTCCTCTCTTCAAAATAAGTAAATAAATAAATAAATAAATACATACATACATAAAATTTAAAAACTTGAAATTGTACCACCTGTGGAATGGCTGAAACCACAGCTGTTTAACATGGAAAGGAAGAAAACTTAGGAGAACATGAGAACTGCTTTTGAAAATCTGAAGAGAGTCAAAGACCAAGCTGGGTCATGGAGAGAAGGTGGTATTTACAGAGTGGCAAATTTTATGTGAATAAAAGAAAGACCATCCCAAGAAAGCTGTCTGAAAATGAAATGGGCCTCCCTAATCTTTCCATTGTGTGTGAAAAGACTGGGTGACCCTTTGTCAAGTACATAGAGGAGAGTCAGGTAATAAGTTGAACCATATCAAATTTCTATTTTTGTTGGTCAGAAATGGTCACATTTGGCAATTTCATAGAACTCAAACTAATGTTTTAAGATCTCTTCACTCGAGGATTCAGTAAGCTACAATGATATCTATAAGCCAGGATTCTCAGTATTTACCTGAGTAAGAGTCATGACAATAGAATCATTTGAGGGTGGCATCTCAGTCTTGAGCCTGTCTTTCCTTCTTGTCTATATATATTTATATTCTTGGATAATTTTAGTGTGGTGGAGAATTATTTTCCTCCCATAGGAAACTGTCCTGAGGTAACACTACACAAATTATCTCAGTTCAGATAACACTTCTGCTTCTATGCAAGGAACTTGGTCCATAGCATGTATGATGCTAAGAGACTAAAGCTTTTACCTTCTTTCCACTTTTTCTCTGGGTTGCTGAGTTCCTACATGTTCTTTTTTAATTTTATTTTTTGTTTTTTTAAATTTACATCCAAATTAGTTAGCATATAGTGCAACAATGATTTCAGGAGTAGATTCCTTAGTGCCCCTTACCCATTTAGCCCATCCTTCCTCCCACAACCCCTCAAGTAACCCTCAGTTTGTTCTCCATATTTATGAGTCTCTTCTGTTTTGTCCCCCTCCCTGTTTTTATATTATTTTTGCTTCCCTTCCCGTATGTTCATCTGTTTTGTCTCTTAAAGTCCTCATACGAGTGAAGTCATATGATTTTTGTCTTTCTCTAATTTCACTTAGCATAATACCCTCCAGTTCCATCCACATAGTTGCAAATGGCAAGATTTCATTCTTTTTGATTGCCAAGTAATACTCCATTGTATATATATATATACCACATCTTCTTTATCCATTCATCCATCAATGGACAGTTGGGCTCTTTCCATACTTTGGCTATTATTGATAGTGCTGCTATAAACATAGGGGTGCATGTGTCCCTTCGAAACAGCACCCCTGTATCCCGTGGATAAATGCCTAGTAGTGCAGTTGCTGGGTCATAGAGTAGTTCTATTTTTAGTTTTTTGAGGAACCTCCACACTGTTTTCCAGAGGGCTGCACCAGCTTGCATTCCCAAGAGTTTCTACATATTCTTATGTTTTATAAGTTGTGGGAAATAATGGCCAGCTAACAAATAAAAATTGAAACTTTATGCATCTCACTTCGACTTTTATTAGGAACAAAATTTCAAATGCAGAAGGTTGAAAGAATTGTACAATAATCACCCATATATCAACCATTTGTATTCAAACAATTTTTAAACATTTTACCCTATAAAAATATATTTTACATGTATATCTGTAAATATATATATATATGTGTATTTCATTTTGCTAAACCATTTGAAAAGAAGTTGCAGACAACTGATCAGTTTACCTTTAATTATGTCAGTGAAAAGAAGTTGCAGACAACTGATCAGTTTACCTTTAATTATGTCAGTGTGCATCTCCTAAAAATTAAAAAAAAAAAAAAATCCAACATAATCACAATGCTATTACCATGTGTAAAAAATTAACTCCAATTCTCTAAGATCAACCAACACCCAATCAAAATTCAAATTTCTCTAACAATTTTTTTTTAATTTAATGTTTATTTTTGCGAGTGAAAGCAGGGAAGGGGCAAAGAGAGAAGGGACAGAGAGAGGGAGACAGAGGGGGACAGCGTGGGCTCAGTGCTGACAGCAGCGAGCCAGATGTGGGGCTTGAACTCAGATGCTTAACCTACTGAGCCACCCAGGCACCCAAATTTCTCTAACAATTCTAAAAAATCTTCCATAGCTGTATTTTTTCTTTCAAACTAGATCCAATCAAGTCCATCCATTACATTTGGCTGTTATGTCTCTTACATATTTTTGATATAGAACATTGTTTCAACTCATCTTTGATGATGTTGAGTATTTTCTGAGAGCAGGCAGTTGTGTTGTAGAATGCCCTACCTTCTGGATTTGATTTATTGTTTTCTTACAGTATGTTCAACTTGATCGTCTATCACTTGTATTTTAAACTGGAAATTAAATCCAAAGACTTAATTCAATTTGGGTTAAACATTTGTGGCATGTATCTTTCATAGATGGCTCTGTGTATGTCATATTGCATCTAACAATAGATGTACAGCCATCCTACTATTAATATTTCTAAATTTGATGACTGCGTCAAGGTGGTGATTGTCAGATTGCTTCATAGTAAAGATAGCTTTGGAATCATGAGAGTATTCTGTTTTTCAACAAACTTTCACTCAATTATTTAGTAACTATTGATGACCCTTGCCTACATCAATTATCTCAATGGAACAAGGGGATGCAGAATTCTGACTTTCTAATTAGATTGTCTCTTCTACATTTATTATCTGATATTCTTTTGTAAAGGAGCATTCATCATCATTAACTAGGGCTGAACTATATTTCCTTCTAAACAAGGCAGAGTAAATGTTTCCTTCTTTCACTTTAATTAAAAAAATGAGGATTTTTTTTAATGGTTTTTATTAAGAAGACAGTTTCTACTCTTTGAAATAAAGTAAAAATCCTCAAAACCAAAAACAAGAAAATATTTCTAATCTTCTCAGTAAAAGAAGAGGAAAACAGAATTTTAATTACCATCTAAAAATTGCAATTTATTTCTGTAATTATCATGTCATTATATAAGAATTAAACTGAAAATCCGCCATCTTCAAGAACAGAGTTTCAAAAAGCAGTAATTAACTGACTAATAACTAATTATCATATATTACTGCTGCAAACATTACTTTAAGAAACATATTAGAATATCCTTCATTAAAGGAATGAATAACCAATCATAAAAAGTGAAGTTTTATTTGCAAAAATGTGAAATTATTACCTATAAAATTATATTTATTGGCCTTTTATAGTCCAGTAGAGTCATACTTTAAAAAGCCAAATCACTAATAGTTGTGAAGGAAAATAAAATACATATGCGAAGGTTAAAAAGTAAACTAATATTTCTTAAATAATTGATCACAGAGTTAAAAAAAATTAAAATTTTAGTGCAGAAGGCTCTATAGTCTCTAAAATTAATTTTGGAATTGACTCCAATAAGTATTCATTCCAGGGAAATTTATAGGGCCTAAATTTATAAAACTATCACAATAAACTAAAAACAAAACCTGTATAACCCAATATCCTATGTCCGTTTGGCACCTTTTCCTGTACCGCCCCATTTCTCCCCAAATTACAGAAATATGAAGAAACTTTCTTCATAAATTTGCTACACTAAGGAAACACTGCACTGATACTGCCAACACTACACATTGCTTTATCGTTTTTTATTTTCCTGTGGAGAATGGGGAACTCAAGGCCTTCAAGGACAAAAGAAGTGTATTCCCAAGTGGTTAGCCATTCCTGAGAAACCTAATGGAATTCTTTCAGATTCCATTAGGAATGGATGGGCAAAAGAGCAAGAAAAATATATAAAGTGCTTACAGCGAACAACCTGAAAAATCAAAGGAAAAAGCCATTCTTCAGATGGTGTAAACTTCTCTAGAGAATTCCCTTTCAGTTTTGACCTTATAAGCTAATATTAAAGACATGTTTGATTCTACATCATTCTTTCAAACATGTAGAAATTGATCAATTCATGCATATCAAGGAAGTGAGATTGAACTCCAACCAGGAACATCCGTGACACATAATCTTTCTGAGTCAAATGACCTACCAGACTTCCATAGTTTTACAATGTAATTTTTCAATGCTACTTGAAACGGAGGTGGAACTTTGCTATTCTGTCTGTTCTTCTGTTATGCTTGTTTTGAAACTAAGAATTTATTCCAGTGCAACTGATAAGGGAATAATTCAAACATAATGCAAATTTTGCGTTTGCTTATGTGTAATTTTGTCTGTGAAAACACTAGGTGAATGTAGAAAACTGCATCCAGCTGACATGCACTCTGAAACTGACTCATCACCAGTTTCTACAGAGGCCATGATTCTCACAGAGTATTGTCAGCCAATGACTAAGTGCAGCAGAGATCTAAGGCAGGCCCATTCCTAGGAGACCAGGGATTCCTTTGACATGTTACATTGGCTCAAGGATTCTCCATTGGCTTTGCTGAAAGTTTCTTAAAACTGTACTGATGTCTAAAACTTTTCCTACTGAAATTTCCTTCCTTCTTTCTCTACTCCACAAAGTTTGAACTTTGTATTGCACAGTCTAACAGTTCCCCTAGCCTCCTCTGGCTCCCTTCCCTCAGAGCTATTTTCCCCAATAAACCTGTTGTCCATCTAATCCTGTCTTCACATTTCCTTCTCAGGGTACCAAACCTAGCACGGTGATCATTGGGGCTATTGATGAAGAAAAAAATTGCCCACGTATTGATAATTGTTGAAGGTAAGTGATGGGTATATCTGACTATCCACTATACTCTCAAACAAATACTACCTATTTTAAATCTTTCAAAACCTCCATTGTGAAAAGTTCAAAGTAAAATGAGGGAAGGGAGGATGGGAGGAAGGTGAGAGGGGAGGGAGGGAGAGAAAGGAGGAGGGAGTAGAGTAACGAACCTGGGTAAGATGCCACTCAAACTCACCAGACCCTGCTTTGTGATTCTCGGCTTATCCTATGAGAATATGCATTTAAAATATGAACTGTGAAGTTTTCATTTTTGTGTATGTGGACTTAATACTCATTACAGTCATCCCTTATTTCTCCCTCCCCCAAGTTCTTAGAAATCATGAATCTACTTTCTATCTCTATGGTTATTTCTATTCTGGACATTTTATAGAATTGGAATCATGTGTGCCTTTTATTACCTGACTTCTTTCAGTTAGCAAAATATTTTCAAGGTTCATCCGTGTCATAGCATGTCTCAGTATTTTATTCCTTTTAATGGCTGAATAATAGTCAATGTATGGATATACCACATTTATTTATCCATTCATCAGTTCATTGACATTTGGGTTGTTCTCAACTTTTTGACTATTATAAGTAATACTGCTATGAACGTCTGCATCCAATTTTCTATATGGACAGATGTTTTCAATTCTCTTGGATATATACCTAGAAATGAAATTGCTGGGTGACATAGCAACTCTATGTTTAACATTTTGAGAAACTTCCAACCTGTTTTCCAAAGTGGCTGCCAATTTTACAATCCAACCAGTGATGTATGAAGTTCCAATTTCTCCACTCCCTCAACAACACTTGATATGTCTGTTTTTGTTTATTTATTTCTTAGTAGTGTAAAATACTATGTCACAATTTTGATTTGCAATTCCCTAATGACTAATGATAGTGAGCATTTTTCATGTGCTATTAGACATTTTTATATGTTCTTTAGAGATATATCTGTTCAAATCCTTTGCTCATATTACCCTCAGCCTGACCCCATCTTTCCCACTTTAGGTTCCAATACTACACAGAGCTGCCACCCCACTCCCACAATACCTAAGCACCTGGAAGGTGAAGAGGGTAATAAACCACAAAGTTAGAAAGCCTGAGAAAAGCCAAGGTTGTACAACTCTCAAACAAGGAAACTGTAAGAAGGGCACAGTGATGGACACAGTGAGTGTGAGGTGGGCAACATTCCCTTGACATGGCCAAATGTATAAATACCTGGCTTCTTGGTCTCAATCACTGTCCAGGTTTGAGGCCAGCAGTGCTGTGGGCAGGCTTGGATTTCTATAGGGTCATGCGGCATCATCCACCATGTGATGGGCTCTACCAGGTTGGAGAGGCAGAGGGCCCATCTTGTTCAGGGTCTTGATGCCCTCACCAGGGCTTGGCTTCAACAGCTTTGGCCTTGTCCTCCAGCTTACCTAGGTAATGCTCCTGGGGCATGGAGTAGAAGGTATAACCACAAATAGCTAATACCAGGTCCCTGGTAACCACGTCAATCATGATATTCTAGTCTTCTGCCACTGGCGAGCTGCACTTGCTACATGAATTACAGCTGAATCAGCTTCTCCCAAGTCATATTGACATGCTGAGCTGGAGAAGCCTTCCAACTCTACATTTTCAAAGGGTCACCAGCAACCAGCACTGCCACATTGCCACTCTGCCCTTCTTCCTTTTGCTCATTTTTTAAGTTGAGTGATCCCCTTTTATTATTGATGGTAAGAGTTCTTTTCACATTCTAGATACATTCCATTATCAGATACATGATTTGCAAATATTTTCTCTCCTTATGTGGGAACTTGTATTTTTTGATGGTATTTTTTAAGGCATGAAACTTTCTAATTTTAATGAATTTCAGCTTTTCTACTTTTTTTTATGTCACTTGTGTATTTGTTGCCGTGTCTAAGAAACCAATGCCTAATCCAAATTCATGAAGATGTTCTCTTCAAGGAGTGTTATAGTTTTAGCCCTTATATTTAGGTCTGTGGCCCATTTTGAGTCAATTTTTCTATATGGTGTGAAGTAGGGGGCCAGCTTCATTCTTTTACCTATGGATATCCAGTTGTTTTAGCACCAGTTGTAGAAAACACATTTTTTTCCACATTGAATTGTCTTAGCATCCTTGTTGAAAACCAGCTATGTGTAAATATAAGTGTTTATTTCTGGACTCATAAATCTGTACTGTTAAGCTATACATCTATTTTTATGGCAGTATCATATTGTCTTTTTTTTTTTTTTTTTTTTTTTGACAAAGAGAGAGACAGAGCATGAGCAGGGGAGGGGCAGAGAGAGAGAGAGATGGAAACACAGAATCTGAAGAGGTGGAAACACAGGCTCTAAGCTGTCGGCACAGAGTCCAAGGTGGGACTCAAACTCATGAACTGCGAGATCATGACCTGAGCCAAAGTCAGCCGCTCAACTGACTGAGCCACCCAGGCATCCCTCATATTGTCTTGATTAATATAATTTTGCAGTAAGTTTTGAAATTGGGAAATGTAACTGCTCCAAATTTGTTTTTCTTTTCAATATTGCTTTGGTATTCTGGATCCCTTGCATTTCCACATTAATTTTATGGTTACCTGGACAATTTCTATGGAAGAGAGAGCTGGGATTATGTTCAGCATCACATTGAATATGTAGATCAATTTGGGGAATATTGCCCAATATTGTCTTCTAATAGAATGATATCTTTCCATTTACATAGGTCTTCTTTAAGTTCTTTCAATAATGTCTTATAGTTTTAGTGTATAAGTTTTGTTCTTCTTTTGTTAAATTTATTCCTGATTATTTATTCTTTTTGATGCTATTGGAAATTTTATTAGTTTCATTTTTGGATTGTTCATTACTAGATTGTTCATTACTGTATAGAAATACAATTGATTTTTTTAATGTTTATTTATTTTTGAGAGATAGAGACAGGGAGAGACAAAGAGAGACAGCATGGGGTGGGTCAGAGAGAGAGGGAGACAGAGACTCTGAAGCAGGCTCCATGCTATTGGCACAGACCCCAGTGTGAGGCTTGAACCCACAAACCATGAGATCATGACCCGAGCTGAAACCAAGAGTTGGACGCTCAACTGACTGAGCCACCTACGTGCCCCACAATTGATTTTTATATATTGATGTAGAATTCTGCAAATGTACTGAACTTATTAGTTCTGATAATTTATTAGTGGACACTTTTCTATATAAGAGCATGTCACCTGTGAATAGACATGTTTTTACTTCTTTCTTTCCAATACAGATGCATTTTATTGCTTGTTCTTACCTAATTGCTCTGGCTAGTGCCTCTGGTACGATGTTTCTGAGTCAGTGTGAATGAACCTGTGTGGACTGGGAGGCTCTGCTTTAGCCTTTAGTTTAGTTGTGTTTGTCTGGGCTCAACTGGATTGAGTATCTCTTAGCACTGTAGAGATGCTCCAGACTCCAGATTGATTGCAAGTTGAATTTAGGCCCACTCCACATGTTTCCACATTCTGTTTGAACTTGCAGCTACCAATGATTGGTGAATCACAAGCGTGCAAGAGACCAAGCCCATACTATGAAAACACCTTTAAAGCCTCTGCTCATATCGTTGGGACAGGAAGTACATTCTGCTCATGGGGAGAGGACATTGTAAAGGTGAGTGGAAAAGGGTGTGAATGTATATTTTTATTAGAGAGGAATAAATAACTGGAACAATAGGCCCAATTTAAAAAAATCTGGGCAGGGGCACCTGGGTGGCTCTGTCGGTTAAGCATCCAACTTTAGCTCAGGTCATGATCTCACAGTTCCCGAGTTCGAGCCCCACATCAGGCTCTGTGCTGATAGCTCAGAGCCTGGAGCCTGCTCCCAATTCTGTCTCCCTTTCTCTGTCCCTCCCCCACTCATGCTCTGTCTCTCTCTCTCTCTCTCTCTCAGAAATAAAGAAACATTAAAAAAAATTTTTTTTTAATCTGGGCATAAAGATGGAGTCAGGGACAGGCTAGAGAAAACTTATTAGATCCATAGAATTCTATTTTTCTCCTTATGTATTTTGCATGGGAAGTTTTTTTCAGATCTGCTATTTAATCAAATTAGTTCATTCATTCATTCAACAAATATTTACTGCTTCTCTCAGGTGGCTTCCTTCACAGCTCTCTCCTCACAGGTTCTGGGAATGACTTTCCTGCCCCTTCACATATAGGGGTGATAGGTTCCTGCACAAGACTTTGTGCACTGCCTTACACTCTGCCCACATCTCTGTAGTGTTTTTATTAAACTCTCCTCAGATTATCCTAATTTAAGATTGTTTTTTGCCAGAACCATGACTAATATATCTGCTAATAGTTTCCAATTAATAATGTAAAGGTAGTGGGACAGACTTCACTGCATTCTGGGGGATATGGACTGGGGGAGAAAAAAGGGGTGCTTAGAAGTGGCCCCTGGTTCCCTCCCCTGGAGGCACTGAGGGAAGAGGCCTTGGCAAATGGTTTTCTTGCTGGCCACTTGTGGAGGTTTGGATTCAGGATTTGTTCCTAGTGTCCAAGACTTTGATAAGAAACTTACAGAGGTCAATGCTTACCTACAAATCTTGATAGAACAACTAAAGCTTTTTGATGACAAAATTCAAAACTGCAAAGATGATGAACAGAGAAAGAAAATTGAAACTCTCAAAGAAACAACAAATGAATTCACTCCAAAAGAAGGAGCAGGAAGAAATGACAGCCAGGAACTTAACCAACACAGATACAAGCAAGATATCTGAGCCAGAATTTAGAATCATGATAATAAGAATACTGGCTGGAGTAAAAAATAGATTATAATCCCTTTCTGTGGAGATAAAAGAAGTAAAAGTTAGTCAGAATGAAATAAAAAATGCTATAACTGAGCTGCAATCACGGATGGATGCCACGGCGGCAAGGATGGATGAGGCAGAACAGAGAATCAGCTATATAGAGGACAAACTTATGGAGAATAATGAAGCAGAAAAAAAGAGGGAGATTAAGGCAAAAGAGCATGATTTAAGAATTAGAGAAATCAGTGACTCATTAAAAAGGAACGTCAGAATCATAGGGGTCCCAGAAGAGGAAGAAAGAGAAATAAGGGTAGAAGGGTTATGTGAGCATATCATAGCAGGAAACTTTCCTAACCTGGGGAAAGACACAGACAACAAAATCCAGGAAGCACAGAGGACTCCCATTAGATTCAACAAAAACCGACCATCAACAGGCATATCATAGTCAAATTCACAAAATACTCAGGCAAGGAGAGAATCATGAAAGCAGCAAGGGAAAAAAAAGTCCTTAACATACAAAGGAAGACAGATCAGGTTTGCAGCAGACCTATCCACAGAAACTTGGCAGGCCAGAAAGGAGTGGCGGGATATATTCAATGTGCTGATCAGAAAAATATGCAGCCAAGAATTCTTTATCCAATAAGGCTGTCATTCAAAATAGAAGGAGAGATAAAAAGTTTTCCAGACAAACAAAAATTAAAGGAGTTTGTGACCACTAAACCAGACTTAAGAGAAATTTTACAAGGACTCTCTGAGGGCAGAAAAGATGAAAATATAAAAAAAAAACAAATAAATGAAGACCAAAAGCAACAAAGATTACAAAGGACCAGAGAACACCACCAGAAACTCCCAACTCTACAAGCATCATAATGGCAATAAATTCATATCTTTCAGTACTCACTCTAAACATCAGTGGACTCAGTGCTCCAATCAAAAGACATAGGGTAACAGAAAACAAGATCCAT
The DNA here is from genome assembly GCF_018350175.1 of Felis catus. NCBI lineage: Eukaryota > Metazoa > Chordata > Mammalia > Carnivora > Felidae > Felis > Felis catus. The sequence goes on along the minus strand of NC_058378.1, from coordinate 21,767,821 downwards.
CTATATGCTGCTTATAAGAGACCCACTTTAGACCTAAAGACACCTTCAGATTGAAAGTAAGGGGATGGAGAACCATCTATCATGCTAATGGTCAACAAAAGAAAGCCAGAGTAGCCATACTTATAGCAGACAATCTAGACTTTAAAATAAAGACTGTATCAAGAGATACAGAAGGGCATTATATCATAATCAAGGGGTCTGACCACCAAGAAGACCTAACAATTGTAAACATTTATGCGCCAAATGTGAGAGCACCCAAATATATAAATCAGTTAATCACAAACATAAAGAAACTCATTGATAGTAATACCATAATAGTAGGAGACTTCCGCACCCCACTCACAACAATGGACAGATCATCAAATCAAAAAATCAACAAGGAAACAATGGCTTTGAATGACACATTGGACCAGATGGACTTAACAGATATATTCAGAACATTTCATCCTAAAGCAGCAGAATATACATTCTTCTCCAGTGCACATGGAACATTCTCCAGAATAAACCACATACTGGGACACAAATCAGCCCTCAGCAAGTACAAAAAGATCGAGATCATACTGTGCATATTTTCAGACCACAATACTATCAAACTAAAAATCAACCACAAGAAAAAAATTGAGAAGGTAACAAATACTTGGAGACTGAAGAAGATCCCACTAAAAATGAATGGGCTAACCAAGAAGTTAAAGAGGAAATTAAAAAGTATATGGAAGCCAATGAAAATGATAACACCACAACCCAAACCTCTGGGATGCAGCAAAGGTGGTCATAAGAGGAAAGTATATGGCATTCTAGGCCTTCCTAAAGAAGGAAGAATGATCTCAGATATACAACCTAACCTTATGCCTTAAAGAGCTGGAAAAAGAACAGCAAATAAAACCCCAAACCAGCAGAAGACAGGAAATAAAAAAGATTAGAGCAGAAATTAATGCTATCAAACCAAAAAACAGTAGAACAGATCAATGAAACCAGAAGCTGGTTCTTTGAAAGAATTAACAAAATTGATAAACCACTAGCCAGTTTGATCAAGAAGAAAAAGGAAAGGACCCAAATAAGTAAAATCAAGAATGAAAGAGGAGAAATCACAACCAACACAACAGAAATAAAAACAATAATAAGAGAATATTATGAGTAATTATATGCCAATAAAATGGGCAATCTGGAAGAAATGGACAAATTCCTAGAAACATATACACTACCAAAACTGAAACAGGAAGAAATAGAAAATTTGAACAGACTCATAACTAGTAAGGAAATTGAATTAGTAATAAAAAATCTGCCAAAAAAACAAGAGTCCAGGGCCAGATGACTTTCCAGGGGAATTCTACCAAACATTTAAGGAAGAGTTAACACCTATTCTCTTGAAGCTGATCCAAAAAATAGAAATGGAAGGAAAACTTCCAAACTCTTTCTATGAAGCCAGCATTACCCTGATTCCAAAACCAGACAGAGACACCCCTAAAAAGGAGAACTATAGACCAATTTCCTTGATGAACATGGATGCAAAAATCCTCAACAAGATATTAGCCAACCGGATCCAACAATACATTAAAAAAATTATTTACCACGACCAAGTGGGATTCATCCCTGGGATGCAGGGCTGGTTCAATATCCGCAAAACAATTAACGTGATTCATCACATCAATAAAAGAAAGGACAAGAACCATATGATCCTCTCAATAGATGCAGAGAAAGCATTTGACAAAATACAGCATCCTTTCTTGGTAAAAACCCTCAAGAAAGTAGGCATAGAAGGATCATACCTCGAGATGATAAAAGCCATATACGAGCGACCCAACGTTAATATCATCCTCAATGGGGAAAAACTGAGAGCTTTCCCCCTAAGGTCAGGAACAAGACAGGGATGTCCACTCTTGCCACTGTTATTCAACATAGGATTGGAAGTCTTAGCCTCTGCAATCAGACAACACAAAGAAATAAAAGGCATCCAAATCAGCCAGGAGGAGGTCAAACTTTCACTCTTTGCAGATGACATGATACTCTATATGGAAAACCCAAAAGATCCCACCAAAACACTGCTAGAACTGATTCATGAATTCAGCAAAGTTGCAGGATATAAAATCAATGCACAGAAATTGGTCGCATTCCTATACACCAACAATGAAGTGACAGAAAGAGAAATCAAGAAATCGATCCCATTTACAGCTGCACCAAAAATCATAAAATACCTAGGAATAAATCTAACCAAAGGGGTGAAAAATCTATACACCGAAAACTATAGAAAGCTTATGAAAGAAACTGAACAAGACAAAAAAATGGAAAAAGATCCTATGCTCCTGGATAGGAAGAACAAATATTGTTAAAATGTTGATACTACTCAAAGCAATCTACATATTCAGTGCAATTCCTATCAAAATAACACTAGTATTCTTCACAGAGCTAGAACAAATAATCCTAAAATTTGTATGGAACCAGAAAAGACCCCAAATAGCCAAAGCGATCTTGAAAAAAAACAAAAACAAAAACAAAAACAAAGCAGGAGGCATCACAATCCCGGACTTCAAGCTATACTACAAAGCTGTATCCATCAAGACAGTATGGTACTGGCACAAGAACAGACACTCAGATCAATGGAACCGAATAGAGAACCCATAAATGGACCCACAAACGTATGGCCAAGTCATCTTTGATAAAGCAGAAAAGAATACCCAATGGAATAGAGACAGTCTCTTCAGCAAGTGGTGCTGGGAAAACTGGACAGCGACATGCAGAAGAATGAACCTGGACCACTTTCTTACACCATACACAAAAATAAACTCAAAATGGATGAAAGACCTCAATGTAAGACAGGAAGCCATCAAAATCCTGGAGGAGAAAGCAGGCAAAAACCTCTTTGACGTTGGTCTCAGCATCTTCTTACTCAACACGTCTCCAGAGGCAAGGGAAACAAAAGCTAAAATGAACTACTGGGACCTCATCAAGATAAAAAGCTTTTGCACAGCGAAGTAAACAATCAGCAAAACTAAAAGGCAACCGACAGAATGGGAGAAGATATTTGCAAACGATGTATCAGAAAAGGGTTACTATCCAAAATCTATAAAGAACTTCTCAAACTCAACACCCAAAAAACAAATAATCCAGTGAAGAAATGGGCAAAAGGCATGAATAGACACTTCTCCAAAGAAGACATCCAGATGGCCAACTGACACATGAAAATATGCTCAACATCACTCATCATCAGGGAAACACAAATCAAAACCACAATGAGATACCACCTCATACCTGTCAGAATGGCTAACATTAACAACTCAGGCAACAACAGATGTTGGCAAGGATGCGGAGAAAGAGGATCCCTTTTGCATTGTTGGTGGGAATGCAAGCTGGTCCAGCCACTCTGGAAAACAGTATGGAGGTTCCTCAAAAAACTAAAAATAGAACTACTCTATGACTCAGCGATTGCACTATTAGGCATTTATCCACAGGATACAGGTATGCTGTTTCTAAGGGACACATGCACCCCCATGTTTATAGCAGCACTATCAATAATAGCCAAAGTATGGAAAGAGCCCAAATGTCCATTGATGGATGAATGGATAAAGAAGATGTGATACACACACACACACACACACACACACACACACACACACACACAATTGAGTATATATCAAAAAGAATGAAATCTGGCCATTTGCAACTATGTGGATAGAACTGGAGGGTATTATGCTAAGTGAAATTAGTCAGTCAGAGAAAGACAAGTATCATATGACTTCACTCATATGAGGACTTTAAGAGACAATACAGATGAACATAAAGGAAGGGAAGGAAAAATAATATAAAAACTGGGAGGAGGACAAAACATAAGGGACTCTTAAATATGGAGAACAAACAGAGGGTTACTGGAGGGGTTGCGGGAGGAAGGATGGGCTAAATGGGTAAGAGGCACTAAGGAATCTACTCCTAAAATCATTGTTGCATTATATGCTAACTAATTTGGATGTAAATTAAAAAATAAAATTAAATTAATAAAGAAAAATAATGCCAATGTAGTTACTAATAATAAGACTACTTCATATGAAGTTTCACAATTATTTTACTTCTTTTTGTCCTAACAATATATTCCTCCAGGTATATAGCCAAAATATAGTGCTTCATTTTTTTAATCTTTTAATATTTTTGAGAGAGAGAGCATGCACATAGGTTGGGTAGGGGCAGAGGGAGAAAGAGAATCCTAAGCAGGTTCCCCGCTCAGCTTGAAGCCTGATGTGGGGCTCGATCTCAGGACTGTGAGACCATGACCACAGTCCAAATCAAGAGACAGATGCTTAACTGTGCTACCCAGATGACTCCAAAATATAGTGTATCCCTTTCTATTGCTGCCATAATATATTGCCACAAATATAGCAGCTTAAAATAACACAAATTTCTCATCTCACAGTTCTGTAGGTCACAAGCCCAATTTGGTTTAGCTGGTTTCTCTGCTCCAGGTTTCACAAGTCCAAAATCAAGATGTTGGCCAGCTTGGATTCCTATCTGGGGACTCTGGGGAAGAAGATCCACTTCTAACCTCATCCAATTGTTGCACAAATCAGTTCCTTGTGACTGTAGAATTGAGGTACCCATTCTTTTGCTGGCTGTGGGCATTAGGCCACTTTTAGCTTCCTGAAGCCTCTATTTTCTTTGTGTGCCTGTGTCTCTCTATCTCAGTGCCAGCAAAAATATGCTGAATCCTTGTCATTCTTGGAATCTCTCTGACATCCCTTTCAGCTCTTCTGTTTCCACCCAGACAAAGTTCTTCAGTTTAGGGGGTTGTGTGATTATACTGGACCCAGATAATCCAGGATAATTTCCCTATTATAAAGTCCATAATGTTCATCACACCCACAGTCTCTTTAGCCATTATAGTGTAACCTCTTCACAGGCTTCAGATATTAAAGTGAGGACATCTTCAAGGGGCTGTTGTTCTGCCTTCCATATATAGACATTTAAAGGTTCTCTTGTTGTGCCACCAGTTTGATATATAATTATGATTATTTATTTTGGGGGGCACCTGTGTGGCTCGACTGGTTAAGCATCTGACTCTTGATTTTGGCTCACGTAGTGATTTCATGGTTTGCGAGATCAAGCCCTGCATCGGGCTCTGCAATGACAGCACAGAGTCTGCTTGGGATTCTCTCTCTCCCTCTCTCTCTGCCACTTCCCTGCTTGTGCTTTCTCTCACTCTCAAGAGAAATAAACATTTTAAAAAAGGTTATTTTTTTACTTAGTTTTTTTTTAAACTTCTGGTTTCAAAATAATTTTAGACTTACAGAAGGGTTGTAGGGAGAGTCTAAAGGGTTTCTGTATTCCTTTGTGTGAATTAGTTTTTGATTTTTAGCAATTCTTTTTTAAAAAATTAAAACATTTTCTTTTGACTTTAGTTACACAAAGCATTTACATGTTTCCAAAGTCAAAATGATATAACCAGGTACCTTACAAGATGTGGTTTTCATACCATCTCATCTTCCTGTGTTTTTTCTTCCCTTTAAGATCTCCTCCCCTGGGGCGCCTGGGTGGCTCAGTTGGTTAAGCATCCGACTCTTGATTTCAGTTCACGTCATGATCTCATGGTGGTGAGATGGAGCCCTGCATGAGCCTTGGGGATTCAGCCCCTCCTTGTCCCTCTGCCCCTCCCTCATTTTCATTCTCTCTCAAAAAAAAAAAAAAAAAAAAAAAATTAAAGAACGCCTCCTGTCTCTAATCTGGTAATACTCTGCATTGCTGTCACATCTCTCAGTCTTTCTTACCTGAGTTATTCTTCAGAGGCTCTTCCCTCTTTACTCCTAAGTCTTCCATCAGGAGATGGGAAAATGTAATGATGAAGCTTAGTTACATCTACTGCCCACATAGGGCAGAGTTTGGCAGAGGCTTCAGATGGAACGTACATACAGGGTGTGTCCCTAATCACCAACCACACACGTGTCCCGCCTTGAAATCATTGGATATCAATAAAACTGATCAGAATTACTTAACTGCACCATATTTACTATACTATGAAATATCATCAATAGTACAACCTACCATCAGTTTAATGACATTTTGAGGGAAATAAAAAGAACAATTCCACATGAAACAAACACATAGATTATAGGGTGCATCCCAGTTTCAAAAGTGTAAAAAGTGGATATAAAAACACATCTTAGAACCAGGAAATATAGTCCAAATCATTCTAGTTAAATTAGATCCATCCTGCAAACTATCTTCTTTCTTACATTGGCATTCTTTTTCTTTTTTCTTTTTTTTTTTTTTTTCAAATTTATCAGGGAGATACCACAGCCTGCATCTTTCTTGGAAATAGATACTATAATCTTTTTAATTAAATACAGTTAATTGTTATTGTTCATGGTAGTTATTATCTATACTGTCTCTGTATACACTGAATTATTGAATTAGTAAACACTAAAGTAGGAGCCATTGCTTCTAGGAGAAATACAGATTTAGGTTCCTGTGAGCTTTTTGTCACAAAGTTTTCATCAACTGATCAATATGTAATCTTTTTTTTTTTATATATTTAAAAAAAATTTTTTTTAACGTTTATTTGTTTTTGAGACAGAGAGAGACAGAGCATGAACGGGAGAGGGGCAGAGAGAGAGGGAGACACAGAATCGGAAACAGGCTCCAGGCTCTGAGCCATCAGCCCAGAGCCCGACGCGGGGCTCGAACTCACGGACCGCGAGATTGTGACCTGAGCTAAAGTCGGACGCTTAACCGACTGCGCCACCCAGGCGCCCCATGTAATCTTATTTTATGTACGTATCTCTGTAATGACACCTTATTTAATATATCTTGTTCATTCATTAACACTGAACTCACGGCCAACAGCCCTGTGACTCATACCCAAAAGCAGTTTATGTAACATGTTATTTTCTCCCTAAAGCACATCACAGCCTTATTGAGCTTAGGAACACTAAACAGTACCTCAGCACTACACTTGAGGGCCATTTAAATAGTGAAATTTTCAACGGAAAGCACAAAAATGCAAAACATGAGGCACTAAACAGACCATGAGAGGGACACTTTATAGTATACAAGCTGAGACAGAAAGGTGGGGTGTCGTCTTGTTCTACCATAGCTGGGAACATGTGTACCAGGTGACTCAAATTTTCCACTTCTTCAATGTACCACAACTGTACTACATGTATTGATTTGGGGGTTACAAAAAAATTTTAGGGAGTAGACAAATAGACAAATATGGAATCCACAAATAATAATGATCAATTGTATTTGAAACACACAGAAAAGTATTAAAACAGCCTGCCATGCACAATCCAGCCTTGTCAAATCTCAACATTTTGTTACATTGACATCCGATTAAAAAAAATTAATGTTTATTTAGTTTTGGGAGAGAGAGTGTGTGAGAGGTTCAAGAGGGACAGGGAGAGAGGGAGACAGAGGATCTGTAGTGGGCTCTGTGCTGACAGCAGAAAGCCCAATGTGGGGCTTGAGCTCATGAACATCAAATGATGATCTGAACCAAAGTCAGATGCTTAACCAACTGAGGCACCCAGGCTCAGTATATATATTTTTATACACTTAGTTTTTTAGTATATGTGCTGCTGAAGCGAGCACTATATACTTAGGTTTTAAAGAAATAAAACATTATAGGGGTACCTGGGTGGCTCAGTTGGTTGAACATCCAGCTCTTGAGTTCGGCTCAGGTCATGATCCCAGGGCTTGTGGGATCAAGCCCTGCATCAGGCTCTGTACTTACAGCATTGAGCCCACTTAGGGTTCTCTCTTTTCCTCTCTCTTTGCCTCTCCACCACTCGTGGTCATGCTCTCTCTCTCTCAAAATAAATTTATAAACTTTTTAAAAAAAGAAATAAAACTTTACAAAGTTGAAGCCCTTTTTTATCTTCTCTCCCTCTCTAGAGGCAACCAGTATCTTGAAATTGGTGTTTATCAATATACACGTCTTTATATATTTAGTATATGTGCAAGTACTCACAAATGATCATTGTTTTGCCTACTTTTAAATTGTATTAGGGGCGCCTGGGTGGCTCAGTCGGTTAAGCGTCCGACTTCGGCTCAGGTCACCATCTCGCGGTCTGTGAGTTCAAGCCCCGCATCGGGCTCTGTGCTGACAGCTCAGAGCCTGGAGCCTGTTTCAGATTCTGTGTCTCCCTCTCTCTGACCCTCCCCTGTTCATGCTCTGTCTCTCTCTGTCTCAAAAATAAATAAACGTTAAAAAAAATTTAAAAGAAAATAATTGTATTATATGTACCATGTTTCTGCTGTTTGTTTTGCTTCCTCTTTACAGGTTTTTTAGAATTATCTGTGTTGATACATATTGTTCTAGAGAATTTATTTTTCTAGCTGTATAGAATTAGTTTATCTGTCTACTGTCCTATTGATGAACACTTATTTGTTCCTATATTTTACTGTTTCATACAATTCTGCAAATATTCTTTTTACTTTCATGTACTTAGTGTACATGTGTGGTTGTTTTCCAGAATGCATACTAAAGAATTGGTGGATTATAAGAAATATGCATTTTCAGTTTTATTGATATTACTAGATTGTTCTTCAGTTTACCATGCTATCAACAATGAATAAAAGAAGAGCGTTCTCATTGCTTCATTTTTTGCCTACATTTGCTATTGTTAGATTTTTTAATTATTATTATTTCTTTAACTTTTAATTTTTTTTGAGAGAGAGACAGAGTGGGGAGCCGTGGAGGTAAGAGAGGGACACACAGAATCCTAGTCAGGCTCCAGGCTCTGAGCTGTTAGCACAGAGCCCAATGCAGGGCTCGAACTCACAAACTGCAAGATCACAACCTGAGCTGAAGTTGGACGCTTAACCACTGAGCCACCCGGGCTCCCCTAAATTATTATTTTAGAGAAAAACAGAGTGTGAGTGGGGGAGAGGGGCAGAGGGAAAGAGAGAGAGAATCTTAAGCAGGCTCTACACTCAGTGCAGAGCCTGATGCAGGGCTCAATCCCACAACCCCTAGGATCATGATCTGAGCCAAAATCAAGAGCTGGATGCTCAAACAACTGAGACATGCAGGTGCCCCACTACTGTTAGATTTAAATTTTGTTGCCAATTTGAAACCTATGCGAGCGTATTTCATAGTGGTATCATTTTGTATTTCAGTAGTAAAAGTGATCATTTTGTCAGTTGTTTATTGACAATTTGATTTTCTACTTCTGTTGAATTGTCTGATTAATACGGTTTGCCTTTTTTTCTTTTTTTGTGTGTGTGTGTGCAATGTTTATTTTTGAGAGAGTGAGACAGAGAGACAGAGCACGAGTAGGGGAGGAGCACAGAGAGAAGGAGACACAGAATCTGAAGCAGAATCCAAGCTCTGAGCTGTGAGTACAGAGCCCAACACGGGACTCAAGGTCAGCACAGAGACCAAGGCGGGGCTCGAACTCATGAACCTCATGAATGGCGGGATCATGGCCTGAGCAGAAGTTGGACGCCTAATCGACTGAGCTACCCAGGCGCGGCCCCCCGCCTCCCCCCCTCCTGCCACCTTTTAATGGACTGGTTTTTTTCTTAGTCACATATAGGACTTGTTTATATAATGGATAATAATACTTTGTTAGTTATATGAGATGCAGATATCTTTCCTGCTACATGTAGTCTTTTAGGGATCCAGGCTGACAGGCCACCTTGAGTTTATGTTCTTTATGGTGTCCCTGGGGATTACCACTATGGTTAGTCATAAAAGAGAAAAGCAAGGAGGATGGTGCTTAAATTTTTTATTTTTCATGTATGGCAGTGGCATGTGTCACTTCCATTTGTTTTTTTGTTTTTTTCAACGTTTATTTATTTTTGGGACAGAGAGAGACAGAGCATGAACGGGCGAGGGGCAGAGAGAGAGGGAGGCACAGAATTGGAAACAGGCTCCAGGCTCCGAGCCATCAGCCCAGAGCCTGACGCGGGGCTCGAACTCACAGACCGCGAGATCGTGACCTGGCTGAAGTCGGACGCTTAACCGACTGCGCCACCCAGGCGCCCCTACATTTGTATTCCACTCTGAGGAACACTGACCTATGCTCACACCCAGGGGCCAGGGAGGTTGGGAGACATTGATTGAGTACTTAAAAAAGGAGAGAATAGTTTTGGTGAATAGTTAGCAGTCTAATAGCCTTTAACTGTTTTTTTCTTTTTTCTTTTTCTTTTTACATGGCCCTTTATGGTTTTAGCATCAGGTTTATTGTCCTCATAAAATAGTTGTGAGTTATTTCCTTGTTTTTTTATTCTCTGGAACAGTTTGTGTAAGACAAGAATTATTTGTTCTCTGATTGTTTGGTAGCACTTTCTTATAAATCTTTCAGACCTCAGAGAAGAGTATTTTTTGGAGGAACATTTTAAACTTCTGATTCAATTTGCTCAATGGTTATATTTCAGGTTTTCTATTTGTTCTTGGCAAGTCATTTTTGTCATACAAAAATTGTATATTTTGCCTAAATTTTTTACTTCTTGACTTACAATTGCTTTTAGGTGTTTGCCCCTTATCTTTTTTCCTTGCTGAATCTTACTATTTGTTTATCTGGTGTTTTGCTACTTTAGCAGCGTCCTATATTTTTGTAAGTAGATTTTAAATGATCATTGTTACAAATGTCTGTTAATTTTCGTATTTAATTCACTTCTTTTTTTTTTTTTCAACTTTTTTTTAATTTATTTTGGGGACAGAGAGAGACAGAGCATGAATGGGGGAGGGGCAGAGAGAGAGGGAGACACAGAATCGGAAACAGGCTCCAGGCTCTGAGCCATCAGCCCAGAGCCTGACGCGGGGCTCGAACTCACGGACCGCAAGATCGTTACCTTGCTGAAGTCGGACGCTTAACCGACTGCGCCACCCAGGCGCCCCCGTATTTAATTCACTTCTGACCCACAATTTACTTAGAAACTATTTTAAATTTCTTTTTTTTTCCCTAAACATAATTTTATTTTATTTTTTTATTTTTTATATATATGAAATTTATTGACAAATTGGTTTCCATACAACACCCAGTGCTCATCCCAAAAGGTGCCCTCCTCAATACCCACCACCCACCCTCTTCTCCCTCCCACCCCCCCATCAACCCTCAGTTTGTTCTCAGTTTTTAACAGTCTCTTATGCTTTGGCTCTCTCCCACTCTAACCTCTTTTTTTTTTTTTTCCTTCCCCTCCCCCATGGGTTCCTGTTAAGTTTCTCAGGATCCACATAAGAGTGAAACCATATGGTATCTGTCTTTCTCTGTATGGCTTATTTCTTAATATATATATTATTTTAGTTGTATTTTATTAATAATTTATCATTTAATTGCATTATGATTGGAAAGCTTGATACTGATTCTTTGGCAAGGCAAGAAATCATGGCTGTTAGGAGTATACGTCTAGTAGGAATTGTGCATCAGGACAACCAAATAATCTTAGCTAATGGAAAAAGACTCTTCTTTACAAAAGAATGACAGCTGATACTGATATAGAAGAAATGGCAAAACTAGACAATTGCCATTTTGCAACCCTTATAGAAATTACTGATTGAAACTAGGATCATCCATGGATGTTGAAATTTTTAGGTTGTGATGATAGGAGACAAGATGACAATGAATCCATTGCCAATATGCTCTGCCTGTTATTTGTTGGGAGGAAAAGGTAAACCATAGCATTGCAATAGCAAACTGGATATCACCACTTTAACTCAGGGACTAATCTTAGCATCCATTTTTAGTCAACAGCCAGACATTATGTGCTTCCTGTATATGCTGCAGTGGGAAGCACACAGCATCTCCAATGATGTATTCTTGCTAAGAATATTTAACCTGCACCTAAACAAGTTTTAGAGCTAAATTTTGGTATTTAGGAAACACAAAGGGCAGAGGGAAAAATTAAAACAATATCAAAAGAAAGAATTAGGCAAATCTAGAAGTGGAATATTCAAGTCTTCAGCATTTTAATGACATGAGAAAAGTAATGGAAGGGCTTTATTAAAATGAGACACTAAAGAGACAGAAAAATGCAATGCAATGGTGTGTGGTCTTTGATTAGATCTTGGTTTGAATAACACAATTGTAAAAGATGTGCTGGTGACAATCAGGAAAATTATGATATCAACTGGGTACCAGGAGCATCTGGCTGGCTCAGGCAGCAGAGATGTGACTCTTGATCTTGGGGTCATGAGTTCAAGCCCCACAATGGGAGTAGAGCTTACCTGGAAATAATAAGGTACTATATGCTAGTAAGGGAATTACTGTTAATTTTATTGGTAATAATGATTGTATTGTGGTCATGCAGGAAAATTATTTGGAGTGAAACATTGTAATGTCTCTATTTTACTTCAAAATATCTAAACCTACCATTCTCTTCCTTAGCAAAGAAAAAGACAACTGTTCTGATTTATTTCCTACAGAATAAAATCCAAATTTATTCTTGTGATATGAAAAAAATAATGCTTCAAATCTGGTCACAATTTACATCTTTAGTCACTTGTTCTCATACAGCTCATGTTCTGGCCTCACTAAATGTTTTTGTTTTATACCATTAGCTATTTTTTCCTCATCAAAATGTCCTTTCCTTCCTTTCCCAAATAACTGAAAAAGTTGATTCCCACGTGTATGTGCACATTTGCATATGCATGCTCACCAAAACCAATGTAAGACATTTTTAACCCAAGTATTGGCCATTATAAATGTGTAAAATATAAACTGGAAGAAAACATATCTATCATGAAGAAGAGCCAGGGAAAGGGCTAACTATAAGTGTTCTCTGTCTTTTAGGAAAAAGAAAAATAGTAAAAGAAATATGACCAAATAGCAAAATTTATTAATTTATGGTGTTGAGAATTTGTTCTTGTGTGTATCTTATAACATTTTCTCCCTAAGAGAAGGAAAGTGAATGTCTGCAGACTGCATTAGTTTGAACCCCAGTCTTCCAATTTATCATTTGATGATCTGGGACAATTTTCTTAATTTCTTTGAGCCTAAGTTTCTTCATCTTAAAAACAGGGCTAATCATAGTACCTATCTGAGTAGGGTTGTTGTGAGGATTAAACAAATTAATACATGTGAAGCACTAAAGTATTCAGCCAGCACCTGGCATGAGGTAAGCACCTAGTAAATATGAGATACTGTGTGTTGAGACCTGCTTTGTGGCTGAGTTCCTTATCAGTTTTGGTAAACTGTGTGCCTGAATAAAATGCTTGCTTTATAATTATTGGGAACAGGTATACACACACATTTGACTGAGCTTGTTAATTATGTTCAGATCTTTCACATTCTTTGTAATTTTTCATTTGCTTAATCTTTCAATAGAGAGGTGTGCTATGGTCACCTATGATGGATTTGTCAATTTATCCACATAATTCTGTTAGTTTTTAATACATACATTTGAGGCTATATTACTGGGTGCATGAAAATTGTAATTGTTTTGGGGCACCGAGTGGCTCAGTTGGTTAATCTGACTCTTGATTTCAGCTCAGGTCATGATTTCACAGTTCTTAGGTTCGAGCCCCGCATCAGGCTCTGCGCTGACAGATTCTCTTGTCAGCTTGGGATTCTCTGTCTCCCTCGCTCTCTGCCCCTCTCCAATTCATGCTCTCTCTTTCTGAAAAATAAACATTCAAAAAAAATTTTTTAATTGTTTTATTTTTGTGGTTATTTGTTCCTTTAATTATGGGATGCCTACTTCCTTTTATATCTTGTAACACTTGATTTCTTTGAGGGGCCTATTTTAATATGGCTTCTTCAGTTTTCTTTTGGTAGGTATTTGTAGAATATATCTTCATTCTTTTATTTTCAATTTTTTTAAGTTGTTGGCTTTAATGTCTTACAGGCTTATAAAAATATGGTTGGATTTGTTTTTTTATTCTGATTATCTCTGTGTTTCTATAGGTAAGTTCAATTACAGTTATTATGTTTCCTGATATATTTGTATAAATTTCTACCATCTTTGTGTGTATGTGTGTGATTTCTATTTATACTGATTTTCTCTGGTTCTTTTCACCTTTTATTTATTTTTAAAATCTCCTTGTGGATTGAAGAAGTATTTGCTGTTCTCCTTTGAACATCACAGTCTTTAGAATGCCTTAACTCCAGTTCCTCTCTACCCATTTGTTGTTGTTTTCTAATATTTTAGTTCTCCTTAAAATAGTAATTATTATTATTATTGTTGGTTTTTAAACTCCCATTATTTATCATCATTGTTTTTTATATTTATATAGTCAGTATTTGTTTACATTTATCCACTTTCTTCCAAGTTTCTTTGCTCATGGTTCTTTCTTGTATCTTGATACTTCTAGAAGAACATCTAGAAATTCTCTTCGTTAGTGGTAATACATTTGTCTTAAAATGTCTTTAATTTACTCTTATTCTTGAATCAGTATTATAGCTGTGAATACATTTCTAGTACAGCTATTTTCTCTTAGCCCTTTGATGTTATTACTGTATTGCCTTCTGGCTTCTATTATTGGTATTAAGAAATCTGCTGACACTCTAATTGTAGATAATTGTCCTTTCTAGATAGTTCTTGTTTTCTCTTTTCTCTCTGGTTTTACATAGAATTGTTTTAATTTTTTTGCACTTATTCTTCAGAGTTTTTACAAGCATATGTTTGAATTTCTCTTGCTATAGCTCTATTTTTATTTATCCTATTCCATTCTTTTTTTTTTTTTTTTTTTTTTTAAGTAGGCTCCATGCCCAATGTGGGACTTAAACTCATGACTCTGAGATGAAGATTTGCACACTCTACCAACTGAGGCAGCCAAGGGCCCCTATCCTATTCCATTCTTATCTTACCTCCTGAATATGACCATTCATATTTGCTATCAATTATGAAAAGTTCTTAGCCATTATCACTTTAAATATTGCTTTTCTATTCTTTTGCTTTGTTTTCTAATTTCTGAATCCCCATTAGATGTGTATTGCACCTTGCTCTTCTAACTTCTGCTCTTATATCTCTGTGCTGCATTCTAATTTCCTCAGATCTATCTTCTACTTTGCTAATTCTTTCTTCAGCTGTGTCCAATCTGCTAATTAATTTACTCCTTCAGGGTTTTTAAAATTAATCACTTAATGAAATGAAAAACTGCTCACGTGGCAGTTCGTGTTCCTAATTGAAAGAAGACAATGTTAACAGAATAAAAGCAATGATCAGATAAGGCCATTCCGTGTTGGTGTTTGGAACAAGACAGAAAGAAAGATACTCTGCAGCCATAAAAATAACTAAACATCCTACTATTTTTTTTAACAATTGTAAATATTTATTCACCCAACATGAAAGCACCCAAATACATAAAGCAACTGTTAACAAACATAAAGGAAGAAATTGATAGTGATACAATAAGAGTTGGGGTAAACATCCTACTCTTGATGAATATGAGTGATTACTGCTTTTTTCCAAATGATAACTCTAGCCCAACTTTCATACTCCTGTTTCTTAGATAAAAATTACCAAGATACTCAAGCACCAAATTTCATCTACTTTTTGACAGTATCTAATTCAGAACTGACACTTGCCGTCTTAAACCTTGCTTAGAATCACCCAGTTCAAGGACAAATCCTGTAATAAATCCCTCCCATAATTTCTGTGATGTACATTCTCCTTTATTGCAGCAAGCTAGATAAAGCTAGCTTTTTTGGCTGTAGGTGTGTTCCTGGTCAACCTACTGAGCCACTCAGACGCCCTTATTTTTGCTAATTTTTATTTGAGAGGGATTATTTCTCTGTGTGTTTTATAATTTCCAGTTGTAACTCCATCTTCATTTTGAGACTCCTTCCAGAGTAAATTTTTGTTGTTTCTGTCAGGTACACTGGAAATGCTACCATTTTTATGCCAATTTTTTTTTATCAGTTTATTTTCTTGGTTGGATTTTACATAGAGTACAAACTCCCTTTTTAAGTATGTTTGATGATATTTGACAAATGCATACATTTGTGTAACCACTACCACAGTGAAACTATAGAACATTTCCATAACCCAAAAACTTCCCAAGCAAACCCAACTTTTAAGATACTATGTCAGTTTGGGAATTTTTGGACCATGTAGGTAGTATCAGTATACATGTGAAGTCCCTAACTTCATGAGGCTTAGGTTTAGAGATAACTTTTCCGAAGAGATTTTTTTTTTAACTCTGAATCTTCCTATTTGTCTTCCTGTTTGCTGGTAGGAAGACTTTCAGTGTGGTGTAGCTTTTTGACTATCTGGCATTTTGTAGGCATCTTAGTTACATCTTCCTTCCTGGTATGGCCACATGTCCTCATATTCTGTCTCTGATGGGTATTAAACTCGAACATCGTGATTAACAAGACCTACGATGCTGCTGTCCCAGTTTCAGCTGCCAGTTTACTACTCTGATTTATAGTGCCTCACTCCTCCCCTTTTTTGATTAATACATTTTGTTGAAGTGCAAGTTACATATGGTAAAGTACATAGATCATAAATAGATAGCTCAATACCTTTTCACAAGAGAACATACCTATGTAACAAGTATCCAGAAAAAGAAAAAGAACATTGCTAGAAATCTTTTAGTATCCTTTCCAAATACTATCTCCTCCCAAAGAGTATCCTTATTCTGCCATCTAGCCTCGTAGATTAATTTTGTACATTTTTGAACTTTATATAATTGCAATCATACAGCATATACTCTTTTGTGTCTGGCTTCCTTCACCAAGCAACTCATGTTGCTTCATTCATGTAGCTATAGTTTGCTCATTCACATTGCTGTGTATTATTCCATTGCATGAATATAACAGGATTTATATTGTAGGTGGACATTTGGGTTATTTCTAGTTTTCCTCTTTGCTTTGGAGCCTGGGATTTCCCTTTACTTTTTTTCTAGTTCTGTATTTAGTACCATTTAAGAAGCATTTCTAGGTCAGCAATTCAATATGATCTGTGTCAAGACAAATTTTAGGTTTTGTAGGTTGTCAAATCTCCAGACATATAAATCATGTTTCATTTTTTGTTGAAATTCTTACTTGATTCTCATCTAATTTACTTTAGCTGATGACATATTTCTTTTGTCTGCCATTTGTATAAATGGTTTGTTTCCTTTGAACCAATAATGACTGAACACAAACAGGAGGCTAGAGATCATATATATAATTAATCTTGTAGTCATGGTCTCTTGCCAGGGTGGGATGCTGGATAGCAAGACTAGTTTGACATCAATTAGTGTAAAATATTGAAAAAGCCAATAGTATTAAGTGTGGATGTGGTTCTTTGGGTCCAGGATCTCCTGGTTAGTTGACACTGGAAATATGAGTTGAGAAGAAGGCTCTCTTGATGGCTCTGTGGTATGTAATCAACGTGTTGCTAGAAAAGCCACTCCAAAGTGGATCTGCTTTTGCCCTGCAAAAGTAATTGTTCTACTAGATTAGTGGTTCTCACTTTTGTCTCCAGGGGATATTTGGTAATGTCTGAAGACATTTTTGGTTAGCATGCTATTGGAATCTAGTGGGTGGAGGCCAGGGATGCTGCTAAACATCCTGCAGTGCACAGGACAACCCCCTCCGAACCCCAACCCGAACAAAGGATTTTCCAGACCCACGTGTCAATAGTGCCAAGGTTATGAAGCCCTGAGCTAGACTCTGAGACCATAGATAGCCTCTAAATCAAAGCTATATTTCAATAAGCAAGCTATATTTCAATATCAACTACATTTCAAGAAATGATAACACCACAGTGGCTCATTATTCTATGATTCTATCCAAATTCTGGCACTCCGTAATAGCCATCTTATACCTGGCTCATTCCAATTCTTTTCAAAACTGTAACAATGGAGCCTGCGACCACCAAATCCATTCAGAGTTTGAATGAAATTACTAGTATGTGACAGTAACGTAACTAGATATGTACAGCAATTTATTTACAGCAATAAAAAATTAAACAAAATTTCCCTATGATTTATGGCATTATTTTAGTTTTACTATTTGAAAGTTCAAGGCCATAGGGTAGATCAACTGCACAAATAGCATTAGACAAAGAAAGATTTTGACATTGTGCCTTGCAGTTAGACTATAAGGTATTTTTTCCTTTGTTGTTACATTTTGCAGCTTGACTTTAGGGCAAAGGTAAATTTCATTATTTCTCCAATGGAAGTGATTATCTAAATTTGTCTCTTCTTCCTCCAGGCAGCACACACTGCCATCTATTCTTCTGATTCATTTCCCCTAGATAGCTGAGAAGGAGTTTTATAATGATATTATTGGTTTTGTAACTAGTGTTTCCATTGTAATGCTATTACTGAACCAATGTTGTGATAAATGGTCTGTTTATAAGGGGAATCACTTTTACAAGAAGTAGAAAATTAGACACGCTTCTGCTTTGCAATAACAATAAAAACCACAGTGAAAAAATATTCCCCAGTTTATTCCCATCTGTATCAGCAGGGAAGCTTTAGAAGATGGCTTTCCCCCAAAGTCTTCTAAACACAATTACTGCCTACAAATACCATGTCAAAATGCAGTTTTCCTCCACATCCTATTCAAGACCAATACATTTTTAAGCTTATCACAATGTGGGCCCTTTAAGAAAGTCAGGCACTTTAAACCCCACCCCTATGCTGACTTGAAGGAGTCCGTCGGTCTTTCTGAAGCAGTTAGTGATAGAGCTAAGAGAGCCGACTTGCCCCTTGCTCTGCCTGGAAGGAATGTTTCTGTTGCAATAAGCTCTAAAAGTGGAAGTTTTAAGATAGTATGGGATAGGAAACAATAGGAACTTGTGAAGTATGGAAGCCAGACCTGCTCTAAGATTCTATCACGCTGCTGAATAAAGCGGAAAGAATGCTGTTAAATCTGAGTTTCTCCCTGTGGTGCTGCTCCCTGCGAGCTTTACTCCTCCATTTCACCCAGCAAGTGAGTTTTCCAGAAGCTGTTTCTAATTTAATGAGCTGCTGGTCTCATGTACCAGATCCCCAAAAAGAAAAGTGAGGGAGAGAAGTAAGTTTCAATGAAAATCACACTGGATCACTTCTAACAATTTACATTGGCTATATTTCTTAAGAGCAAAGCCAATTCTTTTTCTTCTTTTCTCCTGCCACACCAACGATGACTAAGTTCAGAAGTCCTTTAGCACTAAAAAATAACTAGGAGAAATCTGGGGGTTAATTGCAGTTGGCATTTCTCAGCTCTCTGCCAGAAGCAGCCATTTTGGTAAAAGATGATGTCATTTGGAACACTTGGGGTTTTAGTTTATTCCGAGGTACCAGTTTCCATTAGCCGCAGAATAACAGCTTAATCATTAGATCAAATTTAGGTTTAAAGATAACAGAGGAGTAGGAATAAAAATCATTAAATTCCACCTCTTTATCCTTCATAGCACATTATAAACTTTTCCAAAAGTTCAAAGCAATAGAAAATTTTCACACCTTTTTTTTTTTTTTTTTTCTTTCCTATTTTCTGTTTCCAAGTGTTTGTTCTTCCCTTGACTAAGCTTGGTAATAACTAGTCTGGTCAGTTTCACTTTCCAATTTTTATACATAAGTGAAAGCTGTTTTGTGTCAACAGTTTAAAGATGTTTAGAATCGTCTCACCTGCTGGGCGGATTTCCTGCAAGCCTTTCTTTGGGAGAGAAGAGGGGGAATAAAAGGTTATTTAGAATTTCTTATGCTTCAAAACTAGAACCCTGAATTAGATCACATCAGAGTAATTAATGCTTTATTTTTAACCTATTAAAGTTTTCTGGAAGTGGGCAAGAGGGTGATGGTTATGCTGTATTCCCACTTAATCATCATTATTTGTACAGCATAATGCTTTGTCTGCAGTTACCTTAGAAAACTGGCACTTAAAGAGATGGGTTTTAATCCACAGAAAGTGTTTCTTTTTTCTTTTTGGATTAGATAAACGCTAGTCTCTTAATCCTATTGCGTGACACGTCCTGGCACTGTTCTCAAAATGTGAAGAGAAAAAGAAAAGAAAGTTGCACCTTGTTTAAAGATTGAGCGCAGTGTGGTTTATGAGATTATTAGGAGGAGGAGCAAAGAGAGTGGCATGTCTCTTCCGCAAATTCTTAACGAGGTTAACCTGTGGCTGCTGTTGTTCCACCCCACTCGGGCTCCTGGCAGGGGAACTTCTGTTCTCTTAGCGCTATCCTAGGCTTCCCAGTTGAGCTTTCCGAGAAGATAAAACTCAAAGGGCTGCGTGTATGTTTCAAACAGACAGAGGGAGACAGGAGCACACGCAGTCGGCGGAAGACGGGGCCACCGCCCGGCCACGGCCCCGCCACGGCTGAATGCGGGAGCCGGCGTGACCTTTCCACGTGTCCCCGACACCTGCGAGGCTAGCGGGGCACCGGGTTTCCTTTTCCCGGGAGCCGGCGCGAGCCCGGAAGAGGCTGGGCGTCTGGGGGCTTAGGTCGGGGGGCCGGGAGGCCCTCCTTCGGAACACGTGCGGCCAGCGCGCAGCTGGTGCGAGGGCTGACCTGGCCTTCCCGCCCCGGCTGGGCCCGCGAGTCCCTGGCCCGCCGGCAGGCGCCGGGAGGCGGGCCGCGGCGGTGGCGGCGGGCGGGTCCCGGAGCTTTCGGCCAGCTCTTTAGGGCGGCCTAGCGAGCGCGCCAGGCCCGGCTGGAGCGAGCCCCAGTGCAGTACTGCCCGAGCCCGGGCGGGGTCTCTGTTCTCTGGCAGAGGAGGTCCCTTGGCAGCGGGAAGCTCCCTCTCTTTCTCTCGCCGCCGCTCGGAGTCTGCGCCCTGCTGCCAGGCGCCCAGCTCGGCGCTCCCCTGTGCTCGCCCGGCGCCCACTCATTCGCAGCCCGGCCTTCGTCGCCGCCGCCTCCCTGCTGCTCCTCCTCCTCCTCCTCCTCCTCCTCCTCCTCCTCCTCCTCCTCCTCCTCCTCTCCCCAGCCCGCCGCGGCCATGGCGGACAGCGCCAGCGAGAGCGACACGGACGGGGCGGGGGGCAACAGCAGCAGCTCGGCCGCCATGCAGTCGTCCTGCTCATCGACCTCGGGCGGCGGCGGTGGCGGTGGCGGCGGGGGAGGCGGCGGCGGTGGGAAGTCGGGGGGCATTGTCATCTCGCCGTTCCGCCTGGAGGAGCTCACCAACCGCCTGGCCTCGCTGCAGCAGGAGAACAAGGTGCTGAAGATCGAGCTGGAGACCTACAAACTCAAGTGCAAGGCGCTGCAGGAGGAAAACCGCGACCTGCGCAAAGCCAGCGTGACCATCGTGAGTTGCTCCCCCGGGGGGCGCGCCGCGGCGCCGACCTCCGCCCGCCTCCGGGAGAGGTTGCACCTGGACCGGGCAGCCCCCGAACTCCCCGAGCCTTCCGGGGACCTGCAGCGAGCACACTCTGCCAAGAACTGCTGGCCCCTGGAGGGTCGGGGAGAGGGAGGTGTCCCTTTGGGGCCACGCGAGTCTGGCCTCCCTCAGGGGTCAGGCCCCTCGCGGGGTGCGGGAGAAAGCTGCTGGGACAACCACCCACATTCTCTTTTCGCCACTGGGGAGGAGGCCCCTCCCGGGCAGTGCTGGAGACTGGTGGCGTGGCTGGGGGGCGGGGTGGGACTTTTTTTTTTTTTTTTTTTCAGTCACAGCGTGCCTGAGGTGTACGTCCAGAATCTGGGGACCCCTAGGCTGTGGGAGAGGGAGGAAGCCGGATTAGGTTCCGGGGGCCTGCCTTAGGGTGCGGGGGCTGCGTAGCTGGGCTGGGCACTTCGCTGGCATCTGTACGGCGCTAGCTTGATCGCCCGGGGAGGGGGCGGGAGAGAGTGGCTGGGAATCCGGGAAGTGGAGTTTTCTGGCCAGGATTGAGAGGGAAGGGCGGGTACCGGAGCTGATGCTCCCACCTCCGTTGGAAGTCCTTTCCTTGGTTCGGGTTGAGTGTAGGGGGTGCCAGCGGCAGTGCACAGCCTGGAGAATGCAGCATCTTACACTAAACCTGGACAGAGTGAAGGGTGTGCAGCTTGGACAGGCTGAAACCGTGAAGGGTATCGACTGACTCCTTTTCCCTTGCGGAGGAGGATGTACGTGTGTTTGCTTCATTGGTGGTGGAGTGTCTAGGGATATTTAGCCTCTGAGTCCAGATACTTGATGAGAGAACAGACTGTCTGTTCTGTTTCCACCTGGCGCCCGAGGCTCACCCGAAGAGGGTAAGATTAGGTGTGTAGTCTCCCTCCTAGCGAAGCAGGCGGTTAGAAAGGCCACTATAGCCGTGATGAGGCGAAACATAACTGGAAAAAGTACACCCTGTGCTCTCACCTAATATCCCTGCCAGCTAGCCACATCATTAACATGCAGAATCCCCATACAGACAACTCTATTCAGATCAAAACAGTTTCCCAGCCAGGAGCTGAGAAGAAAATGTCAAGAAATCAAGGGCATAAATTACCATAGTTGCTGCACCATAGCTGATGAGACTGAACCTTCAGATGGAGAAAAAAGCATGAATTTGGGAATGGATCAAAGATGACAGTCTGGAAATGAAACGGGGCAAGTTTAGGATGCCCCTGTGCCAGAAAAAGTCTTCAGCAGAGAAGTGAGTGTGTATGTGTGAGTGGGTGTGTATGCTCCCCCAGTGCTAGCTCATACATGGGACCTGGATGGCATTCTGAATTTGCTTAAGAAGCAGATTTCCACCAAAGTTTCAGTGTGATTGGCAGCCTAAATAGAAATTGATTATAGAAAGACACTTTGCATGCTCAAATCCAGTCCTGGTGAATGGAATGGGAACAACATTCACGCGTTTCCAGACTGTCAAGTTCTTGAAGTGCCCTTTTGGTAGGAAGAGGGAGGAATTTGCAGAGGCAGCCACTTCCAAGCCTTCTCTAGCTTTCTTGGCCGAGAGAGAGGTCTCTGCTGAGTGGGGGTTTGAGAAGAGGGGGAAGTTGGTGGAAGCAGTTTATTTAAGGTTTGAGTTAGTAAATGAGAGGGTTAGTCTCTTGGAGAATGTGAACCATAGAAAGTAGTAAAACTTATATGAAACAGAATCTCTAGCCTCTTGTATACAGTGAGCAATTCAGGCTGTTTTTGTTTGTTTGGGAGAGAGGATTAGGGGTGGAGATACTGTGAAAGGGTATCTGTTTGACAGTTGACTGTATTATAAGTAGGTCTGTAAATTATACACAAACACGTTGGTTTCACATGGACAAATGTGTTCATTCCTGGTGCATAAGATCGGAGGCCTTCTGAACACTTGGTTTGACGAGTGTGTGAGGTGGTAGCTTTATTTCTTAGCACTTAACCTCAGCTAAAACTGACACCCCACCAGATATACTTTGTGAAATGTGGCCGTACTGAGTAGAGTTTTAATACTGTTTTAGATGACAGCCTACAAGTACCTTTTGGTACTCAGTTCTTCTTTGATCTCTAATTCATACTTTCAAGGAAACAAAAATGCTTGTGGTTTACCTGGTTCCTTAGTATTTGACAGGTGTTATTAAGGCAAATGCAGAGAAGAGTTCTTTTAAGCTTTTGAGAATTTTGGACCCAGGTTGTGTTGAAGTGGGCTTGACCTCTCATGTATGCAATATGGGAGGAGAGATGTGTGTGACTGTGTGAAATGGGTCTGTGGGTGTAAGGAGCCCATTGAACAATACTGTGTCGTAGTTTCTGTCAAGGTTAAGCTGGACAACTCCTAACAACTCTAAGTTAAACATAGCCCTTATTAGTAGCTGCCTAGAAAGTTTGTGATAAGGCCTATATTCAATTCAATGAAGGCCTTGCTAGATTTTTCATATTTTAGTTAATTTAAAGGGAAGATGGTGTCATAATCCTATTACTTGCTCTCCTGGCTCTTATTAGTTCCTTTACTTACAATATTAACTTTAATATTCTTGAGCACTAAAGGTGATTGTGAGTGTCTTTCCTTTTCCCTGCATATGTCCAGGAAGGTACACTGCTAATCAGCCACACTGTGGAAGAGTGTGGCTCTTTTTTTTTTTTTTTTTAGCAGCTTATTTTTTTAGAGTAGTTTTAGGTTTGCAGCAAAATTGAGGGGAAAGTACAGATTTCTCACGTATTCCTTGTCCCCTCCCCCATTATCAACACTCCCCACCAGAGTGGTGCATTTGTTCCAACTGATGAACCAACTTTGACCCATCATAATCACCCAAAGTCCTTAGTTTACATTAGGGTTCATCTTGGCGTTTGTACATTCTGTGGGTTTGGACAAATGTATAATGACACGTATCTACTATTGTAGTATCCTGCAGAGTAGACCAAGTACTTTAAAAGTCCTCTGTGCTTTGCCTTCTCATCCCTCCCTAACCTAGCACCCACTGATCTTTTTTTACTGTCTTCATAGTAATCCATTAACCTGTGAAGGACTTAGTTGTTTCCAAGGTTTGGCAATTAAGAATAGAGCTGCACCAGACATCTGTGTGCAGGGCTTTGTGTGGACAAAAGATTTCAGCTGTTTTGAGTAAATACCAAAGAGTGCAATTACTGGATTGTATGGTTAGAGTATTTTTGTTAAGCAACGGCTCAATTGTCTTTCCAAAGTGGCTGTACCATGTTGCATTCCTACCAGGAGTGAGTGAGCATTCCTGTTGATCCACATACTTGCCAGCTTTTGCTGTTGTCATTGTTTTGGATTTTGGCCATTCTGATAGGTGTGTAGGTACCTCATTGTTGTGCCCTCTTTTAAAAACCAGTCCAAAGGCTAGTAGAAATCTTAACTAGTGATCATTTCTGTGTATTTTGGTATATAAATGCTTACTTGGATCAAGCTACCTATTTAATAAAGGACTGGTTTCATGGGTCCCTGTTCTCAGCATCTGTATGATAAAGTTAAACATTATCTCTAGGGAAGAATCAACTGGATGAGGCCTTTCATCCGTGTGTCCAAGTGTCTGGTGCATCTGGGAGTCACGAGCTTGCCCCTAGTATGTTTTACTTGGGGCTTACGCAAAGAGTGGAATGTTTTGAGTGATTATCCAATTTCTCCCAGTAAATCATCAGTGGAACCAGGATGCTGATTATAGCTCATAATTTCTTCTTTGGCGTGGAGAAAGTACACAAAAAACAAATGCTCAGTCTGTCTGTTGAATAGCTTTTATATGTTAGGCTAGATTTATCTTGCTTTTATTGTGGGTGAAAATGTAATTGGAGATGATCTGATTCATTGTAGTAAGAGGTGTCCAGGGGTGGTGGTCTCTGAGATGAGGAAATGCTATAATGGGCGTTAGTTGGATGGTTTTACAGTTCTAGATGAGCTGCTAGTATTCTCAGTATAAGTGGAGCTTTCACCTGGCATGGCTAGTCTCTAAGGCGTATGCCTTTTCTAGACTGGTTCAGACCTAATAGCATGTGTCTGGTTTGAAAATAAAGGCCTAGTATTTGAGTATCTTTCTCTAACTATAAAGTTAGTTCTTTATTATAGAACTTTAGGGAAATACAGAAATACAAAGGAATTTTGAAGTTACAGTAGAAAAACAGGTTTGTATGGCATGATTAGAAAGCCTGGCTATTTTAAACATCAACAGTGTAATGGTTTCATTAACCAATAAAATCTTCCATATAGTAAATGTTGTGGATTTGGGGTTATTTACTCTGGAAGCTTAATACACTATTTTCCATTTTTAAGACTTAATTTTGGCAGACTCTGAAGCTGTCAGATTGACATTGCCCTTGTAAAGAGGTGTGGTGTATGTCTTTTTTTGTTGTTAATTTTTTTTTTCCCCCGCTTAGATTCTTAACGGAAAACACCCAGCTTTAGACAGAACTTTGAGAACGTCTGACCTCACAGTTAGGTCTAATTGTACATGGTTCAGTTTTGTTACAAAGGCTATATGGTTAGCTTTCTTCTGCAGTTGAAATTCTTCATGTTGATGTCTCTTCTGTTTCATGTAATGTAATTGTATTTGATTAAAAAAACACAGAATGTTAGAGGAGATTGTGACAGTCTTTTGCGGTGTTCCTTTTGTTTTGCTGGGGTGGGAGAATCACCAGTACCTGGTTTGCAGTGACTCTTGTTCAAGACCAGAGACACTGGCCTACAGCAAAAATCTGAAACTAGTCATTGCCTGTTTAAAAACATTCAGTGGCTCTCCATTACCCTCTGGATCCAGGTAAACTTTCTGTGGTTTACCAGGCCCTTCTTGCTCTGGCCCCTGCTTGCTTCACACACCTACCCCTCAACGTCTTAGAAGCTCTCACTTGGTTGAACTGCTAGTTGCTGGAATTTCAATAGGTCTCTCTGACTCCTCTGGGATAGACTTCCTGCCCTTAATCCTATCCCTGACTCCTCCCTTCCCTTCTACCTCGTAAATCCTAGTAGACTATACTACCTTTTCCACCCCCACCCCAGTGCGCATTGCCGCTGCCTCTGTACCAGCCACACAGTGGGCTTTGTGCCCATTCATGTGCTCCCACAGGACCCATCTGTCACTCCCTCTACCACCCCATCACATAGGTGCCCCTCAGCAGAGGTATACATTCTTCCAGGGGCAGATTTTGCTTTGTTCACTCCCATTTCTCAGTGCCTGGCATGTGGTAGATACTCAAGGGTATGTTGAGTTGACTCAGGAGGCCCTGGGTACTGCAGTGGTTGTTGTTTTGTGCCCATCCTGTCTTGTCCTTGTACTAATAGGGTCACTCTCCTGCTGCATGTGTTCTGAACAACAGCACATATGGGTTTCGCAGGGGTTGGTTAAAGAGGCTAGATGGATGAATGAATACAGTGTATACTTTGGGGGACCATTACAATCAATGCAACCCAAGCTCTTGTTTTCTAAGGGTGGGTGAGGTTATAGGTTACCTTGTAGCTGTATCTAGATGTTCAAGATACACTTCACCTCTGAAAGGGGGACAAAGTGTGTTCAGTTTCACCTTTCCAAGGATTTTTGAGCCAGGCTTTTAGGGGGAAAATGTGGTTCTGTTGGCATGTTCAGATTTACCACTTCAGTTTTGGTAATGGTGACAGATAATTTCAGTGTTTTCTCATGACTTTCGTTAATTTTGAAATGCCCCACAGCTGCCTCTGGGAAACAATGTGCTATCGTGCATCTCTGCAAGTACCCGTGACCTGAAGCTCTATTTGGGGAAGTATCTGCAAAGGAGATTGGGAGACTTGGCTGAATCCTTGTAGATGTCCACGGGAGGCTTGCAGGGTGGAGTTGCAGGGGCTTGGTAATGGTGTCACACGCAGTGTGCTTGCATTTCTTCTTAAATGCCTTGCAGCGATCGTTGCATTTACACCTAGAAATGCTCATCTGACCTTTTCAACTACAGCCAGGCTGAACCAGGAGTAACCTTCCTCTTCCTCTTTCCCTCCCATACTTCTTCCCTCAGTGGGTAGGTGTTGCTTTTTGTTTTCAATCACAATGCAGCTGCTTTTATTTTTATTTTATTTTTTTAAATTTTTTTTCAACATTTATTTATTTTTGGGACAGAGAGAGACAGAGCATGAACGGGGGAGGGGCAGAGAGAGAGGGAGACACAGAATCGGAAACAGGCTCCAGGCTCTGAGCCATCAGCCCAGAGCCCGATACGGGGCTCGAACTCCCGGACCGCGAGATCGTGACCTGGCTGAAGTCGGACGCTTAACCGACTGCGCCACCCAGGCGCCCCAATGCAGCTGCTTTTAGATAGATTGAATTATTGTCAAAGCTGGTGAAGTCAGTGTTCACAGGTTCAGTGTGTTCTTGCTTGGTGGTGGTTGAAATTTTTTGACAGGGAAACTAATGCTCTGGAAAATGTTTCTAATCATCAGGATCTCAGAGTGGTGTTAACTTGCAAACTCTTCCTTCCCCAATATTGTCAAATTTTCTTATCTTTCATGGCTGTGAAACTCAAAGCTGTGAGTTTTATTTCAGTGTTCATTCCAGTAAATTACAAACCTTACTTTGCAGAGGTGTTCTCATTTAGGTGAGAAGAATGTTCAAAAAAGGCTAATTGTTTATTTATGGTTTATTTAGAAATAACCCACCCCCTTATTATTGGTCCCTAGCTCTAATGTATGGGGTACAGTTTAGTGATTAAAATTCATTATAATACTTATTTAATGATGGGAAATTTTCTGTGATTTCTTCCCCCCTTTGCCTTGTCAGTAAGGCACAAAATGGTATGTGAGGAGTACAGCCTGAAAAATAGGCATGATTCAACCTCCCAGTACTTCTCGGAGTACTGGCCTCCTGGGTGCCAGTGCTCTGAAGCACTCAGAAGCAGTGTAAGGGCTTCTCTAGCAGCTTCCCAAGCATTACACTGGACTTGCCGTCAGCTTGGCCCTGGCTTGCTGATGTAGCGAACTCAGCAGAGGAGCAGCCATTCCCTCTCCAGCACTTTCCAGTCCAGAGAGTGGTGAAGTGCAGGTGCAAGCAAGAAAGGAGGTTCAGCAGATTCTTGTAGGGGTTCCAGGGAGGGCTATGTCACCCTCTTTGTCTTGTTGAGTCTCTTCAAGGGAAATGATGTGCCCTCTTCACCCACAGTTTAATTAGCTTGTAGTTGGTTTTATAAGGCCAAGATGGGGAGAACGGGTTGCTCAGTTTGTCTATGTTGAGGTGGTACTGGGAGGTTTTTGTTTGTTTTTAATTTTCTTTTTTGTTTTTGTGGTGATTGAAAAGAAATGCCACTGATGTCTTAATTTTATAATTTGCATCTGCTGATAGATTGAAATGATCTAGGTGGTTTTTCCTCTATTCCTGTTATGCCCTGAGGCCCACCCACATTCCTTTCATGGAATACTGTTGGATGGATCAAATTTCCTAAGTCTTTAATCCCAAACCATGTGAAAGTAAAGACTTCATACAGTAAAGTTAATTAGAGATACTAGTTTATGGGCAATTCCAAATTCCAGTTTTTTTTTTTTTTGTTTTTTTTTTTTTTTAAGCAGTGTTGATTGACGGGATAATCTTCCATGCATCTGTTCCAGATCAGACCAGCCTCCTGGGGGTGCCAGGTGTGTGTCCAGGGTGATCTGGCTAATACCCTCCAGGGCATCTCAGGGCACCTCGGATCAAATGAGGCCACTTGGTACTGAGGAGCAGAGTTAGGATATTTAGCCAGACATTGGTCATGATTCAAAAAAGTTTTCCATAGAAGGAAAGAGGAAAGTGACAGAGTGAAAACAACATGGAAGTCTGTATGAGCTAAGGAAAGTTCTTCGAAATCTAGTACCTGCAGTAGATGAAACACTTCATGTGTTGCTTTCCTAAGCAAAGAGTCTTTTTTGTGCAGTTGGCTTTTTGTGACTGAATTAGAAAGGTTAAAATAGTCTTGAGAAAAATAATTTATTTGGTGTTTAATTATAGAAAGAGCTTCTCAACTTGTGACATTATTTTCATGTAAGTGGTGATTGTTTTTCTGTTATCCTAATATACCAACTCAAATACTAACTTTTATTCTATTGAGATTTTTGTTTTTGGTGGGTTTTTTTTTTCCTTTTTTTTTTTTTTTGGTCTTCACTAGACAGGCCTTAATTTATCTAAACAAAGACATTTGCTGAGAGTCAAAACATTGTGTCTCTGCTTCATTTAGGAGCTTCTGATTATAGAAACACTAAAATTTGAGGAGAAAAAAATTGGCTAGATGCTTTTAACATCTTTGCTAACCAGAGTACAATTTAAACATATACACCATAGTGGCGCCTGGGTGGCGCAGTCGGTTAATCGTCTGACTTCAGTGCAGGTCATGATCTTGCAGTTTGTGAGTTCAAGCCCACTCAGGATCAGTGCTGACAGCAGGGAGCTTGCTTGGGGTTCTCTCTCTCCTTCTCTCTCTTTTCCCCTCCCCCCCATACACTTTTCAAAATAAATAAATAAACATTAAAAAATACAGTAAAATATACACAACATTAAGTTACCAGTTTAACCATAAGTGTACAATCCAGTGGCATTAAGTGCATTCACAGTGTTGTGCAACCATTACCCTTATCCATTTCCAGAACTTACTATCCCAAACAGAAACTGTCTCTATTAAATAATACCTTCTCATTTCCCTTTACCTCTAGGCCCTAATAACCTCTATTCTTAGTGACTTAAAAATTACTTTTAAAAAATTTTTAAAGGAAAAGTTTATAGTGATCTACAAAAGCAGCTAGCTGTTTTTTATTATCCTGGTGTTAAAGTTATGAATTGGGACTGGAAAGATTTTAAAGTGCTGTTGTTATCTTGCTCCATCTCCAGTTTTTATTGTTATTGGGGCTTTCCCTCATCTGGTTGTCTGTCACTCAGCAAACATGGATGGTACCCCAGCCCTGGGCTCAGCACTTTTGGTCCTACTTTGCATTTAGAGGAGGCACCCTCTCAAGAAGAACCTTGGGAGGGAGTAACCCACTGTCAGGGAACAGGACTTTGCCCTGACTCCTCATCAATCATGGGTGCTTTTTTTTTTTTTTTTTTAATTTAAATTTTGTATTTTTTAAAATTAACTTTTAAAAAGATTTTATTTTTAAGTGATGTCTACACCCAGCGTGGGACTCAACCCTGAGATCGAGTCGCATGCTCCACCTACTGAACTACCCAGGCGCCCCTTTGTGTGTGTGTGTGTGTGTGTGTGTGTGTGTGTGTTGCAAGCATTTAATTTCCTTGATGGCATTTTGAATAGATCACAATTTAAGAAAGGTTGAAAAAACCCAAAAGATTGAAAAAATTAATTAACAATTCTTATTTACCAGCATTGCTCTATTTCCAAAGCAGATTGTGTTGCTGTGATAACAGCTAATATTCATGCAGCACTTACTGTGGGGTTAGGTACTGTTGGGAGGGATCTGCTTGTATTTTCTTATTTTTAAATTTTTTTTTTTTCAACGTTTATTTATTTTTGGGACAGAGAGAGACAGAGCATGAACGGGGGATGGGCAGAGAGAGAGGGAGACACAGAATCGGAAACAGGCTCCAGGCTCTGAGCCATCAGCCCAGAGCCTGACGCGGGGCTCAAACTCACGGACCGCGAGATCGTGACCTGGCTGAAGTCGGACGCTTAACCGACTGCGCCACCCAGGCGCCCTGTATTTTATTTAACCCTTAGCACCATCCTGTGGGGTCAGTACTGCTGTAATGCATTGCTATGCAGGTTTAGGCTCAGAGAGGTTATATAACTTGCCAGCTTTCCAACGCAGGCCGCGGGTGGAGCGGGGCGGGGGGTGGATTTGAATGCAGGCCTGTCCTCAGAGCATAAGTGCAGGCTGCACAGCCTGGGGAGGGTGGGGTATAAGTCAATTTATGATCAGTTTTGTCTTTATTTTGTTGTGGGCGTTTTCCTCCTTGTTTTCTGCACTCCTGTTCCTTCAGTGAGAGCAGTCACGGCTGCCCTGTCACCACGGCAAATTCCCGGGATGCCAGGCCTAAGGGAGTGTTTCCAGGGTAGCAGACTCCCTGCCTTGGAAGAGAAATGGTGATGGGAGGGGGCAGCCTGTGGCCTATCCAGGGAACCCTGGTAGGTTGCCCCTGTGCTTATAGCACAGCCATCTGGGCTCCCCTCTTCTCCCTCCCTTTGCTCCTGTCCCAGTCTGGAATCAGTCTCTTTGTACTTCTTTTATAACCTCTACTTAAAAATAGTCTGACAAGCGCAGTCATAGTGGATTTTTTTTCTTTTTTAAACAAACGTATTGATCACCTGCTGTATACTAGGCAATGTGCCATATATATCAGTGGGATGAGACAGCACTTGGGAAGTTGGTGAAGGGCCCCTGACTCAATCTGCAAGTGGGGACCGTAGTCCAGGCTGTGATTTTTAAGCTACAGCCTGAAGGATAAATGGAAGTTAATCTAGAGGAAGATGGGGGCAGAGGCGTGGCAAGAGGGGCATTCCTCCCTGACTCAGAACCTGAGTGTTGGGGAAAGGAGGCAAACTGGGGAGGAGAGCAGGACCCTGCTAGGCAAGCCTGGTGGGTGCCATTTCTGGCTCCCCTCCAGGAGCTGACTGCAGAAGGGGGGTGGGGAGGGGACAGGGGAACAATAGGAACAGTTCTGTATTTTCATAATCTGCTCTGGCTGCTTAGTGCTGACATTTCTTCGTGTTTTCCTCCTAAGCTATTTGAAGGCACGTACTTTGTCATTTATCACCTGTGAGATGATCTGTCTTATTCCATGGTGGTAGCTACATGGTACTGTCTTTTACTGTGTGCCTGGTACATTTCAAAACACTTTTTGTGGGAACTCCTAGCAACCCTTTGCCATCTCCATGTCTCGGAGGAAGAAATGAGGTGTAGGTGTCAAAGACACCTTGAGGGTCACAGTAAGTGGTAGAACAGGGATTTGAACATAGGCAATCTGAGGGTACCTCACATGCGACTGGTGCAGAAAAGTCCTGCCATTTGAAGGATCATTTTTCCCACAGCCTTGACGCTGTAGGAGATGCTCCGTAAACTTTGTGGGATTTGTTTTGGGGGTGCCCAGGTTTTCATAAACTCTAATGGAGTATGACATGCTTACAGTGAAGTGCACAAGGTTTGAATGCACAAATTTATGCTGCATGAACTTACAAATGAATTCACCAGTGTCATCATCACCCTGCTCAAGCTACATGCTATTGTCATCATTTCCTTCACCAACCTCCCCTGTCCTCTGTTCTAGTCCTCACACCCCAGAAAATAACCTTGCGCTGACTTCTGTCACTGTAGATTTGTTTTGCTTATTTTTAAACTTCCCATAAGTGGTTTTATACGGAACGTTTTTACTGCGTGTCTGGATTCTTTGCTTTGATATCCTAGTTTGTATATTTACTGATATTAAACAGTATCTCCGTTGTTGCATATAGAGGTAGGGTTTTTTAAAGCTGTGCAGTATCCCCATTTTGTGTGTCTGTGGAACTGTTCTGGCGTGTGCCCTCTGGGTCACCCCACCCCTTCCCTCAGCGGTGCTCACTGGGCAGTGGGAAAGGAGGGTGGCACACCAGAGGATGCGAGGCCCTGCGGGACGTGGCTCCCAGTCATTGGAGGCTCCGGCCACCTTACTAGCTAAGTTACATTGCGTTCAGAGCCTGTGAACCTTGGTGGGCTTACTACCTTCTTTAGCGTACCTCTATCCTACTGCTGTTGTAGGTGTAAAATGAGAGCATGCACATCAGAGTGTTTTGATAATTTGTGAACTAATATTCCTGTGGAATGTGGTATTTAGATTATTAGTACCCCCATACTTCCTATTGTTTTCCAAAATATATTTCAGAATCAAAACTTTTCTTCGTAAGATGGTGCTATCAAAATAACATCTGGAAAGCTGAGGGGGGAGGCGATTGAGGCCCCAAGCCCTGAGCTGTCTGGAGGCCTTAAGTTGGGGAGCTCTGCATCCTGGCTTTTTAGGGCCTGTGTTTCTCTGGCAGTTTGGGATGCCTGGGAACCTGGCCGATTTCCTAGGGTTTGGTGAGTCAGGAGTAAGCCAGCCTGTGTGGTGGCGTAAAAATAAAAGGAGAGCAAGAGGCAAACATGTTCCCTAAAAGAGATGCATTTTTCCTTGTAGGTCGGTTGTAGGGCTCTTTCCGTCATTTCTTGAAATAGGAGCCGACGTGTGCCTTTTCCTAGTTTTCTGTCTTTAGCACTGTGGGCAGCAGACAGTCAAAGCTTGCTTCTCTGTTTTGTGACTTCTGACCCTGTTTCAAGGGAGTGTGGATTCCAGAGGGTGGGCTTTGATGGCTGAGACACCAGTGCCACTCCTGTTTAGCTGCTGGTCTAAAGAACAGAAGCCAAAACATGAATGTCTTTGAAATTGACTGACTTTGCAGGTTTGCGGTTCCTGAATGATGAAGGACAGCTCCAGCTTGTGAGCCAGGACCAGTCTGTGGGAGGCCGGTAGTTTTCTGTCTGCAGGGGACTCCTCAAGTGACCTGTACTCTTTCTGTTGCCTCTGGATCTTTCTCTCTAGCAATAGAAATGGGACTTTTTGAAGGTTGAAGGAACATGCTTTTCACCAGGGCACGGTTGTGGTTTTATTGTCCCAGTGTGAAGGCTTTTGGTATAATGGAAGGGGGGCAAGGAGGACAGTTGGTATAATTCAGGGACTCAGCCAGCATTGTAAATAAGTTAAAGTAAGCCTTCTTGAACCCAGGAAAGCCCTTACTACTTTTGCTGAGGAGGTGTGGCCATAAGCCAAGACTGTTGGAGTCTTTTGGTCTGTCTCAGTCCCCCTCCCAAAGTACTTTGAATGCCTTCCCATTCTTTTTCAGGTAAGAGAGATTAGCACTAATGACTTTAATCCTTTATTTGGTTCGCTCTTGCTTGGCCCAGAGCCCTGTAGCTCTGGGTCATTGGGATTTCTGTTGGGTGATGTGAAAAGGCAATTGGAATTCACTTGTTAGCCCACAGATGAAAACCATTAGGCTTTGCCACACAGCACTGCCACAGTGTATTCTTTCTCTAGTTCTCACTTTCCTGTGGGTCCCACTGCTCACCTTTTTTGTTTTTATGGTCTCAATTTTATGTGTTGCAGAACAGCATTCTCCGCTAGGCCATCTGTGTGGATTATCCCTCCTTTCAGTTTTATTCATAAACTCCTTTGTTTTTCCACCCCAAGGTTCTTTGAGTGAACTTGATATAATGGAGAGAGATTTGGAAACCAGATAGGGTTGCCAGATTTGGCAAATAAAAACAGGATGAGGAACCATATTTGAATTTCAGATAAACAATGAATACTTTTTTAGTATATGTATGTTCCAAGTGTTGCATGGAACTAGGTATACTAAGAAATTATATGAAATGCAGATTTAATGATGCATCCTGTATTTTATCCAGCAGTCTTAAAACCAATAGGACTTAAAAATATCTCCATTTTGCTTCTTCCTGGTTCTGTGATCATTTGGCCTTTTATCTGACCCCAAAGACAACATGCCTTCTTCAAAAACAGATCATATTATCTTAGCTCTCAGGTTTGCCTCATGAATGAGGTGACTTCTGAAAGCCCTCAGGACACAGGCAGCACGTGACTTCCTTTTCCCTCTTTGTCCACTTATTATGGATTGGCCCATTTTCTTTTTCTTTCACAAAGCCAACCCAGTGTCCTTTCCTTAGTGTGGCTTGTCGGGGTTTTCAGGACCTCAGCCCTTCTTCTTCCTCAACTACTCTGTTTGCTTTCATTTTTTCTGCCCTTCCACCACCCACGTATTTATTTGTTCCTCTCTGGAAGCCACCTTTGTGTGCCTCAGGTGTCCCTTCTCTTTGGCCATGTGTTACCAACCCTCTCATTTCATTTCTCCTTTCCTTCTCACACTTAGATGGCATGGGAAGAATGGGGCCTCTTGGCTTCTCACAGTTCCTGGGGCCAGGCGACGATCGCGTATTATTTTGGGGCCTCAGTCTTCTCCTGTTCCCTGGGAAGGCTTGTTTAGGATTCAGGGATGACTCACTGGCAGCCTGCGTGTGGCCCACAGCGAGTGGTTTAGCTTTGGAGATTTAGAAGACTTCTGAAAGAGAATGTGGTGGGACAGGCACGGATGCTCTGGTTGTCTTGGGCATCGCTTCTGCTGCTTCTCACGCCTACAGCAGCTGCACTTGCTTATTTCCTTCCTGTTCCGAAGGCACTTGGATTGGAGACCCTGGAGCTATGCTGTGGATAGTGACTGATGGCACTGTGCGCCTGTTTAATTGAGTTAGCTCCGGAAACAAAGCCACAGGGCACAATCGTGCCACTTTACAGGCTGAGGGAGCTGAGGTCTGGGGTCAATCAGCTCGTAGGTGGTGGGGCCAGGACTTGGCAGCCTGCCCCTGGAGCCCCTGCTCTTAGCCACTGGGTTGTATTCCTGCAGCTATCAGGGTCTGTGAAATTTCTTGTAGGAGCTGGGAACATAGCACAGTTTTGTTTTTTAAATTCATAACCTTAGTCCTTGGCCTGTTGTCTGGGAAGTTGCTGTAATTCATGGGTGGTGAATCCGTAGAATCAGTTTCCTCTCAAAAGCATCCTTCTTTCTGTCCCTTAAAGATGTTTCTGAGAGTTTTCTTGTGACCTTCTTCTAACTTTTAAAAGATTATGAGGTATCCTTGGTGTTTATTTAACTCAGCCGATTTTGGATATCTACCAAGTGCTGGCTCTATGCTTGAGACGTCCTTTTAGGAGCACGGCGGGGTATGATGAATAACTGAGTGCCTGGCCCTGAGCGAAGGGCATTGGAAGCCCAAGCAGACCTGGGGCCTGCTGTGAAGAGGCTGAGAGGCTGGTGGGAGAGACTGGTGAGAAAGCAGCGACCATGGCACAGTTGAAGGAAGATGGCGAGTCACCCATGCAGGGCTCACACAGTAAAGAGGAAACTGTGTGGAACGAGAGGAAGCGGATGTAATCCAGGGCCTGGTTGCCCCAGTAGGGGAACTGTAGAGAAGACCACTCCTTGGGGGTGCAGAGAGTTTGGAACAGCAGGATATCACTCCCATTCTCCTCTGGAGGACAGAGGGAGGAGGAAGTGTTATCAACCCAGGGGCAGGGGGCACCAAGAGAAAGCTGGAGCCAGCTGGGCCTTGAGACAGGAATGCTGCCTAGGGTGGATAAGAAGGGGAAGAACACCCCGATTCTCCCTTCTCCCAGCCTCCGGTCTCTTGCCAGTACCTCTGCCTGGCTACACCCAGGGGCAGTTAGCTGGCTTCAGGCGACTGGGAGTTTCAGCCTTCAGAGGTCACCCTGTGCAGAGTGGGAGGAGGGCAGTGGGGATCTGGGGCCAGTCAGACCTGGGACTGGCTCAGGAAGAAATGAAAATGGAATGGCTATGTTTGGCCTGGGCTGTCGTCGAACACTTCACAGATGACAGCGTGTTGGCGGACTTGTAGGTTTTTATTTCCCCAGGAGGATGTGAGTGAAGGACATGCCAGGGAGATCTGCATGGACAGAGGCATGGCCGCTGGAAACCACAGGCTCCGCTTGTAGCAGCTCCTCCAGCTCTGAATGGCTGAATTGACACTTGCGGCCTTTCCTGTGTGTCTTTCTTGAGCCTCAGAAGCCCCTCTCCTAGAATGCTTTCTTGTGTGTCCATGTCGTCCTTTATGGCTGACATGAATTTTCTCACAGAGGAGAGACAGGTGGGGAGCTGACACCTTGAATATCCTCAAGACCAGCCGCTTCTGATAGAGCATGCGGCATTCAACAGTGGGAAACAGCTCGGGATGCCTGGCCAGCACCAGAAAAGGAGTTCACGGCCAGTGGCAGTCCTGTCACGGGCCCCAGGGCTCTGATGAGGAGGCTGATGCCTTGGGAGGAAAAATAGCTGCTCAAGTTAGTGGCTTAGTGGCCTTGTCTCCCTGCTGAATGTCTGGCACTTGATCATGCTGTTAGAATCCATTTCTCACATTCTCCTGCTGTGAAATTTGTTTTTATGATGTTAGAGGATTTTGTTTAAACTTTTATTATGGAAAATTTTAAGCATACACAGAAGGAAAGTGAATTTGCAAACCATCCAGCTTGACCAATTATCAACATGTGGTCAGTCTTGAGATTGTTTCACCTATAAATAGTTGAGTTTGCATCGCTGATAAGGATTTATAACCACATACCATTATGTATCACATCTAAGAAAAAAAAGTATTTCCTGTAGTAAATTTGTGTTTGAAAGGTAAACAGGAGAGACTTTTCTGGAATCAAATGTGTTATCCTTGCTTCTCTGCTTTAAGCCTTTACCCCTGTGCCTTGAGCCTGCTAGCCCTAGATCTAAATCTCTTCCTGCTAAGTGTGCTGGCAGCTGGTATTGGGACCTTTTACCTGTTGCTCTGCTTCTTGGTGCTTAGTCCCCAAGCATCCCAATCATGTGTTCTGCTCTCAGGAAGGTATGCAGTCTGGCTTCCCAGCCCTCATGTTGCCCAGTGGTGTGGACTTCTGGTCACTGTCTGGTGTGTGTGCAGCAAGAATCACAGCTTTTGCAGGTCTGCTGCAAGGAGGTATGAAGTGAGGCGTCCTTTGCAGTCTTCCCTGGCTTTTCGCTAGGAAGTGTCTGATGAGCTTTCTGGAGAAATCATGCCTTAGGAAGATGGGCTGGCATCTAGGGCTTCTAGAAAGTCTGGTGTAGTGTCTTATGTGAAGCCACGCAGGGCTGGAGAGCACCAGACAGGAAGCTGTGGGCAGTGTGTGCAGACAGATGTCTTCTGGACAGGTAGAAAAATGAGCATCTTTGCCCAGAGTCTGCAGCTCTGAAATCTGCAGCTTGTGCAGCAGATACAGAATGGTGTTAACATGGTTATTTCATTTGAGCCTCACAGGAAGTCTGTGTGTGTAAGAGGGTGGTGGTGGTGGGGTAGTGGGAGTCTCAACTTAAAAATAAAGAATCAGGTGAAATGTGATTAAATTATTGGCCGTGCAGCAGTGCTGACAAATGGGATGGGCGGATAGCAGGGTAGATGGCCTGGGTTGTTAGCTCCTTGGCTGAAGTTTGGTGAAGGGAGTGAGTCTCCTTTTACCAGAAGTTATCCAAATGTGTGCTGGGCTCTGCAGGAGGGCCACTCCATGTGATAAGAGGCC
Source organism: Felis catus (assembly GCF_018350175.1). Taxonomy (NCBI): domain Eukaryota; kingdom Metazoa; phylum Chordata; class Mammalia; order Carnivora; family Felidae; genus Felis; species Felis catus. The sequence continues at coordinate 21,729,598 of NC_058378.1, read as the reverse complement.
TCAGTGGGGGCTGGTGCAGGGTGGCCAAGCCCTGGGCATAGAAAAAGAAGTGTGTGGAGTCCTGGCTGTTGAAATCACCTCCATGGGATGGTCTAGACAATTTTACCTTGCTCTTAATTTGCCTAAGTCAGCTAGTGTTTGAAGTGGGCTGCTGACCTGGGGGCTTGGGACTTCGTTTATTTTCAGAGCAGTGGCTCTTTGTTGGGATGCTCATCTGACCTCTCTAACTAGTAGCCTCTCACCTTCCAGTCTGTGGATGCCAGACTTTCCTCTCCATCCAAATCACCTGGAGAATTTTAAAAGTCGTGATACCCAGGGTCCCATACTTCAGTGTCTGAGGATAGGAGCCGGGCCTTAGTAATTTTAAAGATTCCCAGGTAATTCCAAAATTACCAGCAACAAAGTTTGGGAATCATTGGTGTATACAATTGTGAGTAGATATTAATTTCACCTAAGGTTTGAAAAAGATGCTGCCATTAAAAATGTTCTTTTTCTCCCTCTGTTTTTTTTTTTTTTTTTTAGTGCTTATTTATTTTAGAGAGAGACAGAGACAGAATGCGAGTGGGTTAGAGGCAGAGAGAGAGGGAGACACAGAATCCAAAGCAGGCTCCAGGCTCTGAGCTGTCAGCACAGAGCCCGACGCGGGACTCAAACTCACGAGCTGTGAGATCATGACCTGAGCTGAAGTTGGTTGCTCAACCGACTGAGCCACCCAGGTGCCCCTTCCCTGTTCTTTTTTTCGGCTTTCTTGAGACCTAATTGACAGAAAGCATTGTGTAAGTTTAAGGTGTACCTGTTGATTTGGTAGACTTCTAAATCGTTACCACCATGGCTTTAGCTAATGTCTGTATCACGTCACATAATTACCTAAAAAATTCTAATTTTTTAATTGGCATTTTTTTTTTAATAGAAAGGCATCTCATGATATGCGCTCCCCTTCCCTTTTACACAAAAGGTGGTACAGATGTTCTTTTGTTCTGTGCCTTTTCTCTCTTCTACCTAACTATATGTTGGAGAATTTTCCGTAACAGTACATTCATTAACTTCTTCATTCTTTCTTACAGTTGCATTGTCATTCATTGTCTGGCTGTCTCTTACCATTGGGTATCCAGTTTGTTTTCAGTCTTTGGTCTCATGTTGTTACAGTAACCTTGAACATGGATCATTTTGCATATGGGTGAATGTATCTAAGAGGATACACTGCATTTGCTAATGCTTGTCTAGTGCATCTTACGTACCAGCCACTCTCTTAAGCCTTTTCCTTAAATTGGCTCAGTCCTCAAATTAGGCCTGTGAAGTAGCCAGTATTGTCTCCATTTTACAGATGAGGAAACTGAGGCTCACCAAGGATTAGGTAACTTGTCTGAAGTCCTAAACCAGAGAGGGGCAGAGCCAGAAATCACACCTGTGCAAAATGACTCCACTTTACAGTACTGAATTCCTGGGTAAATTCCCAGAAGTGATGTTGCTGCTTCAGATGTGCTGTCGATGTGTAATAGAACAGATGTAGCCAAATCACCCTTGATAGCGCTTGTACTCATTTACACTTCCATTAGTAGGATATGAGTGAGATAATGGTGGCCCCATACCATGCTTTTATCAAACCTGGATTTTGCTGGTCTGGGGAAAAATAGCATCTTGGTGTAGTTTGCATTTCTCTCAAGGGGATGGGTAAGCATATGTGTTTCTTTTTCTGCAAATGCCCACTTCACAGTTTTTAATTGTCTACTGGGGTGTTGGTCTTTCCCTTGGCCATTTTCTTAGCACTCCATATATTACAGGGACTTGCCCTTTTTTCTAGTAGTCAAAGTAGGAAAAAAATTTCCCATTTTCATTTATCTTTTGACTTGGCTTTTGGTATTGGGTCTTTTTTTGTTTTTGTTTGCCACAGTGAAGTTTCTTTATGCTTTCTTAATGTCATAATGTACAGGAAATATTATTACCTTTATGCTTTCTTAATGTCATAATCTACAGGAAATATTATTACCATATTAGGTAAAGCTTTGCTGTGTATTTACTCCTTTGGAAAAAAGTGTAGGGTGGCTACTACTGTGTTTTTATTGAAATGATAACATAGTGCATTTAAGAGAGATTCATGGGCGCCTGGCTGGCTCAGTCAGGAGAGTGTGCAACTTTTGATCTCAGAGTTGTAAGTTAGAGCCCCACGTGGTGTAGAGATTACTTAAAAAATTAAAATCTTAGAGATTCGGAAGAAATCCTAGAGGTAACAATGCTAGGTATTCTTTCAGATTGCTTTCAATGACTTGAATTCATGGCTGAATATTAGGGGCACATCTCCTGGTATCCTTTTTCTCCCTTGTCTTTCTTTATACTATCACTTCATTTGTTGTCTACGATCTTGAATTACCATAAGTCTCCTGTGATGAATTGATCAGTTACTGAATTGTTTGCATTTTGGGTATTATGAGGGTAGCCTTTCCTCTCTCCAGAACCTTCTTAAATGGACTTGTTTAATTGTCATTATTTCTCTCTCCTGGTTAGTTTCAGACTCTTTATCTGGTGGTTTTATTTTACTTTGCAGTATTTTCCATTTCCCCTGCTTAAAGATAGGTTGAAAGCTCTGGACCTTAAATTGAATTTAACGTTCTTTCACCTTTAGCCAGTCATCTTTGTTCATCTCATAAGTAATTCTGAGGAGATTCTGTGTGCCAGGTACTGTGATAGGGTCTAGGGGACATTCCCTGCCTCTTGGGGCTTGTGTTCTAGCTGGGTGTGGGGTGGGGGTGAGGCAGAAGGGGATAGACATCAGACAACTAATTTCACATTGCACAGTTAAAATTGTGATAGATGCCTTGAAAGATAATGCAGGGGCACCTGGGTGGCTTAAGTTGGTCGAGTATCTGACTCCTGACTTGGACTCAAGTCATGATCTCGCAGTTTGTGAGTTCGAACCCCACATCAGGCTCTGAAGACCGTGCAGAGCCTACTTGGGATTTTCTCTTTCCCTTGCTCTGTCTTTCCCCTGCTCGCACACGTGCTCTCTTCTCTTGCTCTTTCTCAAAAATAAATGAATAAACTTAAAAACAACAAAAAAAGAAACATGCATATGGTTTTCAGAGGATACAATCAGGAACTCGACTAGTTTAGGGCAGCCAGGGAGACCTTTTCTGTGGTGACATTTGGGCTGCCATTATATGAATGATAAATAAAAGTCAACCATGGAGAGGATTGGTAAAAACATGTTCTGGGCCAAGGGAACAGGCCATGCAAAAATCCTGATGGCCACAGAAGCATGGTAAGTTTGAGGAACTGAGAGATTGTGGTCAGGGTGCGATCTGGATGTGGCCTGAGGAAGGATCTGGAAGTAGGTGGGGCAGATTTTGACAGTGTTCATAGTCTGTCTTCTGATGCTACTGTGAATAAAACCTGAACCAGTGGTGAAATATGTAAGGCATCCATTTGAAGGGAAGAGACTTCTTTAGCTTTAGCTCTTGCCGTCTTCAAATTTTGGAGCTGAGAATACCTTAAATGCCATTTACTGCTAGTCTAATGCTTATTTTTTACAAATGATAGACCAGGGAAATGACTTATCCAAGTCCACAATGGAAGCCAGTAGTAGTGTCTGTCAGAACTTCAACCCAGGTCTCTTGGTTTGTAAACTGTTCTTCGTACTCTACACTTCCTCTTCTTTCAGAAAACACATGTTCTGACTAAAAACTGAAATGTGTTGTGATGGGTGGTTTTATCCTGATCTGTATGAAAAATCTTATGAGGATATACAAATTAAATCAGTTGAGAATTTTGTTGAATAACATGTATTAAAAATGTCACACCGAAGAGGAGACTGTCTTCTAGAATGTGGGCTCTGCCAAGGCCACGTCCATGCTTCTCATCCTGCAGCTTCAGGACAACATTTAGTATCTAGAGCATCTACTTCAAGGAGCAGTGCTGGCATACGTGCTTTTAAGTTAGGAATAGTCTTTGTTCCAGTGACTATGCCATTCTAGAACTTTCTTCAGATGAATTAATTTGGTTTGCAAAAATACCATTTTAATCCATTCCTTTTTAGTTTTTCATTAGGATGTGTTTTTGCCAGTAGTCTTCATGTTTTAGTATCCAAATATGGCAAAAAGATTTACTGCTTGTTCAGCAAACTTTCTGACTTGGTTGGAGGATTAGAGAAGGAATGAAGGTGGAGAATCTGTAGATACAGGACTAAATGTATCCAAAATGGATTTTTCCCTTCTGCCCTGGGTCACATTTTATTCTGTGCTCATTCTAGATGAAAGGTGAGTAGCCTGTTTTGTGCTTTCCTTGTACAAGGGAAGAAAAAAAGGCGGAGATGGCAGAGGGTATGTTCTCAGATCTGTTAGAATCTTAGATCCTTAGGTGGTAGACTCTTCACATGTCCTCAGTGGGATTTCTTAGAATCTTAGAAATGTGTCGAGGATCCCTTTAAACTGTACACTGAAGGAGTCAGAGACTTTAGGCATTCCTTATTGGAGCCTGTGCATTTTTGTGTTCTAGCTGTCTCTGAAATGTCTCCTGTGCATATTTCAGACTTTGACTGCTTATGTTGGGGATGGAAAGAGAGCCTGGATGAAAAGGTGGATTCGCTTGTACTACCAGTGAGGTAGGCCAGAGGCTGGGGCCAGAGTGGAGGTTAAAGGTGAGTGGGGAGGATCAGTTAATATTAGAGTCTTGGGCTGGGTCTCAGTAAGGGTCAGATGTAGGAAAATTCCCTTCCTTATGCAAGGATTAGTGCCTGGGGAGAGGAATGGAGAAGAATTGGGTTATTTAGGGTGTGGTCTGGGTCTGCAGAGGGCACCAGGAACCCCACCCCACAGGGCTTGCTTATATAGCAAGTTTGTAAGGTAGAGAGCTCTTCTGTGTTTCCTGCTCACGGCTGTTCTGTCTCTTTGCACTTGGTGGGTTTAAGTTTGTAGATGACGATAAGCAGGAACATCCTACTGGCATTTCCCCCAAAATGCGTCCTGTGTTCTTTCTTTATTCAGTCATTAAATAATACTAATTGCTCATCACTTGTCCCCAACCACTGAGCCTGCTTGCTGTTACTTTGTGGAGATCACCTGAGACTTCTGTTCCTCCAACATAAAATGCATACGTTGATCCGTGTTAAAACTGAAAGACCTAGTTTTATGTTTTTTGGAAAGGTAGGTTTAAAACATGTAATTGGTGCATGTGGAATTCAAGCCATATTAAAATGAAAGGTAGTTTCTTTAAAAAAAAAATTAAAAAAAATTTTTAAATGTTTTATTCATTTTTTGAGAGAGAGACACAGAGCATGAGCTGGGGAGGGGCAGAGAGAGAGGGAGACACACAGTCTGAAGCAGGCTCCAGGCTGTCAGCACAGAGCCCGACCCCGGGCTTGAACTCGCGAACCGTGAGATCATGACCTGAGCTGAAGTCGGATGCTTAACTGACTGAGCCACCCAGGCGCCCCATAGTAGGTAGTTTCTTATCCTTGACCCTGGTTTGTCTTCATAGATGTAACTACTGTTAATCTTTTCTTAGTTAAGTGTTTTTCTGGATATCGTTTATGCACATAGTTTATGTGGGGCTATATTGGCTGAGCCCTTAAGAAAACATACAGCGGTGGGAACACATTGCATGTGTTCTTTTCTATCCTGCTTTTTCACCTAATGACATACCTCTCATTCTTTCAAACTGTTTTTGGAGTAGCACTAAAGACCTATCTTTGGCTAGCATAGATCACTCCCTTGGGTCATATAAGAAGGTGACAGTCTTTGTAAAATGGTAGGAAGTATTATGATTTTTCAAAGTATGGGGCTCTCTGTTGAGGATTTTGAACTCTAACAACAGTACATGAAACTTTCTGGCATGTATTGTGTTCAGAGTCTATAGATCTGTTTTCTTAAGACAGGCTTTCCATTCCAGTCACCATCAGTTCACATGATAGGTCCTAGCCCACGTTCTCAAATCTGTTTTAGAAGTTTAAGAGTAAAATGGATTTCCCCATGAAACACACAATCAATTGAGTTCACTCCACTTTCTGTAAGTAGAACCAATAAAAGGAACACAGGCTTTTAATACAGTCTCGTTGGACAAGATTTATAATTTGAGCAACCTTGCAATGAAATGTACTGGTTAGATTTTTCCTATCATTCACCCGTGCTTCCATGAGTTCAGTTGATAGAATAGGGAAGAGTGAAGAGAAGAAAAGGGGAGCTGGGTTTCTAAATACAGAGCCTCGGGAAGGAGGTGACGGCTCCCACCAAGGCTGGTGTTGTTTCCAGTTTCACTCCTGGTACTTGTGTCATCTGCTACACCTGAGTGCATCTTAGTGTTTGACCCTTTCATCCTCTGCAGGGTATTGATGCCATTGTCTCACCTGGAAGTCACAAAAGGGGAGTTTATTTCCTTTCCTAGTTCCTTGTCCCCACCTTCCAGTATCACTTTGGACTTGCTGTACTTTTAGTCTTTTGCAGGACTGATAATGCTGTGTGGCTGTTGCAAAGACACGTGGTGTTTAACTCAAAGACTAGGTGCTGAGGGGAGTTGTTAATACAGAGTAAGGAGATGAGAGAGTGGGCAGTGAACTCAACTGCTTACTTAAAAGTTGATGGGACCCTTTAGAATCCCTGTTACTGTGCTTTGGGAGTAACAATATATCCTCTTTTTTTCTTTTTCCTTCTGAATTAAAATTTTTTTTTTTTCAGTTAAAATGTAGACAGATCAATGAGTACCCTTATACTCCTCACTTAACTTAAATTCACCAGTTTTTGGTGTCCTACAACTCCCACATCACACAAACCTCTCCCTCCCCCTCCTCCCCCCACCCCCTTTTGCCCAACCATCTGAGAGTAGGTTTCAGATATCAGGTCACTCCATTCCTGAGTATTCAGTGTGTATCTCAGGAACAGGGACATGGGAGGGCACATATTTTTGAGTGCTATCTGCCCTGTCACAGTGTTGCTTTTATGAGGACTCACGTAAGAAACTATTTTCTCATGTCTTATTACCAAGTAAAGTTCTTCAGTTTTGGGGCAGCAAAAACTACTAGGCATCTAGGACACTCAGAGCTAAAATTTCAAAATGTAAAAAGACCTGTTGATGAGCACCTGTGTAACTTTTAGTTTTATTTGGCTGTTAGACTTTCTCTTTTTCCCCTCCGGCCATCCATGCTTCCTTCCCTTTTAAAATCTTACATATTTATGCGAAGAACCCCAGTAAATTTTGGAGTAAATCAGTGTATAAAAAGAAGCTCAGAGTGACTCTGCAGTTGCAGTAGACCTCAGCTGGCCCCGAAGAGAGGAATGGGTCAGAGTTGTCTGACCTCGTTTTGCCCTTCTGGGACACCCAGACAGAGCAGGCGGAATTTCCCCCACGTGAAGCCCCAATACTTTCCTTTTTCTTTTGAATATGCTGCCTTGATGTTCATCTTAAAAGCATTTCATCTGTAGTCTTCCAGGCCGTGCTGCACTTGGGTGCACGCCTACCCCTCACAGAGGGCCCTGGCCTCACATTCTCTTAAGGGCAGCTCTGCCTCTCTGACCCAATGTGACCCTCAGTACCAGGGGCCGTGGACATTGCTGGGAGGCAAGCACCCCTTAAAATGGTTGTGTCTGTGAGAACAAAGGGAAGACCACAGAAAGGTATTGCTTGAATGGTACAGAACTGTTGGAGTGTTGAGGACAGAATTCGTGCTCTCTGAAATGGTAGGTGTTGTGAGAAGTAGTGAGGAGAGAAGGCACGGGTGACTGGAAGAGCCTCGTGAGACCTGAATGGGCCTAGAAGGCGAGAATGGGCAAGGAGGGGATAGTTAAAGGGAGGGCAGAAGCGGTCATCCGGACGTTGATCTGCTCTGTGCCATCCCCTCTGGTCATGTCAGAGATGACCACTCCTCCCCAAGTTGTACAGAGATGATGCTGGGCAAAGCCTGGTAGGCAGGACATCCGTCTGGTTGAATTACCATGTACTGTGCACCAGGTGCAGCATCCTCTCCTGTGCCCTCAGAAGAACCCTATGGAGTGTAATCATTTATCCTCATTTACAGCTGGACAAAGAGGCTTGGAGAGGTTGAGAACCTGGCCCACATGGTGGGTATGTGCTACCTCTAGAGTCTCAGTTAAGTGGATGCTGCTCTCTGACATGCTGACACTTCATCCTCCCCCCGCCCCCCCTGCTTTTTTTTGAAACTTTTTGAATCCTAACTTGTTTAGTATGCATGTATGCTAAATGTAAGCTTGGTAAATTTCCACAGGTTGAAGGCACTTGTATAACTTGTGCCCAGATCAAGAAACAACATAACACCCAGGACCCTGCTTTGCTCCCTGCAGTCACCATCCCTACAAGACTAACCCGTGTTCTGAGTTTGAATTCTGTTTAGATGGACTCCTACAGTATGTGTTCCTTAGTGTTTGAGTCCTTTCCCCCAGCATTAATGTCTGTGAGATTCATCTATGCTGTTGATATCTTCTTTTCTGAAATGAGGTCTCAGGATCTAGAGTATCTAGAAAAACCACTTATGCTACAGGGGTATACAATACCGTGTGTGTGTAGTTTCAAAACTTGAAGATTTGGAAAATGTAGTCTGTGAGGTGTCGTCCCAGTTTGCTTTGCCTTGAACTTGAGAAGAAAAAGCTGTCTGAATTTTCAGAGTCCTTGATAGGAAAGATTCTGTTGTTAATAATGAAATGCATTTCTGTATTTTTAAAAGAATGGCGTAAAACTCTTGATGGGATTAATGACTCTGCCAGACACATTTTGTCTTGTGGATATAATGTGCTTTTATGCAGTAGCTAGGATTCTGAAAAGTTTGTTAATGAAGTTAAATTTGGTGTTACCAAGATGTAAGCGTAGGTGGGAAAAGAAATTAGAAATTTGCAAAATGGAATTTGTGCCCTTTAGCCAAAGACCAGCAGGAACACACCTGTCAAGGAACAGGTGAGTATATTACCCCTGGTGGTGAGAGAGAACATTGCCTGGGAGTGAGAGGGTGTTAGACCCTACTATAAGATTTGGGTTTTGGTTGGGTAATCTTGGGAGGGTCTGCAAAAGCACAGGTTCTCTCTAGATGGGGTGTTTTCAAAAAGTGGGGGCACTTTTCTGATTGGCTGTGTCAGGAAATCTTACCAGTGGAGAGGGCAGTTTAGAGTCGATGACAGCTGTAATTGGTAAAGAAGCTGCAGTCACTCATTTTATTTATTTTTAATTTTTTTTAATGTTTATTTATTTTTCAGAGACAGAGAGGGGCAGCATGAGCAAGGGAGGGGCAGAGAGAGAGGGAGACCCAGACTATGAAGCAGGCTGCAGGCTCTGAGCTGTCAGCACAGAGCTCGATGTAGGCCTTGAACTCACAGGCCGTGAGATCATGAGCCAAAGTTGGATGCTCAACCGACGGAGCCACCCAGGTGCCCCTGCAGTCACTCATTTTAGCTGAGAGAGGGGGATGTTTGGCATCTTGTGGGCTTCACTGGGATCTTGTTTTGTCTCATTTTGTCATGGTCCCAGAGTGGCCTTGTTTGATGTGGATGTTCTGTGGGATTGTTTATCCTCCAGGAGAACAACATGACCTCACTGTGTCAGATGAGTTTGTAGTAATACAGAGATTTAGCTATGAGTGTCACACACCAGCTCCTGGATATCAGAGACTGATGCTTTTTTTTTTTTTTTCTTTCTTTCTTTCTTTCTCAAGGAAAGTTTGTAGGTTTTGTTTTTCAGAAATCTGCACTTATAATAGGGGTGTTTTTAAAATAGGATTGACTTGGGGCGCCTGGGTGGCTCAGTTGGTTAAGTGTCTGACTTTGGCTTAGGTCATGATCTCACAGCTTGTGGGCTCGAGCCCTGCATCGGGCTCTATGCTAACAGCTTGGAGCCTGGAGCCTTTTTCTGATTCTGTGTCTCCCTCTCTCTCTGCCCCTCTCCTGCTCACGCTCTGTCTCTGTCTCTCAAAAATAAATAAATGTAAAAAAAAAAAAATAGGATTGACTTTCAGCAGATACTTATTCCTTAAAATACTAAATAAGAATTCTGAACAGAAAGTGTATTTAGAACGTTACCCTTTAGATCCCTGTTTTCAAGCTGCTAGGTGACTGGGGTTGCCCTGTGTGGACTGGTTTTTAGAGGTTTTAGGTAATCTTTGTGCAGTCACATGGCCCTTTGGCAATTGCTTAATCACACTTGACCCTTCTCTCCTTATCTGTTGAGTGAGGGTAATTCTAACAGGGACCCAAATTTCCTAATGACCCCTTGTGATGTAATGGTTTGATCTCACAATGAGAAGGTATCTGCTAATTTGTACCGTACCTGCTTCTGAAAAAGATTTGAAGTGGCCAAGATGATGTGCAAAATTTTCTCTGAGCACTGTAGCCACATCTTTTCCTTTTCTTTCCCAGAAAGAGAAACATTTTCTGGAAGGGGGTGGTCTTCATCTAAGAAAACTTCATCCGGGGATGCCCGGTGGAGGTACTGAAATATCTCATGTGATTGCTTTTTAAAGGAGGGTGAGCACAAGACTTGCACTTTGGTGAGCCCAGCATTCTGGTTAGGAAGAGTTAGGGGCTTGGATGTCACATTTTGGGTCACCTTAGACTCCTGACCCTGTCACAAGGACTAGGAATGGGACTTAACTAGCACATGCTTTTCTCATTTTCTTGTCTAACACAGCGTTTAACCTTCTGATTTCTGGCACCTTCTGTTTTGCTTCTTGAATGCTTACAAACGTAGCCTTATCTGTGAGCCACAGCTGTGTATGAATGGAACAGAATGTGAAACTGGCTAGTGAGAATGGTGAGTTTTACCTTGCAGCGTCCCCCTGACAATAAAGAAAAGGACGGGAAAAAGATGAGGCGTGTTTGGATCAGTTGTCCAAGAGCTTCAAACCAATGCAAGTGGGTGAAAAAAAAAAAGAGGAGCTAGAAAGTAGACACTTCTGCCAGGTGTGGCACTTCTTGTGCATGTTTTGGGATGCTGTCTAGTTTTGTTTTTGTTTAAATACATGGTCATTTATCCTATTGAAATGCTTTGAAATAGCATCTAAATCACGTAAGTATCCAGATTTAGTTATGAACACTCTTTTCTGATTCCTTAATCTCTATTCCTGCGTTAATAACTCTGTTTAGATTATTACAACCTTATAGTAGGTTTCACTATATGGCAAGTTCTGACCTTTTGTTTTCAGTACTGTCTAGCTGTTACGATTTCCCTCCCACACGTCACACCCCTTAAATCCTGTGCGGATTTTAGGTTGGGGAGAATTTTTATCTTCTAAATCTCCTATATATCCATTTGTTAAGGTTTGTATTTCTTTATTTTAACCCTCAGGTGACGCTTTTTTTTGTTTTTTTTTTTTTAAATTTTTTTTTCTTTTTTTTTTTTTCAACGTTTATTTATTTTTGGGACAGAGAGAGACAGAGCATGAATGGGGGAGGGGCAGAGAGAGAGGGAGACACAGAATCGGAAACAGGCTCCAGGCTCTGAGCCATCAGCCCAGAGCCCGACGCGGGGCTCGAACTCACGGACCGCGAGATCGTGACCTGGCTGAAGTCGGACGCTTAACCGACTGCGCCACCCAGGCGACCCAGGTGACGCTTTTAAAAATACTTGGTTTAGCATGTGCAGGCTTCAGTCTTTTTTCTTAGGTACCTTGTTCTTGCCAATGTGAGCAGGATTTTTTCTATTTTACATTCTCATATTTAGGAATGATTTTGTTTTGTGTTTTTAATGTGTTGCTTGACCTCTAGTTACCTGCTAAACAGTTAGTTACTGGTTGGTTCTTTAGCACCTTCTAGGTGGATGTCATCTGGAATGACAGATTTCTAGTCCCTCCTTTTCTAGCATCTCACAGTGTCTTACCATAGAATTAGGTCATACTCATTTTTTTTTTTTAATGTTTTACTTATTTTTGAGAGAGACACAGAGTGCGAGTGGGGAAGGGGCAGAGAGGAGTCACAGAATCTGAAGCAGGCTCCAGGCTCTGAGCTGTCAGCACAGAGCCCGATGCAGGGCTCCAACTCACGGACCATGAGATCATGACCTGAGATGAAGTTGGACTCTTAACCAACTGAACCACCCAAGTGCCCCAGGTCATACTCATTTTTAACTTGATATGTTTGGCTATTTATACCTAGTAAACAGAAGAGACTACTAATTTAAACAGTGTTGGCTTCTTCATTCTTACTCCATGAGCCTTGTGGCCCTGATCTGTCTCTCCTCTTGCCAGTTGGCTATGCATATTTTCTTGTACCTTTCCACTGCTGCATTTTTTTTTTTTTAATAATAGAACAGGGTTCCCTAGCCCCACCCCGACCATATCGTAATCAAAGGAAAACTGACTTTATGCCATTTCCCACTTGCATGCTGGCCTTGGGAGCTAACCCTAACATAAGAAGCATCTTGGCCACATTTCCTTTCTGTTTATTGCATTAGCTAGGACGTTCTGTACAACCTTGAATAATATTGATGATAGCAGGCATCCTTCTCTTGTTCCCAGCTTTAATGGGAGTGCTTCTAGTACTTTATTTTAAAAAAAAATTTTTTTAACGTTTATTTATTTTTGAGACAGAGACAGAGCATGAACGGGGGAGGGGCAGAGAGAGAGGGAGACACAGAATCTGAAGCAGGCTCCAGGCTCTGAGCCATCAGCCCAGAGCCCGACGCGGGGTTCGAAATCACTGACTGCGAGATCGTGACCTGAGTTGAAGTTGGACGCTTAACCGACTGAGCCACCCAGGCGCCCCAGTACTTTATTCTTAAATATGGTGTCTGATGAAAGCTTTTGGTGGAAGCTTGGACATAGGATGTTGGCTTTGTTTTGTCTGTCCTCACGAGCTAGTGGAGTTTTGTCAAATGTTTTGCATCTGTTGAGATGATATTTACAAAACCTTAATGTAATGAAATACAATAATACATCATCTAGTGTTGAACTAGCCTTTTACTCCTGGGATAAGCCCTTCTAGGTAATTTTTAAATTTTAATACATTACTGTATTCATATGCATTCTGCTAATATATTCAAGATATCTGCACGTGTATTACATATAGGTGGCCTTTAGCCTTTTCTTGTACAGTTTTGGAAGCGGGGTCACTTTTGGGTAGCTTTCTTAGATTTTTTTTTTGTTTGTTTTTAATAGGTATAGTTTGTATAACACAGCACTTCCTGTCAAAAACATGTGGGGCTGGTATCCTTCCTAGGTAGAGGAGAGGCTTTAAAAAAAAAATGCCATATTGGGAGAATAGTGGTGGCAAGTAGCCCATTCAGTGAGGCAGCTGGGCATGTCACACATCAGTGGTGCTGCTTTGAAAGAAACAACAGGTCTGCACACATCTGTGTCTGTACATGCACACTGCTCACGTACGTGCTTGTGATGGTGAAACTGCTCTTCAGGATTTTGTAGTAACCACTATTTTTTCAGGACTGCAGAATTTGAGTATTCTGGTAGAAGTACAGAGTACGCAATTATGCCCAAATATCAGTGTTCTTTGCATAGTATCATCCAACACATTCAGAATGCCATGTGGCAGGCATGGAGTGGCCAGAGGTTTGGGCTGGGTCTGTTTCAGCCAGTTTGGTGCCTACATAGGTCTTAAAACATCAAATGGAATATACGGGTTTCTGCCCTGACATGATATATGTGTTCCTGAAAAACTTTGCATTCTGCAAAATCACTAAAAATATTAGGGCTTGAGGGAACAATAGCGTTGGGGCAGACCCCTCAAACTGTGCGACATTGTCACTGGAGAACTAAGACCGTTTTTGTGCCTTGGGGAGCCTCAGTTGGATGTGGGGAGTAGAGTTCGGCATGTCGGCAACTTGCAGATGATCTGCCAGTGCTTGGGGCACCTGCTGTGTACCCAAGACTCGGAAAGATTCAGTAAAGGTCTTTGTTCTTGAAGTTCACCTGGGTGAGAATCTTTCAACTTTGTGCTCTTTGAACCTCCTTTTTCCTCTGCATGTTCTTCCTCATCCCTCAGAGTTTGTCCATCCCAGGCCTTCCCTGGTTCAGTCACCAAGGAGCCTGTCACAGCTGCCTTGGTTGAGCAGATCTCTGTCAGACTCTAAATATTTTTTTCTGATGACAAATAACTATTTATTGCAGCAACTTTGAAAACTGGGTTCACTCTACAAAGACTGTCTTCAGTGCCATGCCTCAGAACCACCTCAGTGGCTTGAGCTTCTGGTTCTTTCTAACTCATTTGAGGGCTGGGGTGAAGTTTTTAAGCAAAATTGGGGTCATGGTGTGGCTCCCACCCTGTTCTTTCTTGTTGAAGGTGTATCATCACAATTGTCCCTTGTTCTTAATTATGGTAGCATAATTATTCCATTGTTAGGATAAATGACCATTTTTCAGTGCCTGTATTTCCCGTTTCTGCTGTAACAAATGACCACAGATTACTAAGAGCCTTGAAACCACACAAATTTATTTTCTTCTAGTTAGGTTAGAAGTCCAACATGGGTCTCACTGGACTGAAATCAAGATGTGGCAAAGCTGTCTTCCATTCTGGAGGCTGTAGAGGAGAATCCATTCCCTTGCCTTGTCCAATTTCTAGAGGTCACTTGGTCTTCCATCTTTAAGGCCAACAATGGCAGGAGGAGCCCTTCTCATGTGGTGTCACTCTGACCACTGTGCAAGGACTGCTGTGATGACACTGAGCCCACCCAGATATCTCAGGATAATTTCCTTGTTTTAAGTCAGTTGATTAGCAACCTGAATTCCATCTCTTCCCTTAATTCCAATTGGTCATGTAAGTAATATGGACACAGGTTCTCAGATTTGGGATAAGGACATTTTTTTTTTTTTTTTTTTTTTTTGGTAGAGGAGGGCATTATTCTGCCCATGTTAGTCTCTTGTTCCTAGATGAATTGGTTCTTTGCATTTGTGTGGATGACAATTCAGTGAACACCTTCATACATCAGTCTCTGTGTATCTCTCTGGTTGACCCATGGACCACCTTTCTATAAATGGAATATTTCAGTGTGATTATTGTAATACGTTTGACAGAAATTATCAAATTGCTAGAATTCCAGTCTTGAGTGGTAGGAGAACAGAAGGCAAAGAGAAGTTTTCAGAACTGGGAGGAGACCAATTTGTTCCTTTGTTGCATTCCTGCTAGAGTTTAAGGTTCTGTCTCTCATTATAGCTTTGTTATATTCCCTATATCTTTGGCACTTGTGTACACGTTTATTAGTAAGGAAATGAGTATATACACTGATTACATATGCATACACTTCATTATTAAACTCCCTTCTTTCACCTTGTTTCCTTTCCGGTGTTACATATCAATAAGGACTCTGAAAGACTAACCTCGGTTAATTTTGCATCATTTTGGATGTTGGCAGCTGTTTGTGTTTAAGTATAATACTGCCTCCATATCACTGAAATGGGGGACATTTATTCTTGTGAAAAGCAGTTAAGATGTATCTGGATGGTTTTAGCTGTTCTGTCTTGCTAATTTTGAAGGTTAACTGTGTGTCCTGTATATTCTCTTCCTGCTTCTCCTCCCCCCCCTTAATACGAAAACAGTTTTTATATAAATTTGTGAAGATTTTATAAATACCAGTTGCCAGAAACTGTGAATGGAACCTAGAGTTACTTTGAAGTGGGCAGAATAAAATGGCACATGAAAGTACAGTCCTACTGTCTCTTGCCCATGCGGCCAGATGTGTTTTAGAGTTCAGGATTTTTGGTGGCGAGGATAGGGGTGCGTTAGTTTCCTACAGCTGGCGTAACAAAGCACCACAAGCTTCGTGGCTTAAAACAACAGAAATTTATTCTCTCACAGGATTCTAGAGGTTGCAAGTCTGAAACCAAGATGTTGTAGGGTTGGGCTCCCTCAGAACGTTTAGGAGAGGACAGTCCCATGCCTCTGCCAGCTTCTGGTAGTTCTGGGCTCTCCTGGCTGCGGCCGCAACGCTTCAGTCTCTGCTCCACAGTCACATGGCACATCCTTGTTCGGTCCGTTTTCCTTTCTTATAACGATGCCAGTCATACTGGGTTAGGGCCCACCCTAATGACCTCCTCTTAATCTGATTGTATCTGCAAAGACCCTATTTCCAAATAAGGTCACATTCACAGGTAATTGGAGAAAGGATTTCGGCATATCTTTTGTCAGGGGGGCAGGGAGACAGTTCAGCTCCTAACAGGTAGGGTGTGGAAAGGTAGTGTTGGGCACCTGCCGTATATGACCCCTCTGAATAGGTTGGCATCACAGTCCATCAGCAAACACATCAGCAGAACATGCGACGAGCCACACTAAGTGATAAAGCTGCATGCTGCCTCATGTCGTTTTAGATCAGGCTTTGCCCCCAAACAAATGCAGTTCAGGCTACTTGGCTTCCTGCCGAATGGTTGCAGCTTTCGGTTTGCAGAGTGTTTTGGATTTTGGAGTTGCGTTTAAAAGATTGAGGACCTGTGCTAGGTTTTCACCTTAATTGCTGACAGCAGGTTAGTGAGCTTTCTTGGAAGTTGTATCAGGGGAAGTGACTACTCGTGTATTACTTAAGGGTTATACTCTTTGACCAGACACAATAGACTTAGCCCTGGGTATCAAGGAGGTAATGTAGTTTGACCACTGTATCTTCATGTGCAACCAGATTAGAAATTTTATGCTGCACGGTAAACCCTTGTTAGAAGCTAAACCAGCTCTCTCTCCTCCCTCACAGAAAAACAGAGACCCTTCATACATCAACCCCCAAATCCAAAGCCATTCTTCCAGTTTAACCAAAGCATCATGCCTTTCCCCTCTTAAGAGGAATTGGCTTCCGTAGAAAGTCAGCGTAGAAACCAACCCCCCAGACACATTTGAAGGAGCAAGCAAATGACAAACGGGGGAGTAAATTGGCTACCCCTCTCTCACCTGCAACTGCGCAGGAAGCAGACACAGCTTTGTAGCTGCGAAGAATGTCGGAAGCAGTTTGCTTTAAATCCCCATATCTTAACTCTGTATTGAAATCCAGTGCTGGGGAATCTGCTGGAAGGAGCATCCAGCTTAGTACAGTATTGGATACTGTCCAAGCATGTTCACTGTAACAGTTCTTAGGGTGGAAGCATTGGAAACATCTGGAATGTCAGGGAGATTGTTTGGGCACATCAGTGAACTAGTATATTTCTAACATCAAAAATCATTGGAGGAACATTTAATCACAGAGAATACTTACAACATAGTAAGCAGGGTGAAGTGATGTGTGCCTATAATGTGAACTGATTTTATCAAATTGTATAGGCATAGAGTTTAGAAGGGATGGATAACCGTGTTAACAGTACTTTTCATAATGGACTAATTTTCTTGGAAGTATTTTCTATTCTTTTGTAAGAAATCTATTTTCTTTCTCTATCTCAACCCTCCCCCCCCCCCCTTTCTCCCCTCTAAGTCCCTTGATCCAGGAGCCTTTTACTTTTGGGGGAGAATTGTATTCCCTTATGGTTTAATCAGAGTACTATGTTTACTTAGGGTTTAATCAGAGTACTACTCTTTTGCTGCTAATTGTCCACTGAGTTTGGAGGATACTTTGTAAGAGTTGCTGTTCAAAGCAGAGTAAGGGCCAGGGCAGGACGAGGAGGATGTGGGAAGACCACTGAATGGGGGAATAATTTGGTTCTCATTCCCCATTGACTGGCTATCTTTCTTGTCCTTAGTGTCCTCTGATGACAAAAGGTTTTCCCTAGAGTTCTTCTGGAGAATGTGACTGATTTTTGTCAGTTGCTGTGTCATAAGGGACTTTTGATTCTCTCACGTTTTATAGAGAAAGAAATGCAGGCTTAGGGAAGAAGGAAGCTTGCCAAGGTTAATTAGGAGTTAACAGCAAAGCCAGGACCAGAGCCAAAGTTTCCCAACTGCTAGTGCAGTGTCCTTTCCTCTGCTCAGAACCCCAGGGCCCCCCTCCTCAGAGCTGGCCCACTGTGTCAGGAGAGGGGTAATTTATCTTTTCTTTCTTTTTTTTAATGTTTGTTTATTTCTGAGACAGACAAAGACAGAGCATGAATGGGGGAGGGGCAGAGAGAGAGGGAGACACAGACTCCGAAGCAGGCTCCAGGCTCTGAGCTGTCAGCACAGAGTCCAACATGGGGCTTGAACTCAGAAACTGTGAGACTGTGACCTGAGCTGAAGTTGGTTGCTCAACTGACTGAGCCACCCAGGTGCCCCATCTTTTTTTTTTTTTTTTTTTAATAATAGGTGATGTTAATGTAATGTTGGTACTGGGCTTGTAGGCAGGGCAGCCCCTCCCAGTGTGTGTGTGTGTCTACACATACAAATGCAAAGTGAATAGTCATATTTACAGAACTTAGTGCTTAGTATGCACAAAGCAGTGTTCTCAGCCCTGTGGATGTTGTGTGACAAATTAGCCTCTTAACAATTCCAGAGGCTCTGTTAACATTTCTTGGGTGCAATTCTATTAATTTTTAAAATATTTACAATGATTTATATGCAAGATGTTTATATGCATTTGTATAGTATAATAAAGTTACAATTTTTATTATTAGATGAATGCATTTTATGTATCCTTATTAAATAAAACTTTACTCATGGGATCATAATGTACATCCTCTTGCCTTTTGCCATTTTAATTTACTGTATCTTGTGGGAGCTTTTAATTTCTAAACTTAGATCTCCTTCTCTCATGCCAATGAGTTTGCATCTCAAGAATTGTACTGGGGCAGCATCTAAATTGCTGAAAGGGAGACCCAGAATATGGAGGCAGTGTCACTCACCAGCCCCGGGCTCCACAGTGTTCACCAGCTTGTGTCTCCCGTGTTACTGCTCCACCATCTTGTGTGGGGTTCACCTGCCTCTGGGGCAGGAGCTGCCTCATAACCACCAGGTCTGAGTCCAACTTGAAGGAAGGAGGCATGTGGATGACAACACTTCCTTTTTGAAGATGTGACTCCAGAGTCGCATGCTGCTTCCATTCACCTCCTCTAGACCAGAAATTGGTCTCAGGGCTCAGGCTCACCTCACTCACAGAGAGGCAGGGAAATTCAGTCTGGCTGGATAGTCACGGGTCAAACTAGAGCGTGAGGAGGTCCTGCTGTGGAAAGGAGGAAGAAGAAAGTTCAGGCTGGGGGGACAGTCCCCTACGGTCAGCCATCCCGAGCAGTGTGTAGCAGTGGGGCTAGGAGGGGAGAATGGAAGTCAGAGCTGCCAAGTACAGGGCTGTGTTTTGGTATCACTGGCATCTGTGGAAGCTGATGTGGGGTGTGGAAGGCTGTGAAGGATATAGAATTACTAAACCAGCTGCTCCAAAGGCAGTGATAGTACCGTATTCATTTTTTGGTCACGAGAACTTGACTCGCTGCTGTGGCCATCAGCTAGCCAAGACAAGAGTGAGGTAGAGAAGGTTCAGAGATTAAGAGAAGGCTTTTCCTGCATTTTAGAAGGTGCCCATGTGTCCAGCATTTGAGCGCTTGCCATATGCCAGGCACGGATCTAGACTCTGAAGCTGCAGCAGTCACCAGCAGATCCGCTGTGCTTCATAAGCCCACATTCTGGTGAGCAGTGACAGGGAGACAGAGAAGGAAAAACATTCGAGTGGCAGTGGATACTCTGATGAAAAGGAAGCCATGTGATGGGTTGGGTGACTGAGGGCTCACTTTAGGTTCGGTGACAGGGGCAGCCTCTTTGGGGGGAGGTGAAATGACAGGTAGCCGGTCCGCCATGTGGCAGAGGGGTCCCACTCAGGAATCATGAGCTGGGCATGTGTGGGAGTAGATGTGCTGGGTGGCGGTAACGTCATGAGCATGGTGGGAGAGGCAGGTGGGGACTCCCATCATGGAGGGTTGGTAGATTACAGGAAGGAATCACTATTTCTGAGTATCCTGGGAAGCCCCTGGAGGGCCTAAACCAGGACAGTGATGTGCTCAGTTTTCTGCCTCTAAAATCACTTTGGATGCAGAGAGCATAGATTGTTTGAGAGCAAGAGGGGAAGAATCAGCTAGGGCTGGCTAGCTGGCTGTTGTCTGTCAGTTGGGTAAAAGATGGTGGCTGCAACAAAGGCAACTGCAAGAATAGAAACAAACATTCTAGACCTATTTCAGTTAGAAACAAGGTGTTCTGATGGATTGAATGGGCACAAGGCAGCGAGGGAAAGAAGAACCAAGGTTTACTCAAGATGTGTTTGGTTGGTGTTGGTTATGTTTGAGGTAACGGTTCCATGATCTCCAGTTGAAGCTGGTAAGTAGGCAGTTGGTTAAGAGTCTGGAGATCTGGGGGAGACTTTTCTGGCCAAGTAGTGTCATGGCTCTCTTAGTCAGGGTGCACTTAAATTCAGACTTTGGGTTATAGCTTATACCACTACACCAAAATCATTAGGGTGTGACGGGTGTGAGGTGTGTCCCTTTCTGTGGCTCCCATGGTTTTTGAAAGACAGATGAAAGATTATTTTTAGATGCAGGGTAAGTCGTTGGTTGCCAAGACTACCCCCAGGTTTGATAATTTGCTAGGAGAACTCACAGGATTCAGTATTCAGTCTTGATGCCTAAGTGAGAGGCTACAAAGCAAAATCAGCACAGGGGAAAAGGTACAGGGGTGAAGTCTGCAGGAAACCAGCATGAGCTTCCAAGAGTTTTCTCCCGGTAGTCCTACATGATGTACTTCCTTCCCCCCAGTGACAGGTGAGAACACACGTGGAATGTTTTCTATCGGGGAAGCTCAACAGAGACTCAGCACCCAGGGTTTCACTGGGACTGATCACATAGGTACCCTCTGCTTAGCATGTACCAAAATTCCAGACTCCCAGAGGAAAGCAGGTGCTCATCACAAACGATATTGTTTGTAAAGTTTTGACACCATGAGCCCCTTTTACCAGGGTGGTGGGGATCCTTTCCAAATTCAAGTTTTCCGTCACCAGTCAAGGGCTGAGCTTGTAAACAGCCTTTAAAAGGATAGTGGTTAGGGCTGCTGCTACGTTAGCTCTTTTCTACACATAGAGAGGGTGACTCGGGGCGCCTGGGTGGCGCAGTCGGTTAAGCGTCCGACTTCAGCCAGGTCACGATCTCGCGGTCCGTGAGTTCGAGCCCCGCGTCGGGCTCTGGGCTGATGGCTCAGAGCCTGGAGCCTGTTTCCGATTCTGTGTCTCCCTCTCTCTCTGCCCCTCCCCCGTTCATGCTCTGTCTCTCTCGGTCCCAAAAATAAATAAATGTTGAAAAAAAAAATTAAAAAAAAAAAAAAAAGAGAGGGTGACTCTTCTTATCTTGCAGTTTCCCAATAAACTTGAATCTATATCCTCACTGGCCTGCTTATGGCCGAACTGCCCCCGTGATTTCTTTGACCTGTTTTCCCTCACCCTGACACATACACCCTTATTCACCCTGAAAGATTAGGGGAGAACACATGTGGATGGAGTAAAGCTAAATTGCCAGAGTGTGCTGTGAGCGTGACATGCACGGGAACAATAGTGTGTGTACCATCAGGAAATGTGTGGTCTCCCACTTGGAGCAGTGGTGGGTAGCTGTAGCAAACAGTGGCTCTTGTGCCTTTCTTAAAGATTACCTGTTAGCCACCCAACATTCAGTTACTTTGGGGAAGGAAATTACAGGGTATCTCCTCCCAAAGAGGAGTTGCTTTGTGGTTCTCGGGCTCTGTGAATGACACGTGTTGGCTTTAATAGTGAGCTGGAGAGTTTTGACTTCTTTCTGGATCATGATGCTACATCCCTTGCACCAGGGGAAGACATTGTCACTGGAAAGGTGGAGCAGGCTGTAAAAGGACCAGGAGCTTTGGAGCCAGTCCAGGGTTTAGGTTAAATTGTAGTCCTGATACTTAGTAGCTTGGATCCTTGGGCAAGTTGCTTGACCTCTCTCAGCCCTTGTTTTTATGTGGGGCTGAAATGTGTGAAGCCCATGTATGGATCAAATGAGATAATTCTGTAAGGGGTCTCTTACATTGCCAGAAATATAATCGACACTTAAATATTGACTGACGTTACCATATAGTATAGGAGTTAATTCCTGCCATAGAGTTAATTCCTCATTATAAATACACATATATGTATATTTATGTACATACGTATATATGTATATAATATAAAGTTTGTATATTTGTGTACATTTATACCCCTTAGCACGTGTTTGAGTGCTTATGTGCTGGCCATTTCTTCTGTTACTGTAGTGGATAAAATACTTAACCTTTTTCTTCTGTGCAGCTTAATCTCCTTTTAAATTCCTTGATTCTTTAGGCTATTTTATGCAGCCAAGATCACTCCAAGGCCAACTGCTAAATGTATAGATTAATGATGTTACTTTCCTTTAATTGCTAGGAGGATTATGTACCCCTTCAGGCTAGGGACAAGGTCAGTGGTATTCACTGCCATATCCATAGAGTGCTTGCCATGTAGGATTTTCTGTCATATGTATTGAATTAAATTTAAAAACTCTAATCACTAGTTTCTGCTTCTACTTGTCAGGTATTCTGGTTGGGAACTTTAGTATTGAGGGGGAAGCCTATTACTGACAAGGGATGACTCCTAGGAGTAGTGTTGAGGCTCACCCCTGCCCATGTCAAATAGTGGGGACGTGTTTAATCATGCAGGGTTCCTGGTACAAGGAAACTGTGAGTTTAGGCACATGGTGAATGGTGCATGTCCAGCATTCAATCTGGGATAATAATCATCTGCAGTGAACTTTACCTGTATTGTGAAATTGACTACCAGTGACCTTAGTCTTTGCTCGAAGAACAACTTGTTTTATCATTTTTAATTTTCTTCATTATGCCTCTGTCTTTGGGAATATACCTTTGGGAGGAAGGATACCTGTCTTTCTGTCTGTAGTGGGCCTGCCATCCTGTTCCATTGAGACCACTGTACCATAGCTCCCCCTATGGATCCTTTGGAGTAGGACGTGCTTGCTGCTCACCTTTTCTCTGGGTTGGCAACTGAGTAGTAATGCTCATTTTCCGAGCATGTCGAGCTGTGTATATTTCAAATTCCTGTTCTCCAGGTCTCAGTTACTGCCCCAGCACCAAATTTGGAAACCTCGAGGTGTTTGGAGATCAGTAGAGGTATAAAGGGTGTGGCATTAGTGGTTTTCTTGGGAAAAAATGACAGAGGCCTCAGTTGGTTTTTGTTTTTAAGATTTTATTTATTTAGTTAGTTCTTTAGTTAGGTTTTTGAGTAATTTCTGCAGCCAATGTGTGGCTCGAGCTTACAAGCCTGAAATCAGGAGTCACATGCCATACAGACTAAGCCAGCCAGCGCCCCTAGAGGCTCAGTTTTAAGAACATGTCTCCCAAGAGTGGTGGATAACTTTCCCCTTGACTTCTGAGCCACGATGTACCCTGGTGGTAGTATATCTTCAAGATGAAGAAGACAATGGGTGTAAGTTGATGAGTGATGGGAGTCACAACAGAACAATGATGTGGTCATTTCTCTCTTTGTATTTCTGTTCTGTCTAGTTTATGACAGTTCTTACAGATGTGTGTGCCTTGAGACTCAGGCATGGACTTTTTTTGGTCTGATCTCTTTCTATATATTCCTTAAGGATCTGAGGACATTACCCATCATGCTATTGCAGGACCAGTTCCTGTGTTTATAATTGGGAAAATGTGTTGTTATTCCAGTGTGAGACTCTGTATCCTCTAGTGCTGTCAACAAGCAAGGAAATGAGTCTTAGCAGGACGAATTGATTGTGTATGATCCAAAAAAAAAAAAAAAAAAGGCTCTGGCTATATTTAGTTAGGTCATTGACAATGCAGGTGGTCCAACTTAACACTGACCTAAAGTACTAACCAAATTCTAGAGTTGTTTTCTCTCTCATGCCGATCATTTACAGAAAAACTTCGAGAGATTTTAGGAAATCTGTGTCTTCAAAAGAAGGGAAGAAGCTTTGAAAAAAGAGAAGTATCCTGATTGAGTAATATTTTACTGCTTCTCTCATTAAGAGATGAAATCTGGGGCGCCTGGGTGGCTCAGTCGGTTGGGCATCCGACTTCGACTCAGGTCACTATCTCATGGTCCGTGAGTTCGAGCCCCGTGTCAGGCTCTATCCTGACATCTCAGAGCCTGGAGTCTGCTTCGGATTCTGTGTCTCCCTCTCTCTCTCTCTCTGCTCCTCCCCTGTTCATGCTCTGTCTCTCTCTGTCTCAAAAATAAACATTAAAAAAAAAGATGAAATCTTTTTCTACTCCCTTGATCTTGGATCATACTAGCTCAGCTGAACTTCTGGCTGAATGCAACAGCATGACCAAGCTCACTGAAACCAGCCAAGGGAACACGTATAGAATGATGACAAATAATATATTGTTCTTTATGAGTATTGTGTTTTGTGATGGTTTGTTACATAGTGTAGCAAGATAATTGATGGAATGAACTTCTCAGTGAAAGTACTCAGCCAGGGATCCTATTATATTCTCCTTTCCTCTCATAGGAAATCCTCAGGGTAAGGAAAACAGTCTTTCATATTTTAGTATAATTTAGGTCAGTCCGATTGCTTCTCAGTTGTCAGTTGAAAGGGCTGCTAAGTGCTCAGAGCTTTGTTTTATAAGGAAAGGAAGGCAGCTGATTTGGTGTCGTGATTCTTTTGGGGGAAAGTACTGTTTGGGAATTGTGCTGTACCAGGGCGGGGCCTTGAGAGCACTTTGAGTGTACTACCAATATGGATCAATAGGAGAGAAAATGAGAAAATACAAGATACTTTTGAAAACTGTACCTTGAATTGGTTCCATACGTAAAGAGGGGGGAAAAAAACCTTTATCCTACTTGTATAGGATCTTTTTACTTTTATTTGTTTATTTTTAAAGTAATCTCTACACCCAACGTGGGGCTTGAACCCATGACCCTGAGATCAAGAGTCGTACGTTCTTCTGACTGAGCCAGCCCAGCACCCCTAATTTTGTTTGTAATTTTTGATTGACTACAGACATTGTCTGTAGAAGACTGAGAAAAATTATTTATGCCCAGAAATGAGCATGTCTCTTTGTTAACCCATCAGTGTGAGATTGAGTCAGTCTAATCAGTAATTGAACTGGGTTTGAGTTTTCTTGGTGGTTGTATTTCTGTCCTTTTACCACAGGCTTTTTTTAATTTTTTTTTTTAACGTTTATTTATTTTTTGAGACAGAGAGAGACAGAGCATGAATGGGGGAGGGTCAGAGAGAGGGAGACACAGAATCTGAAACAGGCTCCAGGCTCTGAGCTGTCAGCACAGAGCCCGACACAGGGCTCGAACTCACGGACCGCGAGATCGTGACCTGAGCTGAAGTCGGCCGCTTAACCGACTAAGCCACGCAGGTGCCCCTACCACAGGCTTTAAATTCCTCCAGTACGTTACACGTAGAGTGGGGCCTGAGGTACCCTGTTTTCCTCAGTGTTCTTGCTCTGCCTTCTCATCTTTCAGAAGTGCCTGAATGCCTGGGCTACGGTATATAATCTGCATGCCTTTGCCCCTTGTTCAGCAACACTGTGGTGGTTTCTCCTCTCTAGGCTCCTTGTAGAGGAAGGGGTGGTTCTCAGTTCCTCAGGGCTAGTCTTAGGTTTGTGTGCCTGGAGATACCGTTTTTTTCAGCCCGTCTTTTCGGTAGCCAGTCTCTGACTTGAATCTGCTGTGGGTCTTCAAGACACTCTCCCACCCATTCTCCAGAGGCAGTGGATCTTTGCCTGAGTTCTGGAGGAAGGACTCCGCCGCCTCCTCCACTTGCTGACTGGTTTTGCTTCTACCTCTTCTCCCGAAGCAGGGGCTCTTGGGCTTGGCCCTGGGGACCGAAGGGTTTGTTGTGTCTCCCAGAGTGGCTTAAGCATGCCCCCCACACCCCCTTTTAAATTGAGATCTAATTCGCATACCATAACTGTCACCCTTTTAAAATGTACAATTCAGTTGTTTTTACTAACATATGTAACTATCACCAGTGTTTACATTTTTATCACCCCAGAACTGAACCTTATACTATTTCATGGACATTTCTCATTTCCCCCTACATTTATCCCTAGTCAAATGACTAATGTACTTTCTGTCCCTTTGGATTCGCCTGTCCTGGACATTTGTTGTAAATGGAATCATACATTCTGTAGCCTTTTTCATCTGGTTTCTTTTAGTAAAAATAATATTTTCAAGATTCATCCATGTTGTACTGTCAGGACATTATTTTATTATTTTTTTATGGCCGTACCACATTTTGTCTGTTCATCACTTGATAGACATTTGGGTTCCCATTTTTTGGCTATCATGAACAGTGCTTCTGGGAACACTTGTATATGAGTTTCTGCAGGAAAAAAAGTTTTCAGTGTTCTTGAGTGTATACCTAGGAGGTTGAGTTGTGTGGTGACTCTAGGTTTAACTTGGAGAAACGTCCCGACTGTTTTTGCAAAGTGGTAGCAGCATTCTGCCTCCTCTCCAGCACTGTGTGAGGTGATAGCTGTAGTTTCCATAGGAGGGTCCTTCAAGAAGGGAGGCAAGGTAGCACATGGTCATGGGTGGGGGTTGGTCTGTGTTCAGCCATGATTAGGGGCAGGGAAGGTGATTTGGTGGGGTGTGGTCTTCTGGGCACTCTCTCCTAGCCTGGTGGTCGGAATGTTGTGGTCCTTGTAGAATGGCTTTGTCAATGCCGCAAGAAAGTGCAGTAAGAAATGAACACCATGGGTTATATAGTTAGAGCATGAGTTAGGCGGGCTTGTCTATTTCTGGTTTTAACTATTGGGGTCTGTAGGTGAGCAAAAGGGGTCACTGACATTTTCACCTCACAGACTAGACACTGTTTTTGTTGAGATTGTCCTTCATTTTTACTGATTTGTTTGCTCTCCAGTTTTTGTGCACTACAGACCTTTCTTCTGGGGTAAGTCCATCCTGTAGAAGCCTTATTAGTGTAGGTCTGTCGGTGATAAACCCAGCTATGGTTTATATGAGAAATGTGGGTTTTGTTTCTTTCTTGGAAGATAGTTTTTCTTGATAACCTTGTATATAGTTTGCCGGTTTTAGCATTTTGAGAATTCTCCATTGTCTCCTTTCTCTATTGATTTTGAGGAGTGATGGCCAGTCTACTTGACTGTTTATGAATCATCTGTCATTTCTTTAGACTCTTTTTAGAATTTTGTCTTAATGCTGTACAGTTTGATTAAAATGTGTCTAGGCACCAATACTTGGTGCTTTTTGTATCGATAGGTCCATGTTTTTCATTAGTTCTGGGAGATTCTCAGATAGTATTTCTGGGATATACCATCTGAAGCCATCATCTCTTCCAATATTCTTTCCTTCTTGATCTTTAGTAAGATGTGTGTTAAATCTTCTCATTTCCTTCCTGTATCTATTGCCATCCTTCACATTTTCCATTTTCTTGTTTCTTTGTGTTACATTCTGGATTGATTCTTAAGTATTTCTTTCAGTCTTTGTGATTCAACTGTGTCAAATTTGCTATTGAAATACAAAATGCAAGATGAATTTAAACATTGATTTCAAGAAGTTCTGTTTTCTTTTTCAAGTCTGCCTGATCTATTCTCTTGCTGCTTGTTCATATTTTATCTCTTTGCAACGTTTCAGATAATACTGTTTTATACTTTATGAGAATTTGAATATCTGAAACCTTAGCTGATCTGAGGGTAGGGTGGTTAGTACGAATGTGTAGAGCTGTAAATCATTTTTGTTAACTTATTCATAATGCACTGTGTCCTTGATATGTGTTTTTTCCTTGGGAACTCAACATAGTTTTGTTCCACCTTCAATACAAACATTCAACTTTGGTATTTCACTTAACCTTTTGTTGTTGGACATCTTTTCATGACAGTAAGTGCAGACCATGTATTTTTGATGGTTCCACTCTGTGTTTTTCTATGGATGTACCATAATTATGTCCATTTCAACTTTTTAGTTAAATGGAGGGAGACTCTGTAAGACTTGGCTGTTTTCTCATCAATCCTCCATGTAATCCTTCCATGCTTCTCCCCAAGCCTTTTTGTAAGTGTCTTTTGAGTGCTTTCTTATGCAAGATACTGTGCTAATAAACTCTTTCTGTGAGTTATATGAATATATCTTTACAGACAACCCAGAGGGAGGTGCCGTTATTTTCACTTCACAGAGGAGAAGGCAGTGATCCAGAGAGGTCACATGGCTCTCCTGGGGGTCACACAGCTGGACGTGGGCAAGGGCGTCTTGTAAACCAAGCAGCCTGACACCAGAATAGTGAGGACTGGTCTTCCACTACAGCTGGTTTGTGACGCACTGTAGGTTGATTGACAAAAAAACTTGGTAGCAATTAGAGTCCTTCATAACCTCGAGATCCTCGAGCTCTTCTGTCCTGCAGGTCACCCTTTGTTGCTGTTTGCTCTCTCGGCCTGCAGTCCTGTAAGTGACCTAAGCATCTGGGTTACAGTAGCACAGTTGCAAGGGCTAATAAAGATTTTGCTGTGATGCCTGTGTGCTTACTGATTGGCTGCAATACTGGAATGGAACAGATAAGCTCTTTAATTTACCGATTATTCATTGTTTTTACAATAGGCCTGGAGTGCAGTGTGTATGTAACCTTGTGCTCCCACAGACTAGGTGGTAAATTCCAGTTCTGACACCTGTAATTGAAATCATCTCTCTCATTCTCCTAGTCAAAGAAACAAAGATACTTCATGGACTGTGTCACCTGCCACCCACCCCCCTCCCTTGCTGGTGCTGGTGCAGAACCACTGCAGGACTGTGTTTGGTGTTGACAAACCCACTGGTATGCCTGGTACTTGACTGATCCCTGAAGAGGCACCAGCCATCAGTCATGAGTTCTGTCGAACTCTGAGCGTCATCCAGAGCAAGCCACGTGTGCTCTGGTGAACCAAGTGGAGGGACGGTGGACGGAGCACAGGGTTTTATTCACTTCCCTGGCTTTTTGCTGGGTTGGTTCCTGCTATCGTAACAGTTTGGTTTCCAATGCCCTTTCAAAATGAGATGTTAAGATCATTAAAATGTGGGTCATTAAAATGTGACTAGGCAACAGAATAGTCAATTTAAATTAATAATACATTTAAATAGATTCCTAAATTTAAATAATTAAAATAATAAATAGAGCCTGCCTGGGCTCTTAAGCGTGAGAGCTTCAAGGTATCTTAGTTTTATGGTTTTTTGTTATTAAAACAATTAAGCAGTCAACTTAAAAGTAATTTTTAAAAACAAATGCCAATGTTGGGGCTCCTGAGTGGCTCAGTGGGTTGAGCATCCAACTTCAGCTCAGGTCTTGTGGTTCGTGATCTTGTGGTTCGTGAGTTTGAGCTCTGTGTTGGGCTCTGGGCTGAGGGTTCAGAGTCTGGAGCCTGCTTTGGGTTGTGTCTCCCTCTTTCTCTGCCCCTTCCCCACTTGTGCTTGCTCGCTCTCTCTCTCTCTCTCTCTCGCTCTCTCTCTCTCTCTCTCTCTCTGTCTCTCTTTCTCAGAAATACATAAAACATTAAAAAAACCCCACAAATACTAATGTGTAATCTTGGTAGTCATTTGTATCTTCTCTTGATTATATTTTTTACCTATGGCTGCTATTAAATATTGCCTGCATTTCTTGCTTTGGAAAACTGTTCTCTTCCTTGTGCTTGATAGATCATGAATTGCATCAGCCCACATGAGTTTGGTTTTGGCACTTGGATTTTCTTGTCAGCAGTGAGTGGTGCTGCTGAGAGTTTTTGAATTCTGCTTTCTCCGCCTACCCTTGATCTCCAAAGTACTGTTGATAAAGAACAGAAGAACTAAACAATCACCCTGAAATATCCTATGAAATTTGTGCTCTGATCATAATAGCAGTGGGTCAGAATGAGCTGTGTTTTCCTTATTCACAGAAAATCTAAGTGCTTACTTAGAGTATGGTTGCCTGAATATGTGGTGACTCAGGAGAAGATAATTTTTCTAAGAATTTTGGTGTTTATTTTTCCCACAGTACTTGGTAAATTTCTCCTGTCCTGCCCCCTTCCCTATTTCTCTTCTGTACCCCCCCCCCCTTTTTTTAACATTGGACTTCTGGTAGGATGGGGAAGGAATGGTGGAGACCTGCTTTCTGCTCTAGTCCTCATATTTATAGATCCCAATGGTTACTGCTAGGAGAGTGTCAAAATAGCTGGTGCAAATATGTGAGTACAGTATACAGAGTCGCCCAGTTTCTACACACAGCATCTAGAACCATATTGAACATGCAGATAGGGTTACAGATATTTTAAAAATTTTCCCCAGATTTCCCCAGTTCTCAACTTTACAGACATATACAGAACACAACCTCCTTCAAAGCATTCCTAAGTTTTCATATTTTCTTTTCAGAGTTTATGGAGTTATAGGTGAACCATGATTCACTTATTTAGCTTTTGAAATACAATTTTGTTTTTGAATTTGGATGTCTTTAAGTATGTTGACATTGTCAAGCATTTCAGATAAAAAGGGAGATAGATTGGTAAAACCGATGAGATTTTTTGAGGTAGCCTGTTTTATCTCTGCTCTGTCCCCCTGTTTTTCTGACTGCTAGTGTCTGGGGCTTGCTTCTTAGCACCTGGGCCACTCTTTACTGAGCTCTTGATTTTCTGTGGGGGGAACACACTGGGAAGATAATTCATTTACAGCTTAAATAAAAGCCTTGTTTTGGAATTAGGGGAAGAAAAAGCCAGGACTAAGGCTGAAATTGGGCCCCTGATGCACGTGGCATGGGAGAAAGCTGCGTGGGGAAGTCAGTGGCTACTGACTGCCTGTGTGACTCACGGCTCATACTCTGATAATCAAGTTTTTTTTTTACCCCTGGTTGTCAGTACACTCTGTCTGATCTTTCATAAATTTCCTCTGAGGCTATATTGGATACAGCATCTTATCTTTTGTCCTCATTTATGTGTTCCTTCCTAACGTGACCTGTGACCAACTAGAAAAAGGGTGAGTGAGGTTTTACAGCTTGGGCACCTGGACTCCTGTGCTCCCGTATCTTCTCCTCTGGATGTCAGATGCTGTGGGAGGCAGGGTAACACACAGAACCAAAAAGTGCCAGAAACTTCGCTAAAGGAGGCCTTTGATGGAATCTGTGTAACCCCCGGTAACCCCTGTGAAGTTAGATAGGCTGTAACCAGCTTCCACCAGCAGTTCCTCCTGTTATTCAGGGCTCCTTGAGCGCGCATTTTCCATTAATGGGCTTTGCCTAGAATTAAGCAGCTATTCTAAATGGTGAATAATTTTGTTAGCTAAAGCCTCAGCCTCTCATGACCAGCGATGTGTCACTTACTTTGGAAGGCACTTTAGAGCAGATCCAGTGCTCCTCAACACTTCCCCGCCCCCATCCTTTTAACATTTTGCTGCTTTCCCTGGGAAGAATTGCAAAGGAGACCAGGTGCCCCGGGAAATACAGGCCCTGCTAATTATCAGAGTGCTTTTTCTTAATCAAGATATAATTCACATACAATAAAATTCATCCTTTTAAAGTGTACACCTCATTGATTTTTAGTATATTCACGAGGTTGTGTAAACTGTTAGCACTAATTTCAGAACATTTTCATCACCCCAAAAAGAAATTCTGCACTCATTAGCAGTCATTCCCCATCTCCCACGCATCCCCTCCCCCAGCCCCTGGCAACCACTAATCTACTTTTTATCGCAGAGTACTGTTTTATATTACACTGAAATCTGTTGTCCCTGCAACTTAATGGTTAGATGGAGGGGGAGGCAGGGGTGGAAGCTACGAGAACACACACTTGGGGCTTAGCCTCTTATTTCCAGCTTCTTACTCCTAGGCCCCAAGTGCAGAAGGGGAGGGTGGTCTGCTGAGCCTGAGTCTGGCTCTTCTTGTGATCATATACACCAGTTGTCTAAAATACCGAGAGTGTGGCAACACGCAAGAAAGTTGAGTCTGACCTGATAAGAAAAATAATTTATGGCAAACACCCTTTTAAATAGTAAGTGCGGTATCACTAGCAAAAGCCTTACATTTCCCCTCTACCTTTTTGTTCTGTAACTTTTAGAATAATCAGAAATCAAATTGTGTAGGATGTTGTCAGTCAAAACCAGAAAAACAAGTAGCTTAAACAGATTGCAGGCTTAGATACGTGAGTTAAGTGTGCCTCCATACATACTTGGGATTCCTGCCCATTGGCCCACCTGGAAGTGTGTGACTTGTAAAGAGGAGTGGGGACTCATTTCAAGGGGGAGAGTAAGTACCTTCAGCCGTGGAGTGGAGAGGAGAGTAGGGCCCTGGGAAGGGCTAACAAAACATCCAAGTGTCTGGGAGCCCTCGGGAACCTAGGGTTATCTCCCTGGGCGCTCTTGGATGGAAATAAACATTTATTAGCTATGTTCAGCTCTCCGGGCATATCCCAAATGGTTTCTTAAAGAACTTGAGTGCTGGACCTGGTCCCAAAGTTCTCACTTTTTCTATAGCTCTGTTTCTCAGTTGAAATACGACGTGCTACTCTCTGTTGTAGAATTGTTTGACAAGCAGTTCTGGGGACTGAAGGACTTCCTTTCGGCCACTGACAGGAGAGCACAGAGGACAGACTCAGAAACCCAGTCTGTTTGGGCACGGATGCTGGATGCTGGGGAAGCTAGAGAATATGTCCAGAAATCTAAGCCACCAGATTTTGGGAGGGGTTGTCAGAGGCTGTACAATAAAGGTGGTAATTGTTTAGTGCTGGTGCCCTTTTGTCTCCTGCTCTCTGGCTTTCATATTCTTGAAGTGACAGGTGCTGGCAACTTGGAATTGATATAGTTCTTTCTCCCTTGACTTGGCTGATAAAACAGGAACACACTGTTTGGGATTAATGCCTCAAAATGATGGGGTTTAAAAAGTGCATTGAGTAGAGTTGAGTTCACTTGAAACAAGTTTCCTATTTCTGAAAAGATTAATTTCCTTCAAGGATGGTTAGTTTTTTGGTGTGTATTCTGTTAAAATATAGGTTTGGGGAAGTGGTTCAGAAGAATATTTTCTTCTCGAATTATTCTGACCCTCTTTTCTTCTGTTCTTAAAATTCAGTAATGTCTGTCCTTGCTCTCACCTCCAAAAATGCCCAGTAGGGAAACTAATAAAGTAAAAAATAAAACTCCTCTCATCCACCCTTACTTTTCACCCATTGGATTCCTACCTCAGTAGCTACTTTATCACCATTTGGTGTGTGTTTCCTTCCAATTACTATTCATTGAGCATGCAGTGTGCATTGCTTTTATAATTGCTTATCCAAATCCTTTCAGTAATATCCTCAAAAGGTGAACTCTGCGTCAGTAAAAAAATGTTGCCTAGATATTTCAGCTTTATTACAGACCTTTGAGATGTAGTGACTTGCAGAGAGTTATCATGAATTGATGCACAGAATTGGACCTGTGTGCCATCTGATGAGCTCTCTGTATTCTACTGATTGGGGATTGATTCTAAAAACAGTAAAACAGTCTTTATGAATTTCTTCAAAACGTCAATTTAAGAAGAAGGCCATCTGTAGTTCAGGGACGCTCTTTGGGGGAATAGCCAGATTTTCTTTTAGGGTTGCCGCTCAGCCCCTCTGGTTTATGTGTCTTGGAGTGCACTGGTTCACAAGTAAAAATAGAGATCTAATTAAAATGAGTGCCCTTTCTGCAAATAAGAACATTATTTCCATTGTAAATTTCCTGTTTGCTTAACATATTTTTTGTTGTTGCTCTGTTTTAATTTTTTTTTTTTTTTTTTTAACAGCAAGCCAGGGCTGAGCAAGAAGAAGAATTCATCAGTAACACTTTATTCAAGAAAATTCAGGCTTTGCAGAAGGAGAAAGAAACCCTTGCTGTAAATTATGAGAAGGAAGAAGAGTTCCTCACTAATGAGCTCTCCAGAAAGTTGATGCAGGTAAATTTATCTTTTCTCGCCTTACATCTCCTCTGCCTGTTTTCCTCTCTAGGAAAAAATGACTTTGATAGAGTACTTTGCTTGAAACATTTATAGCCAAAGGTTTTTGGAGATTAAAAAGACCAGGTAAAGATGGAAGCAGTGTAATACTCCAGACTGG